>NC_083287.1:8265880-8565880 GCF_963506605.1 Zootoca vivipara | reverse complement strand
GACTGGACGCAGAGACACAGGGACTTTATTATATAGGATTACATTAGTCTGTCTTAATACACATTTGAAATACATCTTCCATTGAACATCTGCCTGATAAACAGTTAGGGTTGTTGGAACCACCCAGTGAACTGCTACAGAAATTACTACAAATGATATGAATCAAAGCCACAGAAAACCCCACAAGGAAATGCTGCTGTGCACAAAGCAAATGAGTTCGATTTGAGTTGGTGTTGCCTTTTGTTTTGTTTTGTTTGTTTGTTTGTTTTCTTTGGGTGATGAGTCTCCCAGACGCAAAAAAGAAGTGGAAGGAAAAACACTTTGAAATATACAGCTATATATAAATGCTCTTAATTCGCATGGAGACAAACCAGAGTGGGTTTTTCTTAGATTTCTAATTGCCGATGAGAGAGAGAGAGAGAGAGAGAGAGAGAGAGAGAGAGAGAGAGAGAGAGAGAACGAATTCTGTTTGGAGGTAACTAAAGAGTCATGTAACAAAATGTGTCTGTAGGCATAATGCACATAACTGAAGGAGATAGCTATTAGGAATGGATGATCCGGTGTCCATTGGCAGCTAATCTTTTCACTTGCCAAGGCAATTCTCTCCATGACAGCTGATCTGTGATAGGTCTTGCACACCACCAATTTAGTTATCAAGGGTGTGGCCACATTCCATTGACTTAATGAGAAGTTTTTCTTTCAAGTTAACGGCAAAAGCCTATTAGCAAGAATGAAGCCAGATGACACCCTAAACGATTATTGTGGCCTTGGGAATAAGCCCTAGGCAGAAACTGCCCTACCATATTAGATCTTGCAGTTTTTAACCTTACAGTTGACTAGCAGTAGTGAATTTTGTTCCATTTCTTAAGACAGAACAGATCCACATTACAGTTGAACTGAACCAGAGGACAGAATTTCTCCATTATAATTGTTCCCTTTGAAAGTCTGCCCTCTCTGCATTTTTGTGGGGCTGTTGAAAAGGATGTTGTGGGGTGAGAGAATGAGTTCTTGCTACCTGGACAAGCAAGGAACAAAGAGGAGAGGCACTTTGATTCCCATAAAAAGCACGAGAGAAAGCCCCCAAACATAGAAGTTACCGTAGTATTGAAAGTTGCCCCTGGGGAAGAAAAGAATCCCTTCTGATCACAGGTTTGTTCCATACCCATTCATGCTGCTCATTCCTGTTATATGCATTTTAAGGCAAAATGGCCTGTGAAGGTTGGCCACGTCTGGATCAGCGTTCCAGTCAAAACCAGTTCCCCTAGCCCTGATTCAACTTATTGGTTATACTAGAGCACTAATAACAGCTGCCTCAACTGTTCCAGTTACTGGGTGTTCTTGAGTACATGTTGATTCACCACATTATTTATAGAGATTTTGTGTACTTGTGCAGTCATCTGCTTAAATTTTGCCCTGGATAAACCAAAGAATCTGCAGGCGACAAATTTCCTTGCCTTACTGTCTTTCCTGTGCTATTATATAACTTGATTTTGTCAGCACAGATTTTATCACGGTCTAAAGCACTGTTTTGAAGAGCCTAAGGCCCACTGGAAAATAAACCCCACTGGAATGCTTTGACAGTCAAATTCTTGAGCGAAACCTCTCCTAAGCAGAGATAATCTAGACAATATTCACATGTGTGCAGAGCAAACCAAACTTTAAAAAAGTCTGGCTAAGGAGTTCAGTGGCCATGGGAAGCAGTCTCTCCCCCCCCCCTTGATAGGAACTAGACTGCCCACCGAAATGCTAATCAGTTAATAAAATAAAACCAATATCCCTCTTTCATTTACAGTTTTGCTTGCATCTTCAATTCCTTAAGAATGGTGTGTGTGCCTGTTTGCTTGTCTGTGTCCCAATGAAGCATGGGTCAGTCATGTTGTTTCTTGAACAATGCAGTTCAACCAACACATTTTGATGACGGCAGCACTTCCTGTTTAATGAACTGCAGATGCTAAAGAAAGATGGCACCACATTGGCAGTGCAGTTCATACATCACTGCAAGCAATCCATACCCAATGACATCATGCCCCGGATAAGCAAACAGGGCTCAGGAATTCCCTTGCCAATAGAGAGATTCTTTTTCTTAATCCAGTTCTTACGGAAAGTGTACCTGATTCATTCCAGATGTCCTGAGATTTAATGACTCAGGAAACTGCTGTCTTGAAAGGAAGGTCTAAGCTCAGTCTCCTGCTGCTGTTGTGATGAGGATTAGAAACCCTCGGTCAGACTCAAACCAATGAGGTTCTCAATAAAGTACCCTAAAGCTATGAATCTGATGGCAGTTCCTTCAGTTCAGACATTTAGTTCGTGCTTTCCAAAGAATCCCACTTCCCCCCTCCCCTCAAGGGTGGAATACATGCTGTACTTAACGACTACTTAAAACATTTCCCTATTTTTCATATATTTTACTCTACGAGATAACCAGCAGCTGCAGATAGTGACCCGTGATCCTTATTCATTGTTAACTTGGTGAAAAATTCTGTGCTTCCCTGTATGTTTGGCGATCAATAGTTTATTCAGCAGGGGTGTCCAACTCCGAAGAGACTGCGATCTACTCACAGAGTTAAAAACTGGCAGTGATCTACCCCCTTTTGGGGTGTTCAGGTAAAAGTTGTTTAGGGAGGAGGAAAGCCCCATTTTTAGGGGTTCAGGTCAGAGTTGTCGAGCTTTTCTGAGGTGGGAAGAAAGCCCTGGTTTTTTTGGGGGGGGGTGAAGGGCTAAAACGTTGAGCATTTTAAGGGGAGCCAAAGTTGTTGAGCTTCTTTGGAGGGAGCCAGTGATCTACCAGTGATCTACCACAGATGTCCAGTGATCTACCAGTAGATCACGATCTACCTGTTGGGCGTGCCTGGTTTATTGTATATATATAGTTCGAATGCTTTTAAACAGGAATAATATTTTTTAAAGTCAGGGGTAGCCCCCTCCCCCTGATGCTGTTGAACTGCAGATCCCACCATCCTGGGCCAGCAGGTTGGGGTTTATGGGAGTTATAGTCTTGCAATCTTTGGGGAGCACCATTGCTACAACCTCAGGGTCTTCTGGGTCAAACTCTTATGCGCCATGCTCAGAAAGGCATTGTCCTTGCAGTACAAAACAGGTCAGAACCATTGCACATGTTCTATTTACTGACCATTTTATGCAAAAACCCGCGACAAATATTTAAACTCCATGCTGAAAGAAAGGTTAAATTGTCCCGACTTCTTTGGGATTTCCTTTGTGGTGAACGGTCATAGGTGCGACATTACGGAGAATGTAGCAACATTTCTGAGAGAAATGCTACAAGACTTGAAAGGCACTTTTTAACCTGAATATTTTTCCTCTTAAAGTATCTCCTTTTATGAACAGGAGCCAATTTTATATTTTGTTTTATGTACTTTTGTATCCCCTGCACGCCAATAAAGGAGACTGATTGACATGTCCCTCTACTGATGCTCATGTAAAAAAAACATGAGGGTTGCATTTCCAATAGCTGTGTTATAATCAGTAGCCTTGGAATCAATTTTTGATGGAAGGACTACGTCTGTTCTATAAATGAATGAAATGTTAAAACCCACCAAAAGCATCAAGAGGGTGCTTTGGAGTCTGCTTAACCCTTTTGCTGCCTGCTGCTTCTGCACTTCAATTATCCCCCAGTATGCTTCCATGCATGAGGTTCCATGTATTTGGACAGGTGGCATGTAGTCATGTCTTCAGTCAGATTTAAAAACAGAAAGAAAGAAAGAAAGAAAGAAAGAAAGAAAGAAAGAAAGAAAGAAAGAAAGAAAGAAAGAAAGAAAGAAAGAAATCAAAGGTAAATCTGAGCTATAAACACGCTTTGACAAAGGCACTCAACTAGTAGTACCCATGTAAGAGTCATCTGCAAGCACTCACTTTTGCCTCCCGTGACCTCTCTGCAAGAGGTCCAGCAGTGCATCAACTTGCGCTTCCAGTTACTGCTTTTTGCCCCCACAGACTCCACAATAATCCCAGATATTCACGGCCTCCTTATGATTGACCCAGTCAAGCAAGCTGCTGCTGCTGCTGTAGAGGATCCAGTGCTGGGAAATGGCATATCATGTCTACAATGGCTTACGTTGCTTTATTGACAACATACGTATTCTATTCTCTCTCTTTTGCTTTCTTTCTTGCAGTTGCAGTGTTTTTAGGATAATGTTTGGTTTGTATGCAATACTATCCAACCCTCTTCCTCAAACGCACCAGCACATGGGGCTATCCCATTTTTCTCGTTCATTTCAGTGTACAGTAACAGCAGCAAGCGCTGATGGTGGATGAAATATGATCTCTGATTTGCAGCGCTTTTGGCCTGGCCACACAGTGACTGACTATGAGGAGAGCCAGACACCTCATTCTTGTCTCCCTATAAAATGAGAACTCTTTTCGCTTGCATTTTTAAGGGAGATGTCACGTTTCTCTACTGTGAATTGAGAAAAGATGGGAATGGGTAGCAAAGGGTTAACCTGTTGTCGTTTCTGTTCACAGTGTGGATGGTAGGGCTCCCTATCTGGCTTTGGGAGCCGTGAAGAACGTTTCCGTGAACATCACCATCTCCAACATTGGGGACGATGCGTATGACACGAACGTCGCCTTCAACTTCTCCAGAGAGCTCTTCTTCATCAAAATGTGGCAAAAAGTAGGAATGCCTGGTCAGCCTTGGGGGCAGGCAATGCTGTATTTTTGTTACTCTGAAGTCATGAGCTTGGACTTCAAGATAAACTATGGAAGTAAATGGAATGAAAGTTTCTCATCTCATCCTACACCCTGAAGTCACCTCTGACCACCCCCACCTTCATGGAAAGAAGGTTTCCTGTTCCCTCCTCTCTCAGCAGCTCCCCACACCCTGCCCCATATTCCTCAGTAGGGTCCTCTTGAACCCCCAGAGATTTTTTTTTGATGGGGTATTTCAGGCTTTTGGGGGGTTCCTCAAGGAGAGGAAGAGAAGGAGCTTTCCTTTTGTTAAAGGTAAAGGGACCCCTGACCATTAGGTCCAGTCGTGGCCGACTCTGGGGTTGCGCGCTCATCTCGCATTATTGGCCGAGGGAGCCGACGTACAGCTTCCAGGTCAACTGTCCAGCATGACAAAGCCGCTTCTGGTGAACCAGAGCAGCACATGGAAACGCCATTTACCTTCCCGCTGTAGCGGTCCCTATTTATCTACTTGCACTTTGACGTGCTTTTGAACTGCTAGGTTGGCAGGAACTGGGACCGAGCAACGGGAGCTCACCCCATCACAGGGATTCGAACTGCTGACCTTCTGATCAGCAAGCCCTAGGCTCTGTGGTTTAACCCACAGTGCCACCTGCGTCCCTTTCCTTTTGTTAACTTCTATAAATTAACTTATTTTAGGTTTCAGACCATGGAGATTAGTGGAGTTTTAACTGCTTTCATTTGTCTTAGGGGTGCAAAATCAAGGGAGCTTGGCTCTCCTATTTATCTTTATTAAGCTATTTTACACATAAAAGCTTCTGTGCAGAAGAAGCTTTCTGCAGCTACTTTCTGTTCTTAATATTCTCGCAGTCACTGGTTTGATCGCGAGAGCGAAAATAATTCTCACTTGATTGCCCAGATGCTTTTAGCTTTCTTCTTGTATTGGGCTATTAAAAAACAGCACAGCATTATTAAAAGCCTTTTAAAAAAACAGTTCCCAAAATAAAACAGTCTAGGAAGGGAGTTCCAAAGTCTGGGAGCAGACTTACACACCCCACTTTTTACCATCCAGATTCTGAAGAGACTTAAAATTATGCAGTTTACAAAATGTAAAACCTAAATTAAACCTCCCAAAGTTTGATGATGTATTGAGAAATGGGGGAGGGAGAGAAGCTTTGCTATCTCTTATTATTTCATTCAGCTAACCTCTCCTGCTTTTCAGCTGCAAGGAGGCATGAGCTGAGTGAGATAACTAAAGATACAAATCTGCCCCTTTGACTCTTAGGCATCCTCAAACTGTGGCCCTCCAGATGTTTTGGCCTACAACTCCCATGATCCTTAGCTAACAGGACCAGTGGTCAGGGATGATGGGAATTGTAGTCCAAAACATCTGGAGGGCCAAAGTTTGGGGATGCCTGTTCTTAATGATTTCAAGGGAAGCCTCCAAGTTCCCTTGATTCTTGAGAGCTATGAAGGTCCCACCCATCTGTGAAGGTATGCTGTGTCTTCCATGTTCCACTTTACATATTTCTTTTGCTGCACAAGCACATACCTAGAGACAAGCAGACCCGTCCACCTCAACAACAACAACACAATGGTGTTGTGCTTAGTGGTCCTATGTAAAGCACGTTTCCACTGAAAAAAGCAGCTTGGTCCGGATACTTTTAGCAGCTGCTCTGTTCATGAACACGATCCAGCCGAAGAGGCCCATCTTTCCCCCATATTGCCACCTGAAATGCATTCTCAGCAGAGGTAAACCTCATAATCAAGACCACCCTGCCTGCCAGGTTTATAATCTCCCTCGGATAGCCCTCCTGATATACAGTAACCTGCCGTGCATCTCGGTTTGTTTTTTCATACCGTGTTTCTCATATTATAAGACACGTCTTATATTTATTTTTTCCTCAAAAAAACACACTATGGCTTATTTTCAAGGGATGTCTTATTTTTTTCCTCCTCCTCCTGCCGTGGCCGGCATTGCTGCTGCACCTATCACTATGTCTTATTTTCGGGGTATGGCTTACATTCCTTGAATGCTTAAAAATCCTGCTATGGCTTATTTTATGGGTATGTCTTAAAATATGAGAAACAGGGTATGCCTGCTAAGCGCTGCTTAGTAGATTAAATGTAATAGGCTTTCATGTGGTTATTGTAGCTACGAGAAGTGAGGACAATAACTGGTTCTTTGTTTCAAGTGGCTTATGTAAACTCCCGAAAACCGATATTAGGTGCATCGACACTGAATATCTAATGGTATGATTTAAAGGAAGAAATATGCCCCAGCTCAGTAATTATTAGAGTAGCATTTACTTTCCATGCATGTGTTATTGTTGCTGGCTCTCATTTCCTTTAGACTCTGAAATTTCATGAGCCATGTTAATGGGATTTCTGGGCAAACCCCTTGTTCCTCTTCACTGGGGTGAGAAAGGGCACGCTGATATTTAAAAGACTTCATTTATTGAGCTATTTTGTTTCCACACTGCTATGTAGCCAGCTAGCATCAGTGCCTTGGCCAGAGGCTGAAAGGCTCCTTTCCATAGGCTTAAAGGACAATTAGTCCTCAAAATGTGCATCATTATAGAGAGGATACTTTGAGGTGTGCTTTCAAGTGTGCCTGCTTATTAACTTTGCATCACTGGGTTAGTTGTTCTAGCATTGCTGTTTTAGAAATGGCCATCCGTGTGGCAAACATTTTGCAAGGTTAGTTGTCAATGAATATTTCAGAAATAAAGAAATTTCTCCCTCTCCCCCACAGAAAACACTTTATTTAGAATGCTTCTATACTCTTGGATGTACTGATCAATATACAGTTATACTTTGGATCTTGAACACCTTGGCTCCCGAACAAATCGGATCCTGGACGATCGAAACCTGGAAGTGAGTTTCCTGGTTTTCGAACATTCCTTTGGAAGCTGAACGTCCGACGAGGATTATGTAGCTTCCGATTGACTGCAGGAGCTTCCTGCAGCCAATCAGAAGCTGTGCTTTGGTTTTGGAAGTCAAATGGACTTCCAGAACAGATTCCGTTCGACGTCCAAGGTACAACTGTATAGAAAGAACACATTTTGAATGTGTTCCCATAGATCAGAAGTGTATAGTAGTGGATCTGGATACAAACCAAGTCCACCTTAGGTTCCACTGAAATCAATAGGATTCAAATTAGCCATTGATTTTTATAGTATCTAAACTTATTTTATAGTATCTAAGTGACTAGCTTTGTCTCAATCCAGCCTATAGTCAATTTGAACAGAAGAACATTTGGAGGGTGTGTGTGTGTAGTGGGGTGAGTCCTTTGAAAATAAACCCAAAGAAATTAAAAAAATGTTAAGCAAAGAATGCTGAGTTAATTTGAAGGATTTTCTCCCCTGTTCTCCTGGTCTTCTTTGTGCAGTTTGGTTTTGTAGTTAACAACTGGAGTATGTTAGTACGCAAAACAACAGGACACAGTCTTGTGGAAGGAAGTTTCACTGAAATCAGTGATACCCTTCCAAGCAAATTGGGATCCTAGACTCTTTTGAAGTCAGGCTTGTGTTCGAATGAAAGAGCCTAATGTTAATGACCTCTGTAGGTCATTAACAACAGACAGCTTTTAATGGCCTCCTTCTTTCTCCTTTTTCTGCAGCAACAGGAGACATTGACCTCCCGGCTTATTTTCTTTGTAACAAGACCTAGAAGTTTATCGGTTTTTATTAGAAAGGAGCTGCATCTTTCACACCAGAGAGTCTTTTGCTTGCTTTTAAGAGTGGCAGTTTGAGATTGTGCTGAGAGATAAATGGCACCCTGAACTGAAACCCCAACAGTATGATAATTATATATATTGGAAATGGGCCTCACCCAATTACATGTTCTATATCAATATGCCGTAATGACAGGGACTGCTCAGTAATTGTCCTCTTTCATTTGCTAGCTCATTTAGACATTTTGGTAGTAGCAGGTTCGGAAAACCAGACTGCCCTCTTGTTAAGAACATTTTTAAAAAGGAGAAGTTCCCAGTCCTGCTTTGCTTATTGAAGTCGCCGAGGATATCAGCCATGTAAGAGTTGCAGAGTCAGACTTAGCATTTAACTGGCATATGATATGTCCTGGCTACAAGCACTGCTTTGTCTAGAATTTGGGTTCTGAACTAGCAACCTTCCTTGACTGAAGGCTAAGTTGGGTTCCTGCCTAGTGGAACTCAGAGGCTGGATACGCATTGCCAGGGATGCTGTAGCATCCTGTATTGCTGGCTTTGCATTGAGCAGTGGGTTGGACTCTCATGTTTATAATGATGAACAGAGAAGAGAGAAAGTGTGTGTGTGAGGATGAGAAGTGAGCAAGCCTGTTGGGGGTTCCTGATACACAAACCATGGTTAGCCGTTGGCCAATGACTCCTTCCCAGAGGTGCCCAGTGCCCTAAAAGCAGTCCTGCTGTTTTATTTCAGTGCCTGAAGCATTGATGCTGTGATCTTTGTGGCTTGTGCCAGCATGGGAAAAATTCTCTCTTTACCCCCTAGATGCAAACATTTAAAAAATAAAGTATTCTCAGACTCTCCTTCCCTAAGACTCCCTATCCCCAGCAGTTTCGTAAGGGGAAAGTGAAATGTACTCAGAGCAGCTAGGGCTGTTTTTTGGAAATGTGATAGGTTGTTATATTTTTTTCCTTTGGTGGACTCTCAGTAGGCTACCCAAAGGAGATATGGAATACTTGGTCAGGGCCAGTTTTCTCATTGGAGAAGTGGCACATCAAGGCAGTGTTTCAGTCCATATGTACCAATGACTGAGTTCCTGCTCCGGAAAGAATCCAAAATTGCCATTTTGCAAAAGCCTGTTGCAGAGATGATGAGTAGTATGTTAGATGGTCCATGGGACATTTACTGTAGTGTCTTTCAAGTCAAATCTGAAGCCAAGTGGAATTTGGTTGAGGGTAGGTGGAATTTGGTTGAGGGTAAAGGAGCTGTCCCTGCTGGCTCGAGGAGGGTGTGTGTGAGAGAGAGAGGGATCATGATGGGAAAGACCTGGAATGCAAGGAAAGTGGACCAGTAGTCCAGGTGAGGAACTGAGCCATTGTTTGGCCAGTCACTGAAAGTAGTTGCTTTGTTGTTACTACAGGATAAAAAAAATTTATCAGCTCATGGAGGATTCTTGTCTCAAAGCAATCATGACCAAGTAACCAAACACTAAAGTTCTCATGAAAGTGATAAGCCTGTGGCTTCAGAGTGCAGGTGGGCGCTTTTCCTAACAAAAGCCAGATGTTGCTCTTGCCTAGTCTTCTCACGAGTAGGACTGTTATTCTGTGAAGGAGTTTCCATCACCCCTGCCCCCAGGTTCCCTCTTCAATAAGAACTAGGTTTAAGTCTGGCCGTGTAACACAGTATCATTTGTATGTGCTACAAACACCTTTGAGCCTTCTGTGATGAAAAAGCTTCCAATAAAAGCTACCGCCTGGTGGTAAATGGTTCAAGTTATAGCAGCCTAGAGTGGATTCAGTTATTTGATTTAAAAAATGCATTAAATTTTTAAGTGCAGGCAGATTATGAGAATGGGTAATCCTTGTAATCAATCAAAACATATCATGCTCTACATTGACACTGCAATTCCAAACCTGCTTACGTGGGAGTAAGTCCAATGGAACCAGTGTGGTGTAGTGGTTAAGAGTAGTAGACTCATAATCTGGGGAACAGGGTTCATGTCTCCGCTCCTCCACATGCAGCTGCTGGGTGACCTTGGGCTAGTCACATTTCTCTGAAGTCTCTCAGCCCCACTCACCTCACAGAGGGTTGTTGTGGGGGAGGAAGAGAAAGGAGATTGTTAGCCACTTTGATGAAGCGGGATATCAAATCCAAACTCCTCCTCCTCCTCCTCCTCCTCCTCCTCCTCCTCCTCCTCCTCCTCCTCCTCCTCCTCCTCTTCTTCTTCTTCTTCTTCCTCTTCTTCTTCTTCTTCTTCTTCTTCTTCTTCTTCTTCTTCTTCTTCTTCTTCTTCTTCTTCTTCTTCTTCTTCTATCTTTGGACAGAACTATATAGGATTGTGTTCTAGAACACAGTATTTTATTACATGCTAAATGTTATCTTCAAGTTTTAAGATGAGTGGTCAGCCTCTTAAGATTAGAACTGATACTTTTTATGATTATGTTGATAGCATGTCATGTTCCAAGAAGGTTAAAAAGCTGCCCTAGCAAAAAAAATCCCCCCATTTGTACAACTGCTACATGTACTAGAGCCCTAATGTTGAATGCTTGGCATTTCAACTTCAAGAGTTGCATCTGTTTTGCTATCCCATTTTAGATATCCCATTTCATATGGCTCCTATCTGCCTAACAGAGGTGACACTAAATCATTTGAAAACTACGTAGTTACAGTGCAGAATTGTTAGGCTGCTGAGTTATTAGAAGCGGGCAGAAATGGGTTAAACTTCCATGCAGCTTCACAGTAATAAAATAATGATGCTCAGTTGAGAGATAGTTTGGCTTTTTTTCAAATCCTATGCATTTTGCATGACAGACTTAATTAGACACATCTACAACTGGAAAAAAAACCCCAACCCATGTCTCAGCAGGTATTTTTGAAGAAGTGTGTGGCTGATTCATGTACAACAGTCCCTGTTTCCCAAGGACAGTTCCCAGATTTACAGAAGCCATTCCTGTTTCTGATCCCGGAATGTCCTGCTTTTCCTTAGGGCGTCCCTATTTTCATTGGAGGGTATGGATTTTTGCGACCCTCCAAGCCAAGGAGCCTTTAGAATACAACTGAAGGCAGCCCTATATAGGGAAGTGTTTTTTATGTTTAATGTTTTCATATATGTTGGAAGCCGTCCAGAGTGGTGTGTGTGTGTATAATCATGGAATAGGACGTTCCTATTTTAATTGGATAAATGTTGGAGGGTATGTGTACACCAAGCTGCAGAATGAAGTGGGAGGGACTGTACCATGTTAAATTAAAAGTGGGCCATACCAGTTGCAAATATCTCGCTCCATGTAATAAAAACCTGTCTGCAAATAATCTGAAGCGGTACAGTCTATTCTGCTGCCTCATCCTGCTGCGTTGTGTAGACCAGGCCTTAGAATACTGACAAAGAAAGACTTGACCTGAAATGTTATAGCAATATGACATCCACATGCACAACACATAACTTCTGGTCAATCCATAATCGTCGTTGTGGTAATTCCAAAAAGCTATCTTTTCCAAGTTGGACATGCCACCGTGTAATTTGGGGCATGTCTGTTTTGTACAAACAGGCCTGATTTCCTGTCTTACGTGCTCTCATTCCATTTGGTCAGGCATTTACTCCTTAGGAGAGATTTAAGGGTTTTTATTTAACAGATTCAAAGGTGCAATTAAGAAGATTTGTGGTCTTCGTATTGAAAGGGATGTTCTTTTCTACGCTCCATGCAGTTGCCTTCATTTTGTCTGAGCTTATACTAGGGAAGGAGGTGGTTTTCTACATGAACACATACACACAAATAACCCTCATCTCATTTCTAATATGTATAGTCATTTTGGCCATAACCGAAGCTGATTTATACAGGAAAAAGGCAACAGCATAGGATCACTGTGTCATTCATTCATGCACTGCCATCTCCTATTCCTCTGCCTATAATTAGTGTTACTTTTTTAAAAAAAAACAACAGATTTATCTTCTAAAATGTAGTTCATTTATGGCCCATCTGCGGCATTTAGATTTCTAGAAAATGCATCCTTGATCAGCTGCTATTTCCTTTTTATTTTTCACTGGGGAGTTGCTGTTATAAGTTTTTATATATATATATAAGAAATTCAGCTGCTTGGGATTTGTTTGACCTTGAGATGTAAGAACCTACTGCATCTACTGTAACTGGTTGCAGATATCCTGGTTTTAAAAGGATTAGGCTCAGATTAAAGGGGCAAGCAGAGGAAGCTCATTTATCTTAAATATCATTTTGACAGCCTCCTTTTCCATGGTCTTGTCAGTCCCACGTTAGTCCCTTAACTCTTTATTTCTCTCTTCAGCTAACATGTGAATCGACTTTCTGATAACTTCTTGTGGTCTTTCTCTGTGCATCAAGAAGGGCTTTGAAGTCTAGTGGTTAAAGCTGGCCTGCAGATCTGGATTTGGCAAAATCAAAGACAAGTTTCAGCTCAGCTTCCAGTAGTTTGTCAGCTGCCCTATCTCCCTCCCTTAAAGGCTTTCTAAATGCAAGAGTGAGTGTGCATTATTTGAAAATATATATCCGTGTTCATTCTCACTAACCCATGGTTTGTCTTAGCATTACGTATGAACAAGGCCAGCTAAATTTGAATGCCTTGAATATTAGCAAAATTTATTTTCATAATGTAACCAGTGTAGTGCTGGTAACTGGTCCTTTCCAGTATTTACAGGAGAAGATCATACAAAATTAAATTGTTAGGATTTAAATCAAGAAAGATCTCCGCAAAATAGTTTCTCCCTTTGTCAGGTGTGGATTGTATATAAAGACTAGCCATTAATACTAATTCAAAACTAAGCAGGGTCCAGTATGGTTTCAAACTGGATGGGGGGGGGTCTACATGTTGAGATTCCTGCATTTTAGCGGGTTGGACTAGATGACCCTAAGTTCCCTTCCAACTCTATAGCCCTATGAAATCTATGAAACAGTGTCTGATCTGTTCCATACAAAGTAAGTTCTGTAAAGAGGCTTCTCTCTGGCCTTTCACAGTATGTGAGAAGTTATTAGTTTTGGCTCTTAAGAAATGGAGTTTCTTTTCCTTGGCAGCAAGACACAGTTGCCTTTTAAAAACTTTGCCGTATATCATTCTAATGAATGAATGGACTATGGGAGTGTGATAGTGTTTATGGAGCGAGAGCTTTGAAATTGTTAATCGCAACCAAAGTATTAATAAGCCACAATAGAATGTCTCACCCGCTTCCTACCCACCCCAGCTGATGAAACCTGAATAAATTTAAGTGCTTCGTTGGCCACACCTATATTCTCCCAATTGGTGCTACATATTTTACAGGAGAGAAAACGATGCAGATAATTCACGGGGCTGACATTTTCAGTGACAGCCCTGTGTTCTTTATAAAATAGCCCCACCCCCCTCTCCATGTCATGTTCCCTAAATCCAAACTGAGAAGCTGATCTTTGTGCAATAGCTTTTAGTAACGCCACATAGACAACAGCCCAGAGATTACACCAGTCTTTATTTAATTCGCAGCATGGAGTTCAGGTGTGCACACCGGTGTAGAACCATTGTAAAAAAATGACCCATGCAGTTGCAACGCATCGTCTTCCTATGTGTCTCACTGTGCAAGGTGTGCATAAAAGGTAAAGGGACCCCTGACCATTAGGTCCAGTCGTGACCAACCCTGGGGTTGCGGCGCTCATCTCGCGTTATTGGCTGAGGGAGCCGGCGTACAGCTTCCAGGTCATGTGGCCAGCATGACAAAGCCGCTTCTGGCAAACCAGAGCAGCACATGGAAACGCCATTTAGGTACCTATTTATCTACTTGCACTTTGACGTGCTTTCGAACTGCTAGGTTGGCAGGAGCTGGGACCGAGCAATGGGAGCTCACCCCGTCATGGGGATTCAAACCGCCGACCTTCTGATCAGCAAGCCCTAGGCTCTGTGGTTTAACCCACAGCGCCACCCGCGTCCCCAAGGTGTACATACAACTGATTAAAAAAAAAGAGTGGCACTTTTCCAGCATAACACTTGTGATCCAGAAGCAAAGGTTTAAGTCCTGTTCTGGATTCATTTTAAATTATAGAATGGCAGACGATTCTTGAAGCTTCTACTAGCTATTCCTGTTAAAACCTCAAAGCACATATATCAACTTCCTGTGCTTACAGTTGTGTTTACCAAAAGTGTAAGATTTTAATTCTGATCATTTTTCTCTTTTTGGTGATTACAAAGCAATGCATTTTTTCAATTAAAGATTTTCTTGATTTACAAAAATATGTGCAATGTCTCTCGTAACATTTTTACAAATCAGTTTTATTTGTTGAGACATTGGGAAGAAAAGGGGGAAAGAGGTAGATGGGGAAAGATGGGTGGGGGTGGGGTCAGATGACAATGTTTCTATTTTACTTAATATATGTGGGTTTTTTTGTCAGCATCACTTATGCAGGTTTTCTGCTATTCGCTTGTGTTCCTTTGGTGGTGAGAGATGTTGGGGTTGGCCTAGGGTATGGTTGTTCTTTTGTGGTTGGCTGTGGTGGTCTTTGTTTCGTGTGTGAGTGGGGTGGGTGGGTGTTTTGGATCAGGTTAGCCATATTGATTTGTATGCTGTTGGTGGGTTTTTGTCATTGTCTTGTTGGGCTGTGTATGTGATAAAGGGGAGCCATACTGGGGTGAAGCCGTCTTCTTCTTGAGATGCTCACAAACTTACTGCCTTACCAATGTACACCTGCTCTTTGCCGTCCCTCTTGCCATTCCCCCACAAGCCCCAATAGCTTCTCCTCCCCACCCCATGCGACAAGATTTTTAAAAATAATTTTTACCATTTTTTTTAATGCTGCAACCCATCCCAGCACCTTAGGGTGAAGGACAGGTAATGAATGAATGCAACTACTGCCCCCCATTGTTCACCTTCCCGACTCCATTTCTGAGGCCACTTCTTCCATTCTGCAGTCCCACTTTGTACCCCTTCCACCACCACCCCATGTTCATGCCTCTCCGCTCCTTTAGTACACCTGCTTTGAATCACCTGCATCTTCCTCCTCCCACATATTGCCGCTACTAAGTACACTTTTCACCTTCTGCCCAATTACAAAGCTGAAGCCGCCACCTCCTTAAGACCTTTTCATGTGCCTGCTTTCTGTGGGATGTGATGCATGAGAGGCAGTCAAGTACAACATTCCTTGTAATGCTAGAGAAGACATGCAAGGGAATGTTTGGTCCAGCCAGTCAAAACTTCTGTTTCTCCTGGCTGGAGCATCCTTCCTTTTGCATGTGATAGAAGGTGGGCGTCCAGGTAACAAAAGGATGAGTCATGCAGCAGACCTTTCTCTCTTCTTTACTTCCTTCTTCGTTTGACCAGCTTCTAGCTAGGACTGCTCTGCTAGCTCTCAGCTAGCTCTCAGCTAGCAGAATCACTGGGATTATTCCCCCATATAGGGTAGATCCACATGTACATATTTGTAACTAAGTCTGCCTTCAGGAATCCAACTGTGAACTGATGTGAGAAAACTCCTTTTATTGACTTTGAATAAGATTGCCGCATCTTTATTTTTTTTAAAGAGGGATTCAGGGGAATTTACCAGGAACATACAATTCAATCTGAGACAAATTGAATTGTACAATAGTGAGAGGCTCACACGAGCCTGCAACCAGCTATCTGCTGTGCATATAAAAGGGGAATGTAACTCTGCTATGTAAAGGAACTTGCTACCGCAAGTTAGGAAGGATATTAATCATATATCCTCTCCTGCCACCCTGAAGATTCCCACACTTTCATCTTCACCCCAGTTCCTATGCCTCCTACTATTTCCTCTTTTTTTCCCCATCCCCGCCCCTTGCGCTTTCAAAAGTTTCGTTGTTTCGAGCATTGTACACTGCTGTTGTTCTGTGAATTGATTTGGTGTTCTCTGAATGCCAATTATTTCAGTAAACGAATAAATTAAGTTGAATCAGTGCATGCCACAGCCAGCCACTAGCCTCATCCCTCTCTCATGTTGGATCGCTCTGATCAGCCCTGCCCTAAGATGTATGCAATAAGATGCAACAATCCCATGCCACCTGGAATCCCGATCATGCGTGGAAGTATGGCTAAATGTATGAAGACACCCTCCCTCTTCATACTGCATGTTTGGACACCAGGGGTGTGACTAATAGGACGTATGACAGGTGGAGCAAGGCACATTGGATCAGCTCATAAATTGGATCTGTTGAGTAGGGCTACACACATATCTTCCTGTTCATCTCCCTCATCCCACTTAGTTCTTTGCACTGATATTCATTAATGCTCTACCAGTCAACCTTTTAAAAAAATGTATTATTAAAGTGGCGAGATGTCTCCCATCTTTAATCTGAGAACTTATTCTCTTTTAAGCTTTCAGGTTTTGCCTCGTGCATTTTGACCGAACTACCAAAATAGACTTTGCTCTTTAGCTGCGTCAGATGTAATTCCTTCCTTGACATGATAACTGAATTGGTGATAAATTCGGTCCTTTGGAGAAATAATAGCTTCATCTCTCTTAAAAGGAAAGAAGTCAAAGAAGGATTTCAAAAGACAGAGAAAACACAAGCGAGTCCAAAACGAGACTCTCGCCAGGGCTTTCTTAAGGGAGCCTCTGTTAGAATCCTCTAGCTTTAATGGCATTTTATCACAAGAACCTGACTTGCAGAGGGAACAGACTTCTCCTTTTTTGGTAGAAATGAACTAGTATTTGTGCTGATGATAATCTTACATCAGCATCTGTCCCAGAGAGCATGCGAAGAGAAATGCAGAAGTAGCTCCACCTTTGAGTTAAAATGGCATTCAGTATTACAAACAGCAATGAGAGAACCCATAAAGGTTTTTGGCTGCTTGTCTTGGATAAACACAGAGACATTTAGTTGCTTATCCTGAGCAATAATTCAGAACCTTGCATCTGCAGAGCTGCTCTGCAAAATTCACAAGCATCTTTTGATTTCTGTTTTTTCTTCTTCAAAAAAACACTCACGCACACGCACATTTCCAGAACTTCCTGTCTACATTACAGGTAGGTAGCCGTGTTGGTCTGGATCGAAGTAAAATAAAAAAATTCCTTCAGTAGCACCTTAAAGACCAACTAAGTTTTTATTTTGGTATGAGCTTTCGTGTGCATGCACACTTCTTCAGATACAGTGAAATGGAAGTTTCCAGGCACTTATGTAGAGAAGGGGTGGGGAGGGGTGGGGATGGGGATGGGGAGGGGGGATCACTCAGAAGGGTGGTGGAAATGGGTGATTGACTGACTGATAGCTGTTGATGACCGCAAACGACTGCAAATGGTTTTGCATGAAAAAGCAAGGGTTGAGATGGCTGAAGATCGCTTATCATGTATAATGTGATAAGAACCCGATATCTCTGTTCAAACCAGGTCCCTCCATGGTTTTGAGCTTGGTGATAAGTTGCAATTCAGCAACTTCTCTTTCCAGTCTATTTCTGAAATTCTTTTGTAGTAAGACAGCTACTTTGAGATCTTGTATAGAATGTCCTGGGAGATTGAAGTGTTCTCCTACTGGTTTTTCTGTCTTCTGGTTCCTGATGTCAGATTTATGTCCATTTATCCTTTGGCGTAGGGTTTGGCCTGTTTGTCCAATATAGAGAGCTGAAGGGCACTGTTGGCATTTGATGGCATACACAATGTTAGAGGATGAGCAATTAAATAGTCCTGAGATGGTATGTTGGATGTTGTTGGGGCCAGTAATGGTGTTGTCTGGGTGTATGTGGCAGCAAAGTTGGCATCTGGGTTTATTGCAGGCTCTGGTACCAGTGTCCATGTTAAGTCTGGTGGTTGTATTATTGTGGGTGAGGAGTTGTTTAAGATTGGGTGGCTGTCTGTAGGCAATGAAAGGTCTTCCAGAGCTTGAGAAAGGGAGCGGTCATTGTCCAGGAGAGGCTGTAGATCTCTGATGATGCGTTGTACTGTTTTAGCTTGGGAGCTGTATGTGATGACTAGTGGTGTTCTGTTATTTTCTTTTTTGGGTCTGTCTTGCAGCAGGTTCTCTCTAGGTATCTGTCTGGCTCTGTTGATCTGTTGTTTAACTTCATCAGGTGGATATTTTAGTTCTAAAAAGGTTTGCTGTAGATCTCTTAGGTGAGATTCTCTGTCTGTAGAGTTGGAACAGATGCGGTTGTAACGTAAGGCCTGGCTGTATACGATGGATTGTTTGGTATGTTTGGGATGGTAGCTAGAAGCATGTAGATATGTTTGTCGGTCAGTTGGTTTTCTGTATAAGGTGGTGTCTATACGTCCATCCTGTATTTTTATAGTAGTGTCCAAAAAATGTATTTCTTGCATAGATTGGTTCATTGTTAGGTTGATGGTGGGGTGAAAGTCATTGAATGTCTGGTGGAAGGTTTCCAGGGTCTGTTGTCCATGTGTCCAGATAATAAAAATATCGTCAATGTATCGCAGGTACAGGAGAGGTTTGAGTGGGTAGGAGTTAAGGAAACGTTGTTCTAAATCTGCCATGAAGATGTTGGCATACTGTGGGGCCATGCGGGTGCCCATGGCTGTGCCGCTGATCTGGAGGAACAGGTCATCACCAAATTTGAAGTGGTTGTGGGTAAGGACAAAGTGGCAGAGTTTGGTAGCAAAGTCCGCTGTGGTTTTATCTGAAATGGTGTTCCTTATGGCTTGTAAACCATCATTGTGTGGGATGTTGGTATATAGAGATTCCACATCCATAGTGGCTAGTATAGTATTGTTAGGAAGATTGTTCAAATATTGTATTTTCCTCAGAAAATCTGTGGTGTCACGTACGTAGCTGGGAGCACTGATAGCAACTTGCCCAGGTACAAACTGACATCCTCTTTCTATCTAAATGCAAAAACCTGGACATTGTACCTAAGGGTCTTAGAATTAAGAACCCTCTTCAATCAACTTATCCCACAGAATATGCCAGAAAACTATGCCACACTTTATCTAAGAAACTGCTGAAACATCTTATCGGCGTTCTGTATTCCAAACAGAAGTTAATAAAGGAGGAACTCTCTGCACTGGAGAACTCCATCAGGAATCACCCGGCCTGGCAGAAGTTCCACAAGGAAAAACAAACCATTTACCACTCTCAACTGGAGTTACTGAAGAACCAGAAAAATAAAAAACTCTGCAACCTTTCCAACCTACAGGCCACCAATCAAAACAAGATCAACAACATTGTCAATCTTTCACAGCAAACACTCAGCCCAGCTGAGGAATCCGTCCTTTCACGGGGACTATCATTCTGCCCTGCCAAATCCCAACACATGATTCAGTTCTGCGGGGACCTGGAAGCATTTTTCCGCCGTTTACGCCTGAAGGAGTATTTTCATCACACACAAGAACAAGACAAAGTAGAACAAACTACATCCCCACAACACAACACCTCTCAACTTACTGGGGAACAACCATCACCCTCCAAACGCATCAATGAACAGAACATTGACCACCAACTACCACCGAAAAGAAGTTACACAAAAAGGGACTCCACATGGACCCCTCCTGATGGACGCAATACCACACTAGATCTGTACATCGAATGCTTCCGCCACAGAATCCAAACGGATGTGACCAGAAAACACCATCGCTTACAACAAAATCTAAACCATGCTGAAAGGAGAGCCATGGAAAATCTCAGGAACAACCCAGACATTATAATTAAAGAGGCAGACAAGGGTGGAGCTGTCGTCATCATGAACAAAACTGATTACATCCAAGAGGCCCACAGACAACTTTCCAATACTGCCTTTTACATGAAATTGGACTCAGACCCCACACAAGCATACAAAAAAGAACTGAACAAGATTATTAAGGAGCTACCCCTACACATCCAAGAACAGATCCTCACAAACACACCAGCGGAACCTCGGCCAGGAACTTTCTATCTTCTACCCAAAATACACAAACCAGGAAACCCAGGACGCCCCATCATCTCAGGTATTGGCACCATTACAGTGGGTGTTTCCGGCTATATGGACTCTGTTCTGAAACCATATGCTATCAGTGCTCCCAGCTACGTACGTGACACCACAGATTTTCTGAGGAAAATACAATATTTGAACAATCTTCCTAACAATACTATACTAGCCACTATGGATGTGGAATCTCTATATACCAACATCCCACACAATGATGGTTTACAAGCCATAAGGAACACCATTTCAGATAAAACCACAGCGGACTTTGCTACCAAACTCTGCCACTTTGTCCTTACCCACAACCACTTCAAATTTGGTGATGACCTGTTCCTCCAGATCAGCGGCACAGCCATGGGCACCCGCATGGCCCCACAGTATGCCAACATCTTCATGGCAGATTTAGAACAACGTTTCCTTAACTCCTACCCACTCAAACCTCTCCTGTACCTGCGATACATTGACGATATTTTTATTATCTGGACACATGGACAACAGACCCTGGAAACCTTCCACCAGACATTCAATGACTTTCACCCCACCATCAACCTAACAATGAACCAATCTATGCAAGAAATACATTTTTTGGACACTACTATAAAAATACAGGATGGACGTATAGACACCACCTTATACAGAAAACCAACTGACCGACAAACATATCTACATGCTTCTAGCTACCATCCCAAACATACCAAACAATCCATCGTATACAGCCAGGCCTTACGTTACAACCGCATCTGTTCCAACTCTACAGACAGAGAATCTCACCTAAGAGATCTACAGCAAACCTTTTTAGAACTAAAATATCCACCTGATGAAGTTAAACAACAGATCAACAGAGCCAGACAGATACCTAGAGAGAACCTGCTGCAAGACAGACCCAAAAAAGAAAATAACAGAACACCACTAGTCATCACATACAGCTCCCAAGCTAAAACAGTACAACGCATCATCAGAGATCTACAGCCTCTCCTGGACAATGACCGCTCCCTTTCTCAAGCTCTGGGAGGAAGACCTTTCATTGCCTACAGACAGCCACCCAATCTTAAACAACTCCTCACCCACAATAATACAACCACCAGACTTAACATGGACACTGGTACCAGAGCCTGCAATAAACCCAGATGCCAACTTTGCTGCCACATACACCCAGACAACACCATTACTGGCCCCAACAACATCCAACATACCATCTCAGGACTATTTAATTGCTCATCCTCTAACATTGTGTATGCCATCAAATGCCAACAGTGCCCTTCAGCTCTCTATATTGGACAAACAGGCCAAACCCTACGCCAAAGGATAAATGGACATAAATCTGACATCAGGAACCAGAAGACAGAAAAACCAGTAGGAGAACACTTCAATCTCCCAGGACATTCTATACAAGATCTCAAAGTAGCTGTCTTACTACAAAAGAATTTCAGAAATAGACTGGAAAGAGAAGTTGCTGAATTGCAACTTATCACCAAGCTCAAAACCATGGAGGGACCTGGTTTGAACAGAGATATCGGGTTCTTATCACATTATACATGATAAGCGATCTTCAGCCATCTCAACCCTTGCTTTTTCATGCAAAACCATTTGCAGTCGTTTGCGGTCATCAACAGCTATCAGTCAGTCAATCACCCATTTCCACCACCCTTCTGAGTGATCCCCCCTCCCCATCCCCATCCCCACCCCTCCCCACCCCTTCTCTACATAAGTGCCTGGAAACTTCCATTTCACTGTATCTGAAGAAGTGTGCATGCACACGAAAGCTCATACCAAAATAAAAACTTAGTTGGTCTTTAAGGTGCTACTGAAGGAATTTTTTTATTTTCCTGTCTACAGACAGGGCTGGATATTCTTCACATCCAGCCCATCTAAACAGCAATTTAGCTCAAGTAACTTCCTTTCCAGTTGCAGAATTAGAAAGAGTTAACGTGTAGGGAAATCAACACAAATGAAAGGAAAACCTGTTTGAACTCTTGTTGGCAGCCTCCTTCCTCTTTTCTCACCATGCAAACGCTCTTTTGTGTTTTCAGTTTGGAACTTGATTGTTTGAGGGTTTATATATTTTCCCAAGTAATGTGTGCTGATAATGCACTGGGAGCTCAATTCTTAATGTATTCACTACATCCGTTTAGATCAGTGTTTCCCAAACTTGGGTCTCCAGCTGTTTTTGGACTACAACTCCCATCATCTCTAGCTAGCAGAACCAGTGGTTAGGGATGATGGAGACCCAATTTTGGTTTAGATGCTTCTAAATTTCTAGCATAGCAATTGGTGGTCTTCTTGTGAATCACTGCTGTGCAAGGTTTGAAGAAGACTGTCCTTGATATCCCTCCCTCTCTGCATTCCCATATCTAAAGGTGTCAAATGATAGGTAAACCTTATGTGGAGTTAAAGCTGAACTCGGTGTTAAATCTGACCTTAGGTTGAGTTCTGGTAGTTAAGTTGCGTAAAAGGTTTAATTTAACTTCAGAAAAGGAATGCAAACAATTTTTCGAAATTCTTCAAATGTTTGCAGATTTTTTTTAAAAAAATGATTTCCTTGCAAATGGAACTGTACTAATATTCTCCTTCCTGCCACACCACTTCAGCTTTCTCATATGCATGACTTCAGATATATATACACGCTGATTCAAGGATTTCTGGTCTTGGTTTTATTTAGATTGATCTAACACTCTCTGTCACACTTTGGACACATTACTTACAGCATTTTAGACACTGGATTCTTTCCCCATGTGCTAATGTTTCTTGTTGCAGTTACAAAGGTAGAGGAGAGTTCGGAAGGGGGAGAAACTATATTGAAACCCCCCCCAGGGATGTTTCTTTCCCCTTTCTTTCCTTCGTTTGGAGACTTCCTGTGTAGTCAACACCTGTGATCTCATGATCCAAAAATAGATTCAGCTGTGCGGCAGCGGGGTTGGGGGAGCTTTTCTGCAATTAATTTTATTGAAAAAGCCCTCCCAAAACAAGCAGGGACTCCAAGATGTGAAACCAGAATTTGCTGAATTGGAGTTGTGGGTGTGCCTTCAGCACTTACTAATGAGATCATGGAAGAAAGCAGGAAATCTGTGTCCAGTGCCAAAGAAAATATTCTTTCCTTATTTTTTTATTTATTTTGTTAGAATTTCCCTTCCCCTTCCTAGACCAAATGTGGAGATTCTTGCACTGACAAACTCTAAAACAGTGACTCAGACACAAGGGTTGCATATGCGCTTCTGTGAATTATGCAGAAATAGTGGCTGGATCTATTTCTCCCTGGAACCCCTTCCCCATTCCCTTTTCCTTTTATATAATGTCTAATGGATTGTAAGCTTCCAGACAGGGATTGTGTTGTCTTTTAATACTTGCACAGTTCCTGGAAAATGTTAGGTGGTTCATAAATGATGTGTTGGGTCCAGACCTTCATCCTTTAGCTCCACTGAAATCAACAGAGCAGGTTAGTTGACGCTAACTTGAGAACTGCTATAACTTAAGCCTGGATCCAACCGTAAAATAAAATATATCCACATGTGTAGTGTTGTCAGATGTGATAGATTTTTGGAGGAACAGCATAGCTCTATACAGGTATTCAATTTGATCTTGGGGAGGACTACATTTATGTAGGGGGTTGGTTGACAGGGAACTTTTGAGTTTCCAAGGAGAGTTCTAATAGTGCTCAGCTACACACAGTTAGAAGGTCTTTTTATATCTTTGTAGTAAAGACTGGGGACGCAGGTGGCGCTGTGGGTTAAACCACAGAGCCTAGAGCTTGCCGATCAGAAGGTCGGCGGTTTGAATCTCTGCGACGGGGTGAGCTCCCGTTGCTCGGTCCCAGCTCCTGCCGACCTAGCAGTTCGAAAGCACATCAGAGTGCAAGTAGATAAATAGGAACCGCTACAGCGGGAAGGTAAACGGCGTTTCCATGTGCTGCTCTGGTTTGCCAGAAGTGGCTTTGTCATGCTGGCCACATGACCTGGAAGCTATACGCCGGCTCCCTTGGCCAATAATGCAAGATGAGCACCGCAACCCCAGAGTCGGTCACAACTGGACCTAATGGCCAGGGGTCCCTTTACCTTTTAGTAAAGATTGAAGGTTGGGAGAGGAGAACAGCCCACATGCATAGGGAATGATTGAGTCTGGACCAGGACGAACATACTCATGTGATGAGGCTGGACACTTGAATAGGGCTCATAATATCTAATAGGGGTATTTCATTAGCTGCCATTCATTTTAATGAATGGGTAATTAAATAGTGTCTTTTTACAGAACTCAAGTGTGTAAGCTTTTCGTTTTACCATTTTATTTTATCCTGTTCTTTTAAATCTGCATCAAGGAATGTAAAAGGACTCTCATTATTTCATCACAAAATGCTCAGAAGAAACTGTTACTTATCTTTAGTTGTCCTTTGAACTTCCTCTCTCCGGATGCTCATAGCTGTCAGCTTGTTTGATCTTATCAAAATATGTAAGTTTAAAAAAACACTTGCATTTTGTCCAGGAAATGTTTCTTATTTGAAATTTCCATGCAAAGTATGAGCTCCCCCACTGAGTTATGGTTGCTCTCTTTTGCTCATTGGTGTACAAGATCCATAGTTTGACTTTGTATAATCTGGTGGCTTTGTTCCCAGTATGTGCAACGGAACAAGATTTGATTCTAAACTGTCCTAGGCAGTGTGCATGCATATACGGTAACTTACAGAAGTTCATGTTCTTCAGCGAAACATTTTTCTGCAGCATTCTTTCAATTAAAATCTGGATCATGTTCTCCTAAGGTAGCCATAGCTCTGTTAAACTACTGAGAATACAAATGGAAATACTACAAGAGAAGTAATGTGGGAGTTTAGGTTAACGCGAAACCAAACATCATATTAGTACATCCCTGGAAAACCATTGTAGGCTGTTGGGTGGTGATCAGCCTAGCTGGTAGGCCTTGACAAGATTATATGGAGGCATTTTCTAAAACCTCTCAGATGGTCTTTTAATTTCTGAAAATAGGGGGCCCTTGGATGTGTGGAGCGAGTATATTCAGCTACATCCTTTTTAGGTTTTGCTCAAACCAAAATGGCTCAGTTTTAATAACGATTAAGCCTTAGATATTGAGCCCAAGTGTTGGTGAAACACACTTAGAAAATAACTGGGTTGGTGTGCAAGCTTCCTGTCCTGACCATAAGCAGGAGCCAATGGGACCTGATGGATACCTGAGGGTGGCTTAGTTAGGGAGGAAGGGAGTTGCAGACCACTGTTCCATCACAGGGAGTCAGCGGAAGGTGTTCAAGACAAATTAAGGAGACATACTTTCCCTCATGCACTTGATAGCTAAGCTTTGCAGTCAACTTTGCAAACGAAAAGTAAATAACCTAGCTGTACTGTGCTCTTACTGTGGTCATTTAACCACTTAGTAACCATTTTGTAACCTGGAAAACCTTTCAATAATGCTATGCTTCCCTTCTTCTCTGTGACTGTTATAGAAACGTTACTAAATTCCTGTTGAGAGCAACAAAGTCACGAGCTAAGATCTTGTCCAAATAAATGTCACTATGTTTCTTTACCGTTAGATAGTTATTTGGTATTGTATCTAATCTTAAATTTGTTTGTTTGTTTAACTAGATTTATATACTGATTAATCAACAACCAAAAACTCTAATCAGTTTATATAAAATAGTATAAAATATTAATTGAAAATACAGTTAAAACAAATGTAAAAAAGGCGTCCCAAAAATTGATAAAAAAGAAAGAAAGTATACAGTACATAATAACAATGCATGTTAAAATTACATGTCTGGGGTTTGCCTAAACAAGTAAATTTTTAGCACATGTTGAAAGCAATACAGCAAAGGCGCTTGCCTAATATTAGTGTTATATATATTAATGGATATGCAAGTCTTATTGTGAGGTCTGTTGATTGACTCAGTTAAATCCCACTGATTTCGTTGGGAATAAAGTGCGTCTAACTTTGTCTGGATACAGCCCAATGTTTTCTTCTCTCCACCACAGTTTCATGTACTGAAGAATTTCCTCGTTTCCCCCCCTTTTTCAGGATGAGATGGGCATTGCTTGCGAGTTGCTGGAGCCAGACTCTGACTTTCTGAAATGCAGTGTGGGCTTCCCCTTCATGAGATCAAAGTCAAAGGTAAAGAGTTATGGTTTTCAGTAGCTGTGAGCTTCCCTGTGTAACAAGTGGACCTTTGGGTCTTTGACTGCTTTGCAAACACAGCATGGCTTTGCGCCTTGACCACAGAGGTGCTGTGGTCACCGCTCTGCTCTCGCTGTGAAGTGCCACTGGTCTTTCCTCACCAAACAAAGTTCAGTGGTAGTTCTGTGGCGGCTGTTCGTAGCCACAGAGCCCTAATAGAAGCTGACTGGGAATTCTAATGTGAGTTCTTTATGGCGGCCAGAAAATAATGCTATGAAGCTTCCTTGGCTGACATTTGGAGGAGAGCAGTCCGCCATTTCTGTCCTTAGCTGCCCTGCTTTATCATGTATTGTCTCCTATTCAAAGTATGTAATGTTCAGATACACACTATGCAACGCAGAGCCAATGAAAATAAATGGTGATATTATTTTTTCATTCCGAGTTTTTATTTGTCATATTTTTTCAGTTAGCTAGTGGGCCTATAGCCTTTCATTCCGACAGTGCTGCTGGATGTTTCGAAGCTGGGTTCTCTGTGTACAACCGGTGAAGCCAATTGCCGAATCTATTTTGAATTCTTCAGTTCTTAGTTATTTCCCTTTCCTTGCTGTTCCCGGTTTCTTGAACCTGGGAGGGGAGCTCGTCTCGTGGGACAGCAATGTAGCTGCTTTGTGTTTGCCCACATTTAATGGCATACACTGGTACAGAGAGGAACCATTCTTCCAATGTTGGATATGAGTTCCTGTCTGTACTTGCGTATGTGAGTAATGCACGCAGGTTACGTTGATTATGCATAGAAAAACAACTATGGCTCTTTACCTGTGAAAGATTTGGGCATTTCAAATGGTGCTAAATGTATGCATTTTAGAGAAATGGCAGCAATGTCACAGAAGAAATGTATTTAATTCCAATATGGTTCATATCCAGAACAAGATCCACAAAGTGCTAAACACTATTTTCTTTCCCCCTCCTAGTATGAGTTCAGCGTCATCTTTGATACTAGTCATTTGTCTGGGGAAGAGGATGTTCTCTCATTCCTTGTCACTGCTCAGAGGTAAAGTATATTTCACTTTTAATCTTCAGGCAGATGCAGAAAAAGGATGGGATGGTTTTATAGAGAGAGAAAAAACTGGCATGGGACTGAACAGACTGACTTGTTCATCCTTAGCTAGATATGGACATATTTGGAGGAAAATATTTATCGAATGCTGGCACCAATTTCTTCCTTTTCTTTCAATTTTTTTTTTAAAGATGCAAAATGGTTAACGCTTTAGCATGCCATTTGCAGAGGGGCCAAGGTTTAAATACTGGTATGTGTATAGATGATAAGACTATTCAGAAAGACACAGCACTCAGGATGCAGGCAGAGTCCTGGAAGGATTAAAACCAGCATATAACAAAGAATCTTTGCTCTCCTTTTAAGGAAGAACATAAATGGTCAGTGATGTAATATAATTTAGCGTCTCAAGTGACTGAGACAGTCCATTCCCACGTTGCTAATTCCTCGAATGTAGCCTTGAATGCTTTTAAAATGGGCCATTTATTTCGCTTTCCTGGTGCTGTGGGAAATTGCATCCCTGGGCTCTCTCCAGTGTGGATCCTATTTTTTCTATTCTGGATATGAGTTATGCACCATGCCAACCCTACATTTTTGTGGTGGTTTTACATGGCATTTTGGTTTTTTGTGTTCAAAGCACAGGTTTTCTCGCAGCCATTTGCTGATTTCCTGATGAGAAAGAAAAAAAAGTGAAAGGTTTTGAGAGCGGGACAATCAAGCAGTTGCTAGGACTTGCCTCAGAGGTATCCCTGTCATTACCACGTTCATTACTGAAACTCTCTGCTTAGACCAGTGAGGGAAAACACAGAACA
The DNA here is from genome assembly GCF_963506605.1 of Zootoca vivipara. Lineage (NCBI taxonomy): Eukaryota > Metazoa > Chordata > Lepidosauria > Squamata > Lacertidae > Zootoca > Zootoca vivipara. The sequence continues at coordinate 8,537,743 of NC_083287.1, read as the reverse complement.
TGATTTCATACATGATTTATTAAGATCCGCACAACTTTTGTGGTGCCAAGGGATTGTGACATTAAACCTGATAATAGCTCATAAAGAATAACTTGATGCGTTGGCTTAACTTGTCCCTGTTCTGTAATGACCTAAGATACAGCACAAAAAGGCATTATTCCTTTTCCAAGCACCACTCTAAACAGGCCAAATAACATTCTTTCCAATCTCTCTAGGTATGGATCTCTCTAGGTTGACTAATGCCAACACATCAACACAGCCACATTTGTGCATGATGAATAATCGATGATCCTGCCTGGCTAGGGACCACTTTGAGATGGTGCAACTTATCCTTGTTGTATGTCGTGGCAAGATCCAGAGAACCCCAAAGCTGGGATAGGTTTACTCATTCCATTCTAAATTTAATTTTTCAGCCACGACTGCAAAAAAACAACAACAAAAAACTTACTTTCTGGCACTCTAGTGAAATATGCAATTGGATCCAAGCCAGCAAGCTGACAGCGTTTATTTGATGTTGATGGTCCATATGCTGGCATTTACAGGGGGCTTTTTGGCCTCCCCCTATCCTGGCTTGAAAGCCCCCGCGAGGCTGCTGAGCTGAATGTTTTTCTGCCCCCGAGGATATCCTGAAGTCTGCTAGGAGAGCATTCGGGCCAGCTCTCAGTTTGACTATAGATCCCTCATAATGGGTGTATAGGGATTTGATAAAGAGAGTGCTGAAAACTATAATGCACAGTGCACACTTCCCATAATTATAAGCCACAAAGAAGCAAAGCCCATCTGTGATTAGCCACAGGAAATAGTTAAACTCACATGGGAATGAACAGCTCAGCTTCATGAACTTTGGCTCTTAGAACCCGCCACTTCTAAAGCATAGGCTTCTGCTTCTGCTTTTTGATGATGTTAGATGTGATGTTAGATGCATGAAAGGGCACAATCCCACGCTTGCATCTAACATAACAACCCTTGATCCTCTGTTTAAAACACAAACACAGCCCCCACACAGAACAGCGGGAGATGAGAGAAAAGAGCCACTGGTTGCTCTGTGAATCTCAAGGGGAAGAAAGTAACTCTTCAGAAATACCAGGTGTGTGGAACAAGATCCGTGCTGCCAATGAATACCATCAGTGAGCTCAACACACCAGACGGTCAAGGCTACTTGCAACTTTATTCCTCGGATTGTATTATTTTTTACAGTGGTACCTCTGGATGCAAACGGGATCCGTTCCGGAGCCCCATTCGCATCCAGAGCAGTATGCAACCTGAAGCGCTGAATCTGCGCATGCTCATCGCGTGATTTGGCGCTTCTGCGCATGCGTGTGACATCATTCGGCGCTTCTGCACATGCGCGAATCACCGAACTCGGAAGTAACCTGTTCCGGCACTTCCGGTTTGGCGCGTTCGTAACCCGTGATGTAGGCAACCTGCAGCGAACATAACCAGAGGTATGACTGTATTATTATCCACACAGAGGATAATAGTCAGGGGATTCAGTGGCAAGCTGCTGAGTAAATATTGGAGCTCTTGCACAACCTAAGCATACCAGAGAGGCCTTTTCCAACCTCATGACCTCCAGACATTTTGGACTGCGTAGCTGATGAGACACAGGATTTTTTTCAAAAACAGAAATAAAGCATGTAAATTGTGTATTCTGTCCCTGCACAAATAGGATTGTATGAAGTTATTCAAAAGCACAAGACACTGTTGTATGGAATGGTCCTAGCCAGGAAGCCTGCCAGCTAGCCATGTTCTATCTCAGGATATTGCATTCCATATCTGTGAACCCCCCCCCCCAATTTTCCAGCAGCCCCTTTCAACTGTCAGCCTATGTTCCATGACCACCAAGCATGTTGAGTCTTTTTGGGTTTCCTCCCCTTAACCCCCTCCCCCCAATATTGTTTCTACATTTGCAAGACTTGAGGTGTCCCCAAGCCTGCCAATTCCTCCCTCCATGGAATGCTGCCATTTTGACTCCGTAAGAAAATGAATTTGCCTTTAGCATATAGCAGGGATGTCCAGATCCCTGCAAGGTTTTGGTAGATCACAGTCGATCTCTGGCTCCCTCTCCTTAGCATCGCTAAAACTGACTCCTGCCATGCCCCACCACTCCGCCCTCCATTGTTGTATGTCCCTTGCCTCTAACCCTCTAACCCCCCCCCCCCAAGCTTTTTTCCACCCCTAAAAATGGGGCTTTTTTCCTCCCTAAAAAAAGCTCAACAACGGGGGTAGATCACAGCCAGTCTTTAATTCTGAAAGTAGTAGATCACAGACTCTTGGTGGGAGTTGGCCACCCCTGGCATATAGGATACTTTTACAGAGGTTCTGCCCGTTAACTGCATTTCTCAGCCCCATAATTTATTTTAAGCCCAGCAAGGACCTTCTTCCTGTTTTCTCCTGCAGAACAGTGAATGCTTCGCCATATTCTAGGTTCTAACACAGCAAAACTAGAACCAGTTTATGCTTTAAGAAGAATCAAGTGATTCAAAGCTTAAAATTGTATCACTTCAGACTTCAGGTAGGGTAACTGCGTTTTTGAACGCTCCCCCATGGAGACAGTTCTTGCACATAGGAAACTGACATGTCAGGTAAAATAAATGGATGGAACTCTTCATTACATATCTGCTTTGTAGAAGCAAGGAGGTTTCTATTTTTTAAGTGAGCATTTACATATTCATATATACAGCCACTCACCCTCAGCTTGAGACACCTTCATTATCCTTGATAGTCTTTATATTTTATTTATTTTAAAATTACATTTATATCTTACCTTTCCCCCAAAGAGCACAAGGTGACATACACATGAATTTTCTCCTCTCCATTTTATCCCCACAACAACCCTGTGATGTCAGTTAGGCTAAGAGACAGTGACAGCAAATTTTCATGGCTAAGTGAGAATTTGAACCCAGATCTCCTGTGGGGGTTCATAGAATCACAGAATTGTAGAGTTGGAAGTGCCTGAGATATATGAACATCAAAACTAGACTCAAGGCATTCCTTTGGTCGGTTGTGTAATGCAAAAATCATTTGCACAATAAGCTTGGTTCTCCTGTTTTTGACACAGTGGGAACTTGGAACACAACCTCCATGACAACTCTCTCATCCTGTCTGTTCCCCTGATGCATGAAGTGGACTCATCCATCACTGGGTAAGTAGCAGGTCATCAAATGAGCATGCGCATGCACACAAAATTCCTCATAGTATTTTAAGCATCTCATCTGGGCGGAAAAAGAAATACATTCTTTTCCTTGTTTACAAGTAAAGCTGGGGGGCAGAATGCCTCTTTCCTCTGTACTAACTTCCCAGACTCTGAAAGCAGGACATGATGATAGGATTGTGCGTGTGTGTATTTTGCTTCAATCTTCATTGCTCTTCCTCAGTGCAGAAACATTAGGCATTAATTACGGCACTGTAAACCACCTAAAAGAAGAAGAAAGACATTATTTCTGAGGTCAAGTCACATGTTTTGGTTCAGGCCACTAGACCAAAGGTTAGGGTCAAATGTTCTGGGATAGTACAGGTCACAAGGAGGTCTTGCTATGAGCCTTTCTGTTTTATTTCACAGTCAAAATTCTGTTTATGCTTTCCCCCTTTTTTTGTAGGATAAAGGCACTCCAAGAGAAATAGTTTAAAATGACCATTTAGAAGGGGAGGCTATTTGTGCAAGAGAAATACAAAATGGGCCATTTTTTGCACTAAACTATGGCCTCCTCTTTCTCTCATTCAGAGTGGTCTCTCCCGGTTCTTTTATTTATGGGGAGTCTGTGCCAGCATCTCAGTTTACTCAGCTGGAAGATCTGGCATGTCATTTTCAGGAGCTCAACTTCACACTTCAGGTAAGAATTAAGCACAAGGTTCTTTCTTGCCGGTACGTTTGTATTTGTATGGGCTTCTCCTTGTGACTGGTTTTCCTATCAACAGTTCAGCATGCGAAGTCTTCCTTGCTTTATGGAGAAAGCTGCTAAGCTCTAAAAGATTTAAAATCCTATCTTCTGGCTAATTATTAGAGAAACCTATGGATTTTCTGTGGTGCTGCCATACCCTCTGGATTAATCATTTGTTCAGCGGTGGGCAGCCTAGGGGCAACTGCTCACTGACACAGATCCTCGCCAGTGGAGACCAGTGAATCCAAGCCTGGGTGGAGGAAGAGATTCTTCCTCCTCATCCAAACCTCTTCCAGGATGACAGATTGGGGATTTGGGTTGCTCTGATAGTTCCTTCCTGTTTAGGGCACAATCCAGCCCAAGTTGAATACTGTTAAATTCCAAAGTATAATAATAATAATAATAATAATAATAATAATAATAATAATAATAATAATAATTCCCTGTGCATTTGGTTGGGTTTCCCCAGCCACTCTGGGTGGCTCCCAACAGAATATAAAAAACACGATAAAACATCAAACATTAAAAACTTCCCTAAACAGGGCTGCCTTCAGATGTCTACTAAAAGTCATATAGTTGTTTATTTCCTTGACATCTGATGGGAGGGTGTTCCACAGGGTGGGCGCCACCAGCGAGAAGGCCCTCTGCCTAGTTCCATTGTTTTCAGAGGGAGAGATCTGATTTTTAAAAGAACGTAACTTTGGTTGGATTATGATTATCCTGATTATGAAGAACATTTCCCAGATCCCAAAGGTCACTTGAGCAAGTCCGTCTTTGCCCTTCATTTCCCATCCAAACTAATCTTGAGTCCTTGCAGTGTGATAAAGTCTTTTTAGTCACTAGGTGGAACTGCATAGTGACAAATGGCACAATGATGGGAACTTGCAACTAGTAATATTTCATGCATGCCTATTTTTACCCTTTCCTTTTAAACACAATGCTTCTTTTTTTAAAGAGTAACACATGCCTTCCCATTATGGGAAGTTACTAGTTCACACCAGTTAATTCCTTACTGGGTGCTATTCGGTTGTTTGCTGGGAAAGAATGGAAAAAAGTGTGTTCTCCCTTGGATTCCAGGGCCTTGAATATCTTGTGAACCATGCTGCTAACTTAGGCACTACGGTTCTAGAGTTTACATCAGGCATAGGCAAACTCGGCCCTCCAGATGTTCTGACACTACAATTCCCATCATCCCTGACCACTAGTCCTGTTAGCTAGGGATGATGGGAGTTGTAGTCAACAAAACATCTGGAGGGCCAAGTTTGCCTATGTCGGGTTTACATTTTTGCCCATGTGATCTTAATACTGTATAAGGAACTAAAAAGAGAAGAAATGCCACATAAATGAAATGCTTTGACTGCTTGATTTATTTATTTTTTTAGGAGGAGAGCATCTAATTTAGGGCTTTGCCAGATTAATTTCGGGCGGGGAATCGTTCTGCAAAAGCAACTTAACTCTACAGCTACTCACTTTTCTTCCAGGCTTTCTGCTACTAACTTTCAGCTGTGGTGGCTAAGGCTAATGGGAGTTGTAGTCCTAAACATCTGGAAGGCACCAGGTGGGAGGAAAGTTGATGTAGAGTATAACCTGCTTTGCATGACATATTGAGCTCCCTGGGTCTGCACAAACATGCCAGCTTCCAGAGAGGAATTTGTACTTACTTTGCTCCTCCTTGGTCCTTTTAGCTTTGCAGGGCAGCTAAGCTAAAGGTTTGGCTTAGTGTGCTATCCTTAACCACAGTCTTTAGCCAAGAGCAAACCTTTGCTTAAGGAGGAGACCGCTCAACTACAGTCACAGGTTTGGACAACATGTTAAGGCAAACCTTGGTTTAGCTGCTATGCTGTGCTTTGCTGAGCTGAAAGGGCCTTGGACGAGCCAAGTTCCTACATTCACCTCCCTGCAAGGCAACATGTTCATGTGTTTGCACTAAACCATGCTTTGGCTTAGTGTTACATGTGAATGGGGTCACTGTGTGATGTTTTGAGAGCAAGCAAAGCCTTTGCAGAGTGAGGGCAGTGCTTCCTGAAAAAAAATATTAAAGCTTTTGTGACCTTTCATGAGAATCCTCTCAAAATTGTAATGGAGATTGGGTGCCCTTTGGCACGGATGATAAGATGTTAAAAATAATCCTTGATCTAATTTATGCCTTAACTCCATATGCACCTATTCACACACACTGGCCTCCCTCTCACCGACAAAGAATATGATATTTCACATGAATACTGACAGTTTTTATTAAAAGGCTATGTAATTTTTTGCAGTATAATGGTAAACTATAAAAAAGTTAGGTAAACCACTATTTTACCATTCTATATGCTAAAGTGTTTCTAACTCTCTTAAATTATTTTTATTAATAAACAAAATGAACCAACAATAAAGAGCATTGAAAAACAATGAAAGCAGATTGAAAGCAGCCTAAGGTTGGATATTATCATTGAACATAATGATAATATCTGAAGAAGTGTGCATGCACATGGAAGCTCATACCAAAATAAAAAACTTACAGTAGTTGGTCTTTAAGGTGCTGCTGGAAGGAATTTTTTTTATTTTCTTTCGACTACATCAGACCAACACGGCTACCTACCTGTAATCATTGAACAAGTTGTGCGAATACATTACAACTCTTAAAAAAATTATAGACTGATTAAAGTAATACAATTTACTTGTTGTTGTTGTTGTTGTTGTTGTTTAGTCATTTAGTCGTGTCCGACTCTTCGTGACCCCATGGACCAGAGCACGCCAGACACTCCTGTCTTGCACTGCCTCCCGCAGTTTGGTCAAACTCATGTTCGTAGCTTCGAGAACACTGTCCAACCATCTTGTCCTCTGTCGTCCCCTTCTCCTAGTGCCCTCAATCTTTCCCAACATCAGGGTCTTTTCCAAGGATTCTTCTCTTCTCATGAGGTGGCCAAAGTATTGGAGCCTCAGCTTCACGATCTGTCCTTCCAGGGAGCACTCAGGGCTGATTTCCTTAAGAATGGATAGGTTTGATCTTCTTGCAGTCCATGGGACTCTCAAGAGTCTCCTCCAGCACCATAATTCAAAAGCATCAATTCTTCGGCGATCAGCCTTCTTTATGGTCCAGCTCTCACTTCCATACATCACTACTGGGAAAACCATAGCTTTAACTATACGGACCTTTGTCGGCAAGGTGATGTCTCTGCTTTTTAAGATGCTGTCTAGGTTTGTCATTGCTTTTCTCCCAAGAAGCAGGCGTCTTTTAATTTCGTGACTGCTGCCACCATCTGCAGTGATCAAGGAGCCCAAGAAAGTAAAATCTCTCACTGCCTCCATTTCTTCCCCTTCTATTTGCCAGGAGGTGATGGGACCAGTGGCCATGATCTTGGGTTTTTTTATGTTGAGCTTCAGACCATATTTTGCGCTCTCCTCTTTCACCCTCATTAAAAGGTTCTTTAATTCCTCCTCGCTTTCTGCCATCAAGGTTGTGTCATCTGCATATCTGAGGTTGTTGATATTTCTTCCGGCAATCTTAATTCCGGCTTGGGATTCATCTAGTCCAGCCTTTCGCATGATGAATTCTGCATATAAGTTAAATAAGCAGGGAGACAATATACAACCTTGTCGTACTCCTTTCCCAATTTTGAACCAATCAGTTGTTCCATATCCAGTTCTAACTGTAGCTTCTTGTCCCACATAGAGATTTCTCAGGAAACAGATGAGGTGATCAGGCACTCCCATTTCTTTAAGAACTTGCCATAGTTTGCTGTGGTTGACAGAGTCAAAGGCTTTTGCATAGTCAATGAAGCAGAAGTAGACGTTTTTCTGGAACTCTCTAGCTTTCTCCATAATCCAGCGCATGTTTGCTATTTGGTCTCTGGTTCCTCTGCCCTTTCGAAATCCAGCTTGCACTTCTGGGAGTTCTCGGTCCACATACTGCCTAAGCCTGCCTTGTAGAATTTTAAGCATAACCTTGCTAGCGTGTGAAATGAGCGCAATTGTGCGGTAGTTGGAGCATTCTTTGGCACTGCCCTTCTTTGGAATTGGGATGTAGACTGATCTTCTCCAATCCTCTGGCCATTGCTGAGTTTTCCAAACTTGCTGGCATATTGGGTGTAGCACCTTAACAGCATCATCTTTTAAAATTTTAAATAATTTACTTAAAGAAAAGTTTTCTTTAAAAGTTTCTTTTTAAAAAAAAATGGGGCGGGGGGTGGGGGCTTTCATCTCCTTTGTTGTGAACATTCAAATACCCATTTTCATTTCTTATTACACTCATGTCTCATTGCAGTAGAGTTCCCAGTTCATTTGTTTTCTGTTACATTATTCTTGCATTTCATGCAGCAGTTAGGACTTATTGTAGCTGGATCCTCTCCCCCCCCCCTTTAAGTGCCTCTGGGACATTGTAAGGGTTTGGCATTCTGCACCACTTCTCTTTATCATTCATGCATTCCTCAAAGCACAAACAATGTTTGGAGAATGGTCTGGATGTTTGGAGATTTAGAGTTAGCTGGATTCTGAACCGCGACATAGACTGCCGCATATTCAGAGACTGAATCTTAAACAAGAGAGGACCGTGTCTCATTGAGATTTGTTTATTTTTTCAGAATGTAAATGTTTTGACTATTTCATCTATATATAAGTACACAGAGCTGGATTAACGATTAGGTCCAGTTTTCTATAGAGAGAGACTCCAGTCCCACTGATAACCCTAATGATCTTTTTTTTAAAAAATGCAAAGTTGTGGTGCACAGTCCTTTCTTTAATGCCTTCCCCCTAGTTTGGGGAAGCTAACAGAGCCAAGTGGTGATGTAAAGGCAGCTTGCATGTAGATACTTGAATGCTCTTTCCTATTCTTATTCTACATGTTTTAGGGTTGGGCATTGGTTGTGGAAAACAAGTTTTAGAACTGAACCATGGTTCAGATTTAAAGCACTTTTTGGTGTAACATGTAAATATCAAGGCACTTGCCAACTGGAGAGAAATCTCTTTCTGGGCAGGTACATTCATGCAGCCTCAAATTTAGATCGAGCTTGCATAGATTCATGAATCTGCCTTGTGAAAGCCCCTCCCCATTCAACATAACGGTGTGATTTTTATGCCTTTATCATTGCTGCGATTTTATGTTCTAGGGGAAGTTCATGCTGCAGTTGTACTTGATTATTGGGGAGCCTATGCTGGTTCCTGGTGGGGTTTCTATGCTAGTTAAAATTAATAAAAGTGTGTCACAGGTTTGTTTGTTTGTTTGTTTGTTTGTTTGAAGGTCTACAATGCTGGCCCAAGCACACTTCCTGGCTCTTTTGTTGACATTTCATTTCCGAATCGTCTCTCGGCTACTGGAGCTGAAATGTTTCACATTCAACAGATGATGGTAAGATCTTTTTCAAAGTCTGTTCTGTAACATAAGAGTTTGTCCCAGAGTTGGCATTTCAAGGAATAAAGTTGGTATTGCTGCAGCAGTAGCTACTGAATTGAAAGCTTTGGCTTAAACTTATTTGTAATAGGGAATTTTGCCTGATTGTGCCTATTATGTTAAGCATCCATTCCTCAGTAGATATCATAATGCAATGCTTTCCTTCCCTTAAGAGATTATTTCTATCCTCTTCTGGCTCAGCTTTTTAAAATCACCCCATGGCTATTTTGAATGAAGTGTGGTAAAAGAAAAATCAAAATAATAATCAAAAATAATAATCAAATCTTTAACTCTCTGTCAGTGTGTGCCAGATATGCTATACTACAACCTTATTCTTTCCTGTTGAAACTTTCAGATAATCAGTGGCTCATAAATGGGTATTCTATATTCATAGACTTATATTGGCCTCAACAGGGTCTATGCAAAATAAAAAAATTCCTTCAGTAGCACCTTAAAGACCAACTAAGTTTTTATTTTGGTATGAGCTTTCGTGTGCATGCACACTTCTTCAGATGCACACGAAAGCTCATACCAAAATAAAAACTTAGTTGGTCTTTAAGGTGCTACTGAAGGAATTTTTTTATTTTGCTTCGACTCAGACCAACACGGCTACCTACCTGTAACTAGGGTCTATGCAGGAAGCTAGAAAAAGGCCTCACGTATTTCCAATTCCCCTACACATTAGTGTGACAAAATCTTCCTTATCTCTGGGCAAGATGATATAAAAGACCAAGCTACCCCCAGGTGAGAGAGCTTGTCCTGTTGTAATTTAGTCATCAATATATAATGGGTTAAAAAGAAAACAACCTATAAAACCGAGGCCTAGATAATGTTGCTTGCTTCTATGTAAAGTGTCAGAATGACTCATATGTGAGTATGAATTAGCCGTCATAACCAGTCACAGTTAGTATTTCAATTTCAGTTATTGTTTGTGTGCATTTACTATAATTATTTTCCAGCACTTTCCATTTCACATTTCCTCCGCTTTTCTTCTATGACTTTTTACATGAGAGACTTGTTTACATTTATTCATATACAGTTCCTCATAGGAACTGTACCTATAGGTACATTTATAAATACCAATAAATGCTATCACCTGATGTCAACTCAAACACAATGTGTTTTAATGGAAGCACTTCACACACATTGGGAGGAGAGTAATTGGGTATGGATGTGTATGTGTGAACCAACACATATTGGAAGAGGTTCCTTTGTTTCTTTAAAAGGTTTATAATGTACTCATTGAGAACATGCTTCACAAAACAGTTCACCTAAAAATCCAAGTACGATAGAAAAACCTTTTAAAATATCCATTTCATAATAATACTGAAGCCTAAAAACCAGCACAGAGGTAAACAATAAAACTCAGCCAGAACATATTGTAGCTGCTCCACTTTATAACTCTAGGTTATGTTAACTGTTGAAAACCATAGGGTCTCCAAGGCCTGCTCAGAGGACATAAGGGATGGGTCCTACCTAATCTCAGAAGGAACTGAGTTCTGTGTTTGCGAGGCCAACTTAAAGAAAGCCCTAATACAAGTGCTGGCCAGCCTAATGGTCTTCTCTGGCAGGGTACCTAAGCTGCTTGTGGAATTTAGACACATCAATGTCACTGCGCTTTGAATGCTTTACAGTTCCAAGACAGGGAAAGAAAGAACATAGAGCCAATTGCTTTTATCAAATAAGAAGATGAAAGATGAAAAAAAATCCAATTACTTTTAGGTGGTTTCATATCCTTGATGTGAGTACCTTAAGCCCAGTACTCAAGCTTTCATGGTGACAATTGAGCTTCAGTGCCGCTCTTTAGTGGAAAAGGAGAAGACCCGGGAGAAAAGACCATCCTTTCATTGCATGGTCTTAGGTTTATCATGTTTCATGGTGGCAAAAAAGGCAAAAAAAGAGAGCACCACTACTGTAGCTTCCACAATATAACCGTGCATTAGCTATACAATCACCTTTCAATTTCACCTTTGACATATTTAGTGGAAAAGAGGAATAAAATTCCAAAACATTTTAGAGGTGCTTTAGGAGCAGGCAGGGGGGCAGGCAATATCCTTTCTCAAAAGCCTCAGACTTTAGGGATGGGCCGGAAGTCACTGCTTGAAATGTTTTTCTATGACCATTTGTCTAAAAATTCTCATGTTTTAAGAATCTACAAATGAGGAGGTGGAGTATGTCTGGGTCATAGTCTGAGATACAAAAGAGTTCCCATCAGCTCAGAGGCAAGGCAAAATTCACTTCTCTGCAATGGCCTGACCTTCTGCTCCGTAGCAGCTGGGAATTTTATTTATTACTTGGCAATGCTCATTAGTGGCTCTGAAAGATTGATCTAAGCAAAATAATCTTTAATTGGAAATTGGTAGTGTAGTGCAGGCTATTTTGAGATATCCATCACATCGTATTCAAACGGGGCTCTAGAGTTTTTTCATACAGTCCTTGTGTAGTTGTGTAGTTGTTGCTGTTTTGCTCCCTGTAGCCTAGCTGTCTTTTCTCAAAGCCACGCTTCTGCTGTGGGGTGGCTGCATTTTCCCACCCTGTTGAGCTGCCGTCTTCTGCTATTGGAAAAATGTCATTCTCTTCCATCAATTACATAAGTTGGCATGGTATGTAGTGTGTTCACACAAGTGTCACAAATCCCTTCACACCTGTACATTCAGCCAGCCTTTCTTAACCTTGGGTCCTCCCTTCATCCCCAGCCAGCATTCGCCAGGGATGAGGGGATTTGTAGTCCAATGACATCTTGGGACCCAAGGCTGGGAAAGGCTGTGCCAACCAGGTGAAAACCTCTTTCCTGTTGTGCATCCTTCCCTAGCAGTTCTGATGTGTGTGTCTAACTATCAAAGCCACAGAGCTAAGGATGGTCAGGTGGGTTTTTCCACCTGTCACAGGAGAAAAACATGAGTCCCACTAGTGAAGCCCCTTGCCACAAGCCCCATCCCTTGCCACCCATATCATTTTCCTTTCTGAAGCACAGAGAGCTCTGCCCCTTTCTTTAAAATGTGGTGTGTTTCCTGTCTCCAAGACCACATTGCACATCTCTACAAAGTTTCTCAATAGCAAAATGATAAATGAGCATTGTGAAATCTGTATGCTTTCCTCTGTTGTGTAAATAGCAGCTTTGGGGGAGTGAGTTAGATCAGAAGAGCTGCAGGATAGAAACCGACAGGGAGGGAGGCTGTTGTGGGAAGGGGAGGGAAGGGATTGTGAGAGATTGTGGGAAGGAAAATGATGAAAGAGAAAGGGTGTATGTTGTGGAGACTGGAGGAGAAGACAGAGTGGGGTTCAGGCCATAAGGGTAATGCAGAGAGGGCTAAGAACTCCGGTTCAGGACATAAGGCTGCCCCTTTTCAACCAGGGGAGGCCCAAGTCCTTTTCTTGCATGAGGTTAACAACAAGATATCCCTGCCTAGTTCCACTGACTGGTAGTTGACTACACTTATGATAGGGAAGCAAACTCCACTGCACCTGAACGCAGCCGTGGGGCACCAAAGTTCTGTCCTCCCGACACCTGGTTTTCATTCCCTGCCTCTCTCAGCAGCTGCCACCTGAACCAACCACCTTACAGTGCAATGGTATCCCTTCAGAACAGATGTGCATAACAAAAAGGTTGGGTAAAGGTGAGCAGCGCCAGTCTTTGGGATGCTTGACTTCTTCAGTCACTGTTTAGGAAGAAGAATTGTTGAGTAAGCTGAATGAATGGATTATCCTGTGTCACATGCAGCAAGGAAACAGAAGGTTTGCTAGGATATCATGACTGTCAGAACAGCTACAAAGACCTCCGGAAGAAGGTTCTCCCCCCCCCCCCCCAAGTTTCCTGGCTAGGGAATTCCCTCCTGAAGAGTTTTTGAATTTGAGAAAGAGAAGGTCAGCATAATTTTCTTGAGGGACTCTGAAAAGTGAGATAATTTCCCCTCTCTGCTATTGGTGTGGCTTTATATAAAATAGCTTCTTATAATAGTTATTGGAATTGTACCAGTTAGAATTGGAGGGCTGTATCAACTCTCCACATGGTTGTATGGACATAGTTCATAAGGAGTTTGCTATCTCTTTACATAAAGTCCATTCAATATTTAGCAAGGATATAATTATTTTGTTTGTTTATTTCACCTCATTTATATAGCACTTGATTGTCGTAAAACCTCAAAGTGACTTTTAATACATTTTAATACAATCTATACAAGCACGTAAAGTCCCATAATGAACCAGCCCAATAAAATAATAGTAATAAAAAAAGATAAAGGAAAGAAAGAAAAAAGTTGTGTAACACAGTGACTTTGGCAAGATTTTCCTGTAATGACATTTTTTCTTGGTGAGCAGAAAATATTCACAAATATTGAAAAACATGGAACTAATTGTTATCTGACAATTTGAGAGCACCATTCAAGTCCAAATAGAACCCTTCCTTAGATGGCTATTTTCAAATTCAACAAACCAACATTTTGTTGCTGTTGTTCCAAAGTCTTTCACTTTTGTGATACTTACGGTAATATTTTTCAGTAAATCAAGGATTTTGAAATTTATTTACTTATTTCTACAAAGTTTTTAAAAGACTTATTCTCAGTAAAGCTCTTATAGCTGCTTTTAAAAATAATAATACCATAAATAGTTAAATGCAATAATACTACAACTCTAAACTTTGAAAAATCCACTGAAAAATCCAAAGCAAACAAAAAGCATTTTTATTTCCAAATAAACACTGTTTCCCATCCAAAGTAAAATGAGTCTGTCTTAAACCTTAAGGGAGGCCAAATGTTCTCAGTAAGTGGCGATTGTATTTATTTTTTGTATATATTAAATTTATATACCACCCTTCATGCATTGATCTCAGGGTGGTTCACAGCATTAAAATATATTTTTATATATAGGGAGAGAGAGAGCGCATTGCATTTGAAATTAAATACAACTTTAAAAAAGAGAAGATATTGAAGGCACTGTTGTAAGCTTGGTTCTTCTTTAGCGGGGTACCAACTTCCATACAAAAGAACACAAATAGTTCTGCCATGCGGTGCAACCCTATATATGTACACTCAGGAGTAAGCCCACTGATTCAGTGGGGCACTATATATAAGTGTATATATAGGATTGCAGCCTTTATCTGATGCCAGATTCTGAATGAGATGTAAACTACTCAAGTTGTTAATAGTGCTGCCAACTTCATAATATGGAGGAACTGCCTGGAATTGCACGTACTCAAGGATAAAAGAGAGACAGAAGGAATTTGAAGGATAAATCTCTGCTTCAGCTCTGAACAATTTGTGACCCACAAAGCAAGCAATGTATTGAAGAAAGACAGCAAGCAATGTATTGCTGCCTTAAGAAAACCACCTGCCATCCCCAGTATATTTATTTAGCATGGCTGGATCCATGTAACAGTTACTTGGGCAAATCCTACAAGATACTTTGCCCCATATCAAGTAGCACTTGGCATCCGTACAGTGGATAAATTACCCTGCTTTGCCACCAGAGAAAGGCAGAATGTAAGCACAGCCTTGGAGTGCTTGAACACAGGAATGTTACACGTAAACTTGCCGTTTGGATTCCATGTATGGTGGTGTTAACTCTAGACTTGAACCTTTTGTGAGCCCTAAAATTAAATAAAACAAATGTTTATCCTCACTGTTGATACATTGGATGCAATGTGTCCTTCCTGTTCACAAACACTTGAATGTCTTTGTTAGGCATACCAAAGAGGGACAGTTATGCCTAATTTTGGTTGCCACAAAAGTTCAGAAAAGTAGGTATGAATTGACCCATTCCAGTCATTTTTCTTCAAATGGGAGACCTTAAAAGGTTCCAGCATTGTTCAGAGAACAGTTATGACAAGGTGCCCTGCAGAAGCTGGAGCTTTCAATTTTGATAAGCTCCAGCTAGCATGAATAATGGTCAGGGATGATGGAAGTTGTAGTCTGTAACATAGAGAAGGCCAACACATTGGCTACTACTTTCTAAGATATTATGCATGCTGTTCTCTTAAGCTGGTTGGTAGACCAATTTAGCACGGGCGTTCCAAAAGTGCATAAACTCTTAAGTCTTTCTGAAAACAAGAGTGTAGATAGCAAGGAGAAGGAACTAGCAGTGCCCAGCTCATTGGAGGGGGAAGTGAAGGTGGCTGTAGCACTGCTTGTATGATAAGCAATGTAATCAGTGACCATGGATCAGCTGCAAGACACATGTTTGTGATGTTTGGCTGCTTGTGAAGCTCATGCAATTTTCTCATGGGTAGATAGGGACATAGAATGCTACTTTACACTGAGTGAGATCATTGGTCCATCTAGCGTTTCGGGGTTTCAGAAAGAGATTTTTCTACTTGGAGGTACAAAGCATGTGGTTTCCTACTGAGCGCTCTCCTTTTTCCTAATTCACAAGAACACCTTTTGCACACTGAAAGGAAACCGGCAGAAAGGAGAAACATCACTTGTCACATCTGTTTTTGCAGCCTCTTGCCATGTGCAAAGCATCCCTTATTTGCTTGTTGTAAGTCGTAAATCTGTCCAGGAGAACAAACTGTCTCCGCATTTGGAGAGGCTGTGTACAGCTATTTATTTTGCAATGTCCACTTTTGAAAGAAGTTGGATCATCTGCTTAAAAAGGTGTGTGTGTGTGTGTGTGTGTGTGTGTGTGTGTGTGTGTGACAAGTTACCTAGTTTGTGGACTTGCACTGCGAATACGTCAGGAAATACTTGTTAAAAGATACATGCCAAAAACAGCTCTGACAACTATTATAAGATAAAACATTTGACAAGTCACCGAGGTCAGCATACTGTGGAGCTTGTGAATAAAGCATCTGTTTTAGGGACAAACAGAGTCAGCTGATTCATATTCATCTCAGAAGGGTGCCTCTTGAGAAATTGCAATTTGTCATTCACAAGTGCTCCACTACATTATTCCAGCTTGCTCAGCACTACTAGCAACAGGAACAGTCTGCAGAAAACTTCAGAGCAAGGGTACCTTACATGGTGCCCTCCAGATGACTGCAACTCCTATCAACCTCTAATCATTGGCCATGCTGACTGGGAGTGATGGGGGCTGTAATATAATAATATCTAGAGGCCATCCATGATAGGTGTGTGTATGTTTGCTAATGTGCAAGTGCAAAAATGCCACATGCAAAAAAAGGTTGGTGGGAAGGCATAGAATGGTTGAGAAGAAGTAATTGAGAAAGCTATGAATGCAAGGGATATTCCCCAAATTTCCCGCTAGATTCTGAAGTTACTTGGTTTTGTTTCTGTAATAGAATTTGTTGCATTAGGAATCTTCAGTTGATTCATTTTGTCTTTCTGAATTTTGTACAGAGTGTTCTGTATGTACAGTTTGGAGTAGTTTTCACTTGTTTTCATTCATGAGTGAATTTTCCCCTCTCTACATAATCAATGGCACATTGATAAAGCATTGCTAAAATCCATCTTGACCATATATCTGATTGTGATCAGGTTCCTTTTGTGTAGTGTTCTACCGATGTGCATGTTGGTTTGTGTTGAGAAAAAAACTACAAAAAAGCAAACTTGCTCTAATTTTACAAGTGGCGGTGATTTGAAAAGGTGTCAGGATTGCACCAGTAAACACCTCCCTCACCAAAAGGACATGCCCACAATCACATCCAATTCTCTTTTTGCCTTGGTATGCATTGGTAGCATACTTCTGAAGGCATGGTTGCCACTTCTCCATGCCTCTACCCCAGATTGGTCCAGCACCAGTAGTATTAGAACCAGTTCCCATAGGAGGGGTTATTTCTCATCCAACAACATCCCTTGAGAATAACTCCTATATGATCCAGCAGTTCTGATATTAGCACACTGGTGTGGAATGAGAATGGCAACTATACTGCTCCTTTAACTTAACAACCAGCCTTTAGTTCCATGGAAATAAATACTGCTTGCTTCCAAAGAAAGGCATTTTAGAACTTGCCAGTCACTAAAATGGAAAGGAAATAATTGGTTCTCAGTGGGCAAGGATTGACAACAGGCAATTTTCTATTTCCATTCATTGCAGTTAATATATGTAAGTGAGGAAAAGCATATAACAAACTGGCAGCCCTTGCAAGAGTGGTCTTTGTTTCATGTTTTTCCCTTGTTGCCCATTTTTCTGTGTATAAGACTAGGTTTTTTCCTAAAAAATAATGTCAAAATTTTGGGGTGTTTTATACACGGATACATCTCTCCCCATTTTCTTAAATCAGAGTCCCCCATGGGGGTGTCTTATAGATGGAAATATACGGTAAATTAATCTAATGGAAAAGGTGGTGAATTTACAAAAGAGGGTGAATCAATTATTTCTGTATTGTTGTCACCTTTCTTTAGGTTGCCCAGGACAAAGGAAACTGCTCTTTTCAGAAAAATCCTACCCCATGTGTCATTCCTCAAGAAAAGGAGAACATTTTCCACACAATATTTGCCTTTTTTACCAAATCTGGGAGGAAAGTATTGGTAAGAGACTAACTTCATTTCCGACTTCTAAAAAGTCAGTTGCCATATTCCAGAGCCTCGTACATGCATAGGCTACCCACTGCTCTTACAGCTAAAAGAGCACCCTGAGTTAATGGGGGCACTTAGTGTCCATAACTGTCAGTAGAGAATCCTTGTCTTTATCTGCTATATCATTGCCCACAAGCCAGAAAAGATTTGCTACAAAAGGAATAAGATAGTTCCCTGATGTGTTTGCCAAGACGTTTGAAAAATGGATGTAGAAAAACATAATTATACCTACTTTTCATGCATTCTCACATGCAGCCTTAAGTTTAGGTTCTAGCACATGGATAGGCAACCTAAGGCCCGGGGGCCGGATCTGTCCCAATCGCCTTCTAAATCCAGCCCATGGATGGTCCCGGAATCAGCGTGTTTTTACATGAGTAGAATGTGTCCTTTTCTTTAAAATGCATCTCTGGGTTATTTGTATGGCCTGCTTAGTGTTTTTACATGAGCAGAATGTGAGCTTTTGTTTAAAATGCATCTCTGGATTATTTGTGGGGCAGGGGAATTCACTCATTCCCCCACCAATATAGTCCGCCCCCCCAAGGTCTGAGGGACGGTGGACAGGCCCCCTGCTGAAAAAGTTTGCTGACCCCTGTTCTAGCACAATGCATACAGCCAGTAATTAGGGTAATATACTATGATGAAGCAATACATGATCCCACCATCCTTGAAAGGGGGAACAGGTTCAGAGCTCTGCCCTTCTTTGATAATCCACAGTTGAAATACCTGCTTTAGATATCCTTTATCCAAAATATTTGAAATCCAGACCTGTATTGTTGTTGTTGCTATTTTAAGGTGCCTTTATTCATCGCATTGCTGTTAATCAAGTCACATTAGACATGAGCAGCTTGCACATGGTTGAGACAGATCATTTGAATTAGCAAAGGGATTCAATCAACTATAGAAGTATAGCATATTCTGTAGTTGCTCAAGACTGGTCCAGTTCCTAAGACAGGTTCAGTTACTGAGTATCTCCAGCTGATTTGCAAATAGTCATACTGGGATCCATAGAAAACATTAAAAGAGACAACAAAAGCATTGTGTGGGGGGGTATTATTATTATTACATCTGAAGGGTTTGGAGAAAGGCTTATCAAGAAAGAAGGAAATCAGCAATTGGTGGAACAATTGTAGAACATATTCTTTTCTACTGTCCACTGTACAACCAGCTATGTAAACACATGCTACCCCCCTTCTTTGGTAGTTATAATCAAGGCACCATGAAAATATCAGATTCTACCTGTCTGATATTAACCCAGTTTCTTTCAATAGTATCACTTAGAGTGGTGAATGGCACAGTTTAGCGGGAAGACACTCCAATGAAAATTTATGTTACTATATATGGCTGTTTCTTTATATATATGTATTTTAATTTTTTTGTATAGGGATGTTTTAAGATGGTCTATATCTGTAATGCCTAATAAAGGTTTAGAGAAAGAAAGGAAATCAGCAAATCAGGTGGAAGCCAGCTCTCCTTGGGACATCTGAGATTCATCACATACATAGTGGGGAGTCGGCTATTAACCCTTGTCAACAATCCAGTGAGATGGTACAATTGACATGTGAACGATCTTCTCACGGGGTTCCCATAAAATGGAATTAATTAAGGAGAAACACAATATTGTGTCATGGGGGGGGGGTTCTTCTGTAGTGGAATAGATAGCTTCTGGGCAAGGATAAGGTTTCCTAAAGGGACAGGAGTTAGCTCTTCTGTTACTTGCAGCATTTAGAGAGAGAACAACATGGGTGGATATTTTTTAAAAGTAGAGATAGTATTTCAGTGGATGATGCAGCCTTAAGAGGCCACAAACCTTATAATGCAGTGAATGATGTCCTTTTCGAATGATGTCCATGGGAACCCCACAATTTGGATTGAGGCTGTACTGCAGTAAGAAGAGCAGTTAACCTTTCCCCCTTGTGCTGATTCCCTAGTGCCTCTAGCAAAAAATAAAGATGTCAAGAATCGCAGATCTCCCAAATCACGTGTATTGTGGACCCTTGCAGTACCATCTTATGCATGTTTACTCAGAAGTCCCACTATGTGCAATGGGTTTGCTCCCAGGAAAGGGTCCATAGGACCAGCGTTAGTAAGATATAAGATGACATACTGCAGCTTTGGGGCTGTAGTGCTTGGGTACCTGAGACTCAGATGCAAGCTGACTAGTTTCTTTACTGTTTGGGAACAGGCTATAAACTGAATTATAAAGCTGTTCATTCAGCTGACCAGCCATTTCAGTTACTTTACTTAATTAATTTATTCTACGATGGCAAAGTACAGTAACAGCAGAAGCTGTCTTATCAGATCATGGGCTCGCCTAGCTCACAGTTATCAGCAGGGACTGATGATGGCTCCCCAGTGTTTCAGTAAAATATATCTTTACCGACTGAAACTTCATTTATTTAAAGCATTTTTATCCCACTCTTCAGCCAAGAAAGGATCCTAGATCCACAAGCATAAGTGATGTGGCGCTGAGCTAAAAATCAGGACCTTGTTTGTATGAATAGTTGTTGTACCACCTGGGATCTTTCACGGGGAGATCTGAACCAGGTTGTCTATGACAGAGACAGAGAATCTTTCCAGCCCAGCAGGCCAGATCCTGGCCTCCCCCACCCCTGGGGGCCAGTGTGACAGTCACTTGCTCCTAAAATTCCCTAGGATACGTTTCTAGAGAAGTTGGACAGGAGTTACAAAACCAGGGCTGATGTTACCCATCCAGTTAGAAAGGCCAAAGAGCATTTCTTTAAATTTTGCCACCTTTCCTTACTTGTCTCACAGCTTTCTACTTCTCTCCCTTAGGACTGCGAAAGACCAGGCAGGTCCTGCCTAATTATACGCTGTAACTTGAGCTTGCTAGCTAAAGCAGAATCCCGCAGCATAGATGTGCATATGCTGTTGAATACCGAGATATTGAAAAAGGTGAACATCGTTGCCTTGAATTATATACTCTTAAGGTGCCCGTACATGATCCGTCACACCATGGGAATTACGATGGAATTATTTGGAATGTTTCCTTACTGTTTGAGCGCAAACCTAAGCAGAATGCGTTTTAAACTTGTACATCTTTTCATGCCTCCCATCGTCCAACTTCTGAACGCTGGCTGTGAACGGGATGGGAAGTTGATAAAGCAAAAGAGAGGGGGAAAATACATTATGTATTGGAATTATATGTGAAAAAACTCTTATGAAAAAATAATAAAATATATTTGATTCCCCCCCTACCCTGTTGATAGGGAATCACCCTCCACAGCACCACAGGTAACAGGGTGGGGGTGGAGCCCAAACCATGTAATAGACACAATTCTGCCCTCCAGTAGAGAAGAAGAAGAAGACTTTGGACTTTATCCCACCTTTCACTCCCCTTAAGGAGTCTCAAAGCGGCTAACATTCTCGTTTCCCTTTCTCCCCCACGACAAACACTCTGTGAGGTGAGTGAGGCTGAGAAACATCAGAGAAGTGTGACTAGCCCAAGGTCAGCCAGAAGCTGCATGTGGAGGAGCGGAGATGCGAACCCGGTTCCCCAGATTACGAGTCTACCGCTCTAAACCATTACACCATGCTGGTGTGGTGGTGTATTCCTGGTGTAGAGAGGAATAGCAACCAGGGCCCTGCTACTGCTGCCCCCATAAGTCAGGGGCATTGCCTCACTTTGCCCAATGGTAGGGCTGGCCCTGTGTGGGGTGGTACACAACACACCCTTGGATTATGTAGCTGGTGCCAGAGGACTTCGGTCCAAGGGTCAGGTTCACAGTGCACATTTAGGAGCCCCCTTTGACCATAGACACTGTGTAGGTGAGAGCCACAGGGTAAAAATAATTATTATAGCCAGGAGGAAATAACAAAGAACAATATAACTCCAGTTGTGTTTTCTACTTTGCCATTATTGTCCTGCAGTAACATATAACTGCAATGTGACTAGGAATCTGTAATTCTTGAGGGCATAGGATGCAATTTTATTTATTTATGTATTTCATAAAATTTATTCACTGCTTGATTGTAACCTAAAATAATTTGACATTCTAGAAGGACCGTTGACTTAAAAAGGTTACTTGCTCCTTCTGTTTAGACTCCTCATGCTCAGACTCCTCATAGGAAACACAAGACTAATTCACTTTTGCAGAAGAAGAATAAAAAACACACAACACCATACACATTTAGGCTTTTTGCAGTGAGTCATGTCAGGATTTATTTTGATAATGCAATATTTTAACCAGTACTGTGTGCAACTGCATTTTAGTAATTGTATCTAAATATCTGTTCCTAATTATGTGGAAATAAGTCAGGTTAAGATGTTCTTTGCTGGTGATGTTTGGCAGTGTGTTGCATTCTTTTAATTGGGCGATGTATCCGGACCGAAGAGCTTTTCACCCATATCAGATCTGAGTTTGAAAACAAAAAAGAGGACTATATATCAAATTTAATGGGATGTGTTGGATTTAAATCTGGAATATTGCACCTTTATGGACCTTGCCTCTGATTTGAGGCCATAAAAGAGCTGGTGCTTAAAAGTCTTTGAAGGCTGTGGAATTGACAGAGTTACTCAACTTTTATTGTTTTTTCAATCCTTAGGACAGTTCATCCGTCATCCAGTTTGTAACAAGGGCAAAGGTGAGGGTAGACACAACTATCCGGGCAGTAGAAGCACCCAATGGGAATTCAGAAGATGCAACAGTAAGTGAATGAATCTGAAGAGCAAGGAATACTTGCGCTGCTCATATGGAATGCATTAGAGAATCCTACACTGAGTGAGGAATTTGTGGTCAAGCCTAAGCTTAGACTTCAAAAATGAACGAGCGTGCCTTTCTTTGAATGCAACAGTGGTGCTGCTGCCTTGCAATCCTCCTGTGGTTTTGCTTGCTGTGATAAGCTTTGGCCCTGTAGCAAATGATGCTATTTGGAATACTTTAACGCACATTGTGCTGCAGTTAGACCGGCTTGTAAAGGCCTCAGCTGTGCTTTTTCTTAGCCAGTGAGTTCTGTTTCACTCTGTTGAAGCCTGCTTCAATCTAAAAAGTCAGGTTTTTCAAAATCTAGGAGATGTATCCCATTCTGGATTTATCAGAATGGGGTGATAAAATGCACACAATACAATCCTGTGCATGGAAGCAAGCAGTGGTGCACGCTCATTGGACTAAGGGGACTAGGCCAGCCCCCAAAATGTCCCCCTGGTACCTCCTTCCCAAAGCCCGAGAAGCTTCCCCCTGGCTTAGGGAGGGAGGTGTGATGCTCACATGCGCAACAGCAGGACATTGCAATGTCACACGCATGACATCAGTGCCCCTCGCAAGCCAACGCCTCTGGGCCTAACTGTTCCACTATGAAAAAAATCACTGCACGCTGCTGGAAGCAAGTTTCATTGTGTTCAGTTGGGTATGCTCCATAGTAAGTGTGTTTTGGACTGTTAGGCAAGAAGGTACAGTAATGAGGACAGAAGATACTCCTTTATCTCCCACGACCCTTTCTGTCTCCAGGTGTTGTTGCTTACATGCCACATGGTAAGGGCACATACAACAAAGCCAATGGCCTTAGAAGGAGAAGGAGAATCTTTATTACGGCCAAAGGCCAGCATAAGGCCAGAGGGAGGGAGAAAAAGAGAGAGAGATGCTTTAGGAAAACGCAAATTAAAATACAGAAGTAGCAGGGATAAGATGATGTACTTCTTTGCTCTGAATTGGTCCTGCGTAATGCTGACTTGAGGGACGCAGGTGGCGCTGTGGTCTAAACCACAGAGCCTAGGGCTTGCCAGTCAGAAGGTCGGCAGTTTGAATCCCCGTGACGGGGTGAGCTCCCATCGCTCGGTCCTTGCTCCTGCCAACCTAGCAGTTTGAAAGCACGTCAAAGTGCAAGTCGATAAATAGATACCGCTCCCGTGGGAAGGTAAACGGTGTTTCCGTGTGCTGCTCTGGTTCACCAGAAGCAGCTTAGTCATGCTGGCCACATGCAGACAAACGTCGGCTCCCTCAGCCAGTAAAGCGATATGAGCGCCGCAACCCCAGAGTCGTCCGCGACTGGACCTAACGGTCAGGGGTCCCTTTACCTTTACCTTTAATGCTGACTTGCTTGTTTCTTCTCTGCTCCAAATCGCTTCGCTGCCCCCAAGCCATGTTTCTGCTGCAGGGTTTCACTTGTGTTTTATGGGACTAAGCACGCCTTTGAAAACCCACGGAGGAAAGGTGGTGTGTGGATACAATTTGAAGAGGAGCAGTGAGCGAAATACCCGCACACACCGTTTCTCAAAACCACCCCTTCCCAAAGAGCCTGTTTGCTTGTAATATTTAGTAACACTTAATTTGATGCTAATTTCCCCTCTGCTTATTCCCTCTCGGTATTCGCCTTTTGTAACGCATGACCACAATCCATTGAAACCCCTCTAAAAGCAGCTTTCATTCTCTGTATGCCACAGAAGGATTGTGTGGGAAAACCCTTTTTGTGTGCATATTTGGCTTCATTGGATTAGATATAGAGCATCTTTGCTAAATGTTGTGTAAAATTACTTCCAAGCTTCCTGATAGTGGCTGTCACACAGATCCTGAATACAGTACTTGGAATTGCTTTCAGTGGAACATGATTCCAAGCAAATGAGTTTGGGATCATAGCCTAACACAATTTGGCTGCCATGTTGAATGCATTCTAGGAATTTAGATCCACAAATCCAATTAAATTGGACGAAACCAGGAATTGGAAGCGTCCCCAAAGATTTAACAATCCTAAATGTCTTTGGAGATATTTCAGACCAGAATTTATCACACTTTGAATCAGGGCTGGCCCAAAACATTTTGGCACCTGAGGCAAACCACAAAATGATGACCAGGGGCGTAGGAAGAGGGGGGTGATGGGAGCAAGCCGCCCTTGGCTGTGCGATCCCGGTATGGTACCATCACAGCTGCCCCACCCCCACAGCCGGCAGTCCCCACCCCCAGAACGCGTGCCATGCCCCTGCGGGCGGTGTGCTCCACCCCCGGGACGCGCACCAGCCCCGCCCCGCCTGCTCTCCGCCGCCGGTGCCAGAGCATGAAGCTCCGCCACTGATGATGACCCACCCCTGCCATGGAAGAATATCTACATCAGGGACAAGGTGGGCGGATCAGATAAGTCTTACCCAACAATGGGAATCAAAGGCCATCAGTTGGGAGGAAGGGGCCCACTCTGAATCACATTGGGAGACCCCAGAGGGCAGCCCTCACCATTTCCTCCCTGTGGGTGGGTGGGAGATCAGAAGCACCTCCTGTTCATTGAGAAGCCAGATGTTTGGCCCTCCAGATGTTTGCACTACATCTCCCATCAACTTTGGCCCATCAACCAACATCTGGAGGGTCAAAGTTTCCCCACTCCTGAAGTACATAAAGGATTTGGTAATTCTCCAGAATGATAAGTGTAAGTGTAATCAGAGCGAATTGTTCCCAGTTGTTACTTACTGCTTTAAAATGACGTTTTCCTACTGCCCAAAGTGGGGTTCTAAAAATAATAATTTTGGGTTACAGTTGTTACAATTTCATTTTAACATTGTAAAAGAAAGAAAGACGCATAATCTCTAATCAGAATGATGCCTCAGGCTTTGGGGAAGCACTGGCTAGAAAAGGACAAGTTGGACAGAATTTGGTTTTGAAGCATCAGTTTGCAATCTCATTCTTTTCTAATATGAATGTTAGCTTTTAATCTTCATCCATGCAATTTCCATATGGCTCTTGGCTTCTCTGATCTTGAATGCTTTGTGTTGGGTCATATTCAGGAAAAAAATGTAAGACATGTGGTTTGGCTCACATTATTCATTCTTCTCTCTCTCTCTCTCTCTCTCTCTCTCTCTCTCTCTCTCTCTCTCTCTCTCTCTCTCTCTCTCTCTCTCTCTCTCTCTCCACCCCCACCCCAGCCATGGGAATGCAGGAGGAAATAATGCATATTGCTTGCAACCACAGTTATTCATACATAACAAATTCTTGGGTTGTCTCCTTCCTCTTCCTTCTGAAACGCCCCCCGTCAGTTTTTCCCCCTTTTACTTTTGAGTAGTATCAGTTCATCTTCCCCCATACCTCTCTTTGAGCTGCTATTTAATGGACATTGGCGTGAAACAGCTGATGAGATTTCTTAGCATTGAAAATAGTGTTCCTGGGTATTCCACACTCCTCAGTGTTAATAGTCTTTCATTTCAGCAGTAGGGTGGATGTCACAAATTTTTAAAAAGCAGTATCATGAAGCAATTTATAAGAGAATCTTAAACAACTGCCTTACATGTGTGTTATGATTTTCACACACACACACACCGTTTATCCATATTGATAAAAATGGGCTGCCCCTAAAAAGGATGCTCGTAAACAACTGTTTGAAATGTTTTGTGCAGATAGAGGCACATGTTGCCACCTAAAACTGAATTCAAGAGGAGGCATGAGAAGCTCATATATTTTAGCTACTGCCGTAAAGCAAGAGCGCCTGTTTCTAACTTCATGCTCTGCTTACGTTAACTGCAACACATGCTTACAGGTAAACTAGTATCCTGATCAGAATGCAGAAAGTGGCAGAAAGCTACATGTGCAAATCAGAGATGTTTGCTCAGCATAAGAAAGAATATGGTAAAAGGATCCCATCCAGATGGCACTGGTTTATGATCCAAGCCACAAGCCAAAGAGGAAGGAAATTAGTTCACCCTCTAGGTTGCTAGCCAGTCCATTCTCACCTCATCTATAGGGACACAGGTGGAGCTGTGGTCTAAACCACTGAGCCTCTTGGGCTTGCTGATCAGAAGGTCGGCGGTTCAAATCCACGCAATGGGGTGAGCTCCCGTTGGTCTGTCCCAGCTCCTGCCAACCTAGCAGTTCAAAAGCACACCAGTGCAAGTAGATAAATAGGTACTGCTGTGGCGGGGAAGGTAAAACGGTGTTTCCGTGCGCTCTGGTTTCCGTCACAGTGCCCTGTTGCACCAGAAGCGGTTTAGTCAGGCTGGCCACATGACCTGGAAAGCTATCTGTGGAGAAACACAGGCTCCCTCAGCCTGAAAGCGAGATTAGAGCCGCAACCCCATGGCCACCTGTGACCGGGTTTAATAATCCAGGGGTCCTTTACCTTACCTCATGCAGAACAGTAATTGTGTGTTGAGATTATTTATCTTAGTGTTATAAGTATTACACGAGCAACATATTTCTCTTCACTTAAATATTCTCTTCCCTTCCTCCTCTGTAAACACAGATTACTTGCTTTCGTGAACTATGGTATATTTAAATGTATAGAAATGGGAATAATAATAATAATAATAATAATAATAATAATAATAATAATAATAATTTTTATTTATACCCCACCCTTCCCGGTTCAGAAACCTGGGCTCAGGGTGGCTAACAACAAATTTTAAACACTTAATTGTAATACAACATAAAAGCAGCATAAAATACAGTATAGAAGCATGAATAACAAGAAAATTCAAGTTCAAGAATCAATTTGAGGAAAATCCATCCAATAAACATTAGATAGTCATCAGGGCTAGCTGGCTAAATTAGACCTACCTGGGCCAGCGAGGAGGCCAGGGGAGAATTAGTTGTGGGGTCCCAGAGCGGGTAATCTTTATAAAAGGGGGAGGGGGGAAGAGAAGGGAAATAAAAGATCAGGCTGAGTTCAAAGTAAAGGCCAGGCGGAATAGCTCTGTCTTACAGGCCTGGCGGAAGGAGGTTAAATCCTGGAGGGACCTAGTCTCATGGGACAGAGCATTCCACCAGGTCGGAGCCATCACTGAAAAGGCCCTGGCCCTGGTGGAGGATGCTTAAGTTTCCTGCAAGTTTAACGAAAAAAGGGTTGGATCTAGACTAAGTACCTTGCACTGAAGCCCTGTGAGTGAGCGAATATGACAGTGTGAGGGAGTGTGAGGAGTTAGTCATGACCAACACAACTAATTGGTTTCAGTGAGAACTAAGTGCAACGAACTTACTCTGGATCCAACCCAATGAGTTTATTTTTACACCTTGCTAATAGTCCTGCAAGGTGTAAAAGGACCCAGGGAGTGCAGGGACAAGGTGCAGGGACCCAGGTAGTGCGGTGGGTTAAACCACAGAGCCTAGGGCTTGCTGATCAGAAGGTCGGCAGTTCGAATCCCTGTGATGGGGTGAGCTCCCGTTGCTTGGTCCCAGCTCCTGCCAACCTAGCAGTTCGAAAGCACGTCAAAATGCAAGTAGATAAATAGGAACCACTACAGCGGGAAGGTAAATGGCGTTTCCATGTGCTGCTCTGGTTTGCCAGAAGCGGCTTTGTCATGCTGGCCACATGACCTGGAAGCTATACACCGGCTCCCTCGGCCAATAATGCGAGATGAGCGCGCAACCCCAGAGTTGGTCACGACTGGACCTAATGGTCAGGGGTCCCTTTACCTTTACCTTTAATAGTCCTGCACAGGAGGGCACTTACCTGGCCTCCCGACAGGTGGGTCGGTACGGATAACAAGGAGGCAAAGTGGGAGAGACAAGATGGTGGGGAGATCAGTGCTGCGCAAACGCACCATCAGGAGTGCCATACAGTATTGGCTCTGCCTGTGTCCTTGCCCAGCACCAACCTCCTTGTCATCTTGCCCCCCTCTCTCCTGGTCACCAGCAGCAACCCAGCTGTTGGGAGGTCTGATAAGTGTCACCCTTTGCTACAGCTTAAGTATGAGACATCAAACAGTCAAAGAGCAGTGGTAAATATACAGGCTATGGCAACTGTGGAAACAAGTTGTCATTCACTTTAGATTAGAAACCAAAGTGGTTGTTACTTTCACCCGAGATGATTTTTGTGGTCACTCTGCCCATTTGGAAAGACAGTCTTCTGAAGGGGTTCAGCAGGCATTCTCGTCACAGTAGCACCTGCCAAACCTCACTGTGAATTTATTTCTTCTAAGCAAATCTCAGGGGTGGGGTGGGGAATAGTCATTTAACTCTAAATTCCCCTGAAAGGGCCCTTTTAGTGTAGCATGATGAAATGCAGAATCTAAATAAATTGCAGCGAGAGCTTTTCAATATGTTGAGAATTGTAAGAGCTAAATAATGCTGGAACTCAAACTGCATTCTAAAATGGATCCAGTTTTGCGCTAGGTTCTTGGGCATCTGGTTCAAAGCATGAAAAATGAGTCTCTGATTCACTCCACGTTTTTATAACCCTTTTATTTCAATTAGGCCCACAGCCTCTTCCCAACCCAGTCTTCCTTTCTCCTGTATCAACCATAATATATGTTTCACCGTCGGAGATCACTCAGATCTAAGACAGCGTTAAGTACAAGGAGATGTTACTGCTAGGCAAGCCAAGAAAGGCAAGGCCAGGATTTGCTCTTTAACAGATTGTTAGCGAGCAGTGAAGATGTAAGCGGTTCAAGAGCATGGCGTCTGGCTGGCACATTTCCTTTTCACCAGCGTCCTTGCCAACACCTTGGGAAGATGAATTGCTTCCACTTCTTCATGCTTTCAATGGCCGCGTCACGATGCATGTTAGATCAAAACCCTTTTTGTTATTTTCACTGGAGCTGATAGAGTGTGGTTCTTAAAAACGAATGAAATATTTATAAAAGTGACATCCTTTCTTTTTTGAAGTCTTGCGTTGCTGGAACAGACCAAGATCCATTTAGTCCAGCATTCTGTTTGCAGAAGGGACCAGACAAATTTCTCTAGGTGTTCAGAAGCAGGGAATGAAGGTTTTGGCCTTTGTCTTTGTTTGTTCCCAGCACTTAGTATCCAAAAGTATCCTGACTTTCTACATAGAGGCTTTTTTAGCCATCGTGGATAGAATTGAAATTTTAATAGAGTTTATTTTTATAAAGTGAGATAAGTGGCTACCATTGCATCGTTCTCATAGTGTTTTATTGAGGTTTGGGATAAAAGAAGATCACAAAGGCTTAAAAGCAACAATGGCAACAATATTTTAATAATAGATCCCTCCTACCCCATTACTAGAAAAAAAACCCAAACATCCCATGCCCAGCAAATATTATGTCAATTTACACTACAATTGTTCTGATTCAACTACTCTGCTCAATAGTCATTGGGTAACAGCAACAAAGTCACTGCCAGTTGGCCTTACAGTCTAAGACTCTAAAGCAAAGCCTGTCTTTAGTTCTTTCTTCTTCCTTGGCATAGCCATGGGTGGTATTTGAGCCCATGCCTGTGAAACCATAACATTGTGTTCCAAAAAGAAGCTTGTATGTAGGAGTATTGAATGATTTTGAGTGATCTGATTTCATTATGAATTTGAGAGCAGGGAAACATCGTCACTAATATGTATGCGTCTACGTACTTTGGAAGGTTGTATCTGGAAAAACTCTCTGGAAAAATGAGTCTGCTGGTTTGAGTAGATTGCTGGAAGACAAATATGTACAGCATTGCTAACCCCTGATCAGCCAGGAAATCCAGCCAGGGCAAAATTAACAGAAATGCTGTGAAATAATGTGTTGCATTGGTGGGAATTAATGTATAGCTCATGGAACTTAAAACTGTATTACTTAATCCTGTCTGGAGGGTTGGAGAATTTGATTTGACCCTCTGGCCTGGGAAGGTCACACTTCTCAACTCTTGAAGCTTTGCTAACAGACGACTGGTTTCAATGAAAACCGACACATTCTGTTCTTTTTTTTTAAATGAGTTTCTAAAAGTTTTAGTGGAAATTATAGAAGATTGGCATCTTCGTACCAGCTGCTACACCCTTGTGATAGCTGGCAGTGAAGGGAACTTTATGCCTGGGGGCGGAATGGCAATAAGATGGAATTTCAGAGAACGAGACATTTCTTATTATCAGTGCTTACACCTGATTTTGTTTTTTGTGGGTTTTTTGTTTTAAAGGGAAGGCTTTTTTAAAACCCTTGAGGAAAAGTAGCCTTGACAGCTGAAAGTTGCAAATATGGCTCTGCTTTGGAAACGTTAATAGGGAATTCAGTGTAGCATGTCTGTCATACAAAATAATGAAGACTTGTTGTGTAAATGATATATATATATATTCCTAATTGCTTTGTAGGTGGTCTTTGAGGCCTTGCATAATCTGGAGCCTCGTGGTTATGTGGTTGGATGGATCATTGCTATCAGCTTGCTGGTGGGAATTCTCATCTTCCTGTTTCTGGCTGTGCTGCTGTGGAAGGTAAGCTTTCTGTCAGACACAACACAGACACAAGGATTAGCCACGGCCTTGGCATAAAATGTGCATTCCCCCCCCCTCCCCCTTCAGTCCCTGGTAAGTATTTAGCATCCATTAGCTTTAATGAGCAAACAGTGTTCCGCACTGAGGACATAAAATGTCAGAAAAAAAGTTCATTTCCCTTATTGGGAAAATGGAAGATACATAACGAAAAGCCACTTCCACATAATTTTCTGCCAGTCAATATTCAAGCAGCTTCTTTAAAAAGGTAAAGGTAAAGGGACCGCTGACCATTAGGTCCAGTCGTGACCGACTCTGGGGTTGTGCGCTCATCTCGCATTATTAGCCGAGGGAGCCAACGTATAGCTTCCAGGTCATGTGGCCAGCATGACAAAGCCGCTTCTGGCAAACCAGAGCAGCACATGGAAACGCCGTTTACCTTCCCGCTGTAGCGGTTCCTATTTATCTACTTGCATTTTGACGTGCTTTCGAACTGCTAGGTTGGCAGGAGCTGGGACCAAGCAACGGGAGCTCACCCCGTCACAGGGATTCGAACCGCCAACCTTCTGATCAGCAAGCCCTAGGCTCAGTGGTTTAACCACAGCGCCACCTGGGTCCCTTAGTTAGCACCTAATTCCGTGACTTATGTAGCATCAAAACAAGCCCAACGTAAATAAGGGAGTGTCCTCTCCATGATTACCCATTATAAAGAGTCATTTGGTCAAATGTTTTAGGCAGCTTTTTATTAGGACATTTTCTGCCCTTTATTCATCACTATGATAAAACTTTTTAAAAAATTAATTAAAGTAAATGTTTCCCTGTTTCCAGTAAACAGTATTTATATCTGTTGTGCAACCCACAGTTTTCACATCACCACCAGTAAGGAAATTGCATAGAAGTGTGGCCAGCATTTTGATGGTGCTGTTAGTGCACAGGGAGCTTTACATACCCAAAAGGTAGATCCCTGCCCCTAGGAGCTTGCAATCTAAACAGAGATTGTGGGTGGGTGAGGGGAGTCAAAAGGAGATGCAAGGGACAAAGGCATGCAAATGCCACTAAATGCATTGTTGCGTTGTTGCTGCCACATTCTCCATTTTGGCTTGGTCACGCCAGCTCAAGGAAACATAATTCCCAATACAAACAGCAGTGGCATATGCAGCCTACTTCCTCAAGCACTCAGAAATTCCGGGGAGAGCATATACCTGAGTTTGGCTTCCTTTTATCGGAGACTGCTTATGCTGTTGCTTTTTGAAGTTTTTGAGATTTATTTACAAATATGCAAGTGAAGCGTAGGAAGAGACTATGATTCTAATATGATCTAGTTGAGATTCTGGCATTGCAGGGACTAGATGACCCTCAGGGTACCTTCTAACTCTGCAGTTCTGTGATTCTATGAGACAGACAGCCTAGCACTCCTACAAGCTGCAACTTCAGTGCCTTACATCAGATCCCCAGAGGTGCCGCCCGCCTCTCCATAGTTAACAATACTCAAGGCGTCTTACAACATGAAGTGATTTACATACTTGCAAACAAACATAGTCATAAACAATAAATAAATCACATCAAAAAGTGCATAGCCAAACTGAGCATTTTCCTCATAAATAATAAGGTCTAAAAATAAAGATAAAAAAATAATATCAGTAACAACAACAACAAATGCCAAACATCCCCCCAGCCCAAGATTCTGTTCAGCAGCCTCAGCTTTTGTAGCTGGAGTCAGTCCAGGCTCCGCCCTCCCAGGCCAGGTGGCAAAAGGCTTGCAAGGCAGGGAGCTGGTCTTCCAGGACTCACAGCCAAGATGGTCTCTTTCAAGAGGCTAAAGGGGGTTAAAGGTAAAGGTAAAGGGACCCCCGGCCATTAGGTCCAGTCATGACCGACTCTGGGGTTGCGGCGCTCATCTCGCGTTATTGGCCGAGGGAGCCGGCGTACAGCTTCCAGGTCATGTGGCCAGCATGACAAAGCCACTTCTGGTGAACCAGAGCAGCACACGGAAACGCCATTTACCTTCCCATTGTAGTGGTTCCCATTTGACGTGCTTTTGAACTGCTAGGTTGGCAGGAGCTGGGACCGAACAACGGGAGCTCATCCCATCGTGGGGATTTGAACCGCTGACCTTCTGATCGGCAAGCCCTAGACTCTGTGGTTTAACCCACAGCGTCACATGTGTCCCACAGTTTAAAAGGGAGTTAGCCACAGTTTAAAAGACACTAGCCATTTTACCCTAACACCTCTGCCTCAGAGATAGGCCTTGAAGCATAAAGTCAGGCAAATTCACAGCTGCCACGGCAGGCTAATGTAAATATCACATGCTTTCCATTACAGTAGCATTTCAGTCCCTTCTTAAGAATGCAATTTTATCATACAGAGCTCTCTTTCACAAAAGGAATACCTTGTTTATCACTGTCTTGCTTCGTGTTGGCCACAGACACAGACCCTGTTTAGGAGATGTTGAAAGCAGCCTTCCTGTAAATACCCCATGGCTTATTAGTGCAGTTGAAAAGCAGTTGTGATGTTGTAAAAGAAGAGCTTGAAATCGCTTGGGAGCTAAGCAGCATTATAAATGCTATCTCCTGTTCCCTCTCTGTGGCCTCACAGTGTGTTATTTGTCTTTATTCTGCTGGCTGAAATGCACTGCTGAATGTTTTCTAACAGGAAAAGATATATAAATTAATCCTTTGCCAATGATTTTCTGCATAGCCTGTCATTTAAGTCCAGAATTCAAAAGAACATAAGAGAGAGCCTTGCGGGATCAGAGCAATGGCCCATCTAGTCCAGCATCCTGTTCTCACATTAGACAACCAAATCTCTGTGGGAAACCCACAAGCAGGGGTCGATCTGGTATTCAGAACCATTGCTGCCTCCAGCTGTGATCCTTCTTCTATACCTGGGGCTGAAGTACCAGGGGCAAATGCAAGGAAGGTCCTGTTTCCTGTCTACTTTGCATGTACCATCCAGCATCGCCTAGCAGAATGCCTGTTTCAGATAAATATGTTTCTCAAAGGTCAAGCATTCATAAGAATGCTGCCTAATCCAGGTAACTGTTACTTGGAAAAAAACATCCTGGGCTTGCGGCTTTGTGCGTGCTTAGTTGGGAATAAACTGAGCAAATTGGCGCGTGCATTCAAACAAACATACGACCAGTAATGTCACGGTTACCTTTTAAAGAGACTTTTATTTTTGTGATTTCCTGGGATTGTTTTGTTTATTTATTTACAACATTTTTTTGTTACCCTGCTCTTCAGTCAGAGCAGTTTACAAAAAGCAAAAATAATACAAGGTTGCATTTTTCCAAGTTATCTTTTAAAAAATACTTATTTTTTTAAAGCAAACTTGCCCAAACTAAACAAATAAAAAGCTGGAGCCCCAAATCACAAAAATAAGTTTTTCATTGTTGTGGTATGTTGTTTTTTTTAAAAAGCTGTCACCTAGCAGCTTTCTGACTTCCTCATAACTTTTTATGAGCTGCAGTTTGTTTCATAGTTGATAAATCCTGATATGTTCACCTCAAAATACTCCTCACTCCCTTTACCATGACATGAAACACAATACTAGCATATTTCAAATGTAGCTTTTATTTTTGGCCAATCTTTTGGATAAATATAATAGGAGTTTAGTTTCTGACCCAGCATTCATATGTTTCATTTATTTTCCAAAAGTGACAGTTAAATGTGGTCATCTGCTCCAAATGAGTTCAGGTTACAATCATAAGCTTTATTCTGCATACTTAGAACTGTGTATTACGGTGAGGAAATCAATTGGAATAGGCAGAAGACTACTCTGGTGTAAGTGAGTCCAGGATTACTTATTGTGAACTGTCAAAATCACTCCACACACATGAAGGAATGATGGCGGATTATTATTATTTAAAAAGTCTCTGTCCTGCCTTTTTCTCCAAATAGGTTTGAGGAGACTAGCAACCCACCACAACAGGCACACAACAGGTCTAGGAGGCTGATGTGTCTTTGGCCCCCTCAATATTTGTTAGAAAGGGGCCGGGCCCACTCAATGTTGAGGGCGCCTAGTATCACACACATTGTAGCTTCAGTGGCCGGCTGCACCAGAGCACTTGGCCTCCTCCTCCTGTTTTAAGAAGCCAGGTCTTCACCAACCACCTGAAGCAATAGAGTAATGGGGCCTGGCAGAACTTGCTTGGCAAGGCCTTGCCAACAAAAAAGGTCCTGCCCCTAGTTGACACCAACTTTGCCTCCTGAGGTCAAGGGATTTGAAGCAGAACCTTAGATGATGAAGTTTGTTGGGACAATTGAATGGAAACTCCCATCTGCTTCCTTCATGTTTAGATTCGGCAAGCTGCATGAACTTGTACAGCTGAAGTTTATTACATTAATCTTTAAAAACATGCTTAATGCTTGCAACTTCCTCCTTCAAGAAAATGTGACTTCACAGTCAATACTCCTGAT
Organism: Zootoca vivipara; assembly: GCF_963506605.1. NCBI lineage: Eukaryota > Metazoa > Chordata > Lepidosauria > Squamata > Lacertidae > Zootoca > Zootoca vivipara. Next base: position 8,502,540 of record NC_083287.1, on the reverse strand, counting down.
ATCCATTAGGAGTATCCATGGGGAGGATGGGCTTATGAAATTTGCAGTCACCATGAAGTCATGCAGTGAATGGCTGGTTGGTAATTGGAGTGTGACTTTGCTGAGCTCTCCAGAACAGGGCATCTTCCAGTATCTTCTAGTCCAGGGGTCAGCAAAAAATTTCAGCAGGGGGCCGGTCCACTGTCACTCAGACCTTGTGGGGAGCCAGACTATATTTTGAAAAATAATAATGAATGAATTCATATGCCCCACAAATAACGTAGAGATGCATTTTAAATAAAAAGGACACATACTACTCATGTAAAAACACACTGATTCCCGGACCATCTGTGGGCCGGATTTAGAAGACGATTGGGCTGGATCCGGACCAGTCCATGTTCTAGTCCAAAGCCTGTTCCAAGCAGGCATGGACTTTCCATCCTTTTGCTGAGATGTGCACATGTACAAGGCAGCAGCTACATGAGTTAAGAGCAAAGGCCCAGTGGGTGCAGGCAGCTGCATCACTTGTTCAACTTTGGCTAGCTCACAGCTGACCGTGTGAACAGACTCCATTGAAATGCATTATTTTGGGGGTGAGAAATCTGTTGTCATTCATTGGATGAACATGCATGTATGAACAAGTCCAGAGAGAATGAAATCAGAAGTCCTTTTGACTGAGGCAGTGTGAGACTTGCGGCTGAAGGAAAGGCGAAACCTGTGCGCTAAGCCTCAGTTTTTGCCAACCCATGAAGGTCTGAGCTTATGGTCCATATAGGAAAAGGCTGTGCAAATTTCATCTACCATGCCCAGGGTATAGGAAGTTACTCACAAATGAGCTAGTATGAGCATTGACAGTTTTACTGTATGCACAAACACTGTGACAGATTTTGTAGAGAAACGAGATGGATTGTGCACAGTTGCCACTTCATAGAAATAGGAACTTGGTCAAGCCTTATTCTTCACTATTTGCATTTGTCCTTCACAAGTAATTGCACTTTGTTGGTGGTCTGGGTATATGCTTGCAAAGGCAACACATCGTCTGCAATCATGTGGGTAAACAGTCTATCTGATTTTAAAGTTTGTCCAGTGGGGACACTGCATACATCAAAAACCAGTTACACAGTCTAGCTTTTATCTTGGCACCAGATAAACATATTTAATCCACTGGCAAGCAAGAAGTCCTTTTGTGGTGCAGCAGACCTTTCAAAATATCCAGTATTCTTAAGAACCCACGCCAAGACACACTATATATGCCAACTTTAAAATTGCAAATAAGCGCATATGATTATAAAATTCTCAGACATATAAACTTAAAACAGCAGATACATTTTAAAAATAAACAATTGTTCCATAGGTCCATCGTTCTGAGAACTGGGAGGTATTAATTCCTTGATATGCATTTACCCCTGGTTGAACCAAGCAGAGAACAATTGTTTATGCTAGTGATTATGGAAAAGATACAATTTTCTGTCAAATATTCTGTATTTTTGGCAGACAGAATGAACCATTTGCATTACTCTTTTATTGAGCTCAGTGATACTAGTTAAACTTTAGCCTAAATATAGAGTTTTTTAAGCAGTGCCAGAAATTTTGTAGTATTTTTTTGCATCCTTTTGCAGAAAAAAAAGAGTAGCATATTTAATAAATCATTTGCCTGACAGTGATACAGCTTTTAGCTACTACTGTGTTCCAGCTGGGTTTTGCAAAATATGAATGTACTTACGTTGTTTTTCAAATATATTTTGCTCTTCTCATTTCTGAAGAGTAAAAATTGGCCAAAACACTTCCTGGTGTTTATCACCTTCAATATAAAGGCAGGATTTTGTCAACTAATAGTTAACTCCCACTGATTTCAGTAATTGTGTTAATCATGTCCTTATGTATCTCCCATTAATCTCAATAATAATTTGAAAGGGCTTCAGTTTGTGAGAGTCATGCCTGATATCCAGAAAATAATAATAAAATCTAAAACTTTCAGTGTTAACAAATTTTTGTTAATACAGATTTATACTTAAGGCCTAAAATAATTATTTAAACTCATTCATTTTAAATGGAATTAATGAAGAAAGCAATATGATCTCAAAGTCATCACTTTCAAACTATGGTTGTGTTTGAAGGATCATCTGTGGCCTTATAAACCATGGTTTATAATGCTGTGGATGAGCACCATGGCTGTACATTCCTCCCTCACTCCTTCCTTCCTCCTGTCACATGATCCAGTCCGAGCTTCTTTGTTAACTGACATTAAGCCACTTTCCCAGTTTGGATGTAATCGGGAACTCGAGCTTAAGGCAAGTCAAGATTTCTGTACCAAAGCCAGTGGCAGCAGGCCAGGGTTGGAGTGTGCAGCCATAACTCACCCATGGTTTCACAAACCATGGTTTATGAAGATGCAGATGACTCTCCAAATGTGTAATATTAAGTGAAACAGATTTTTTTTTTAAAAAAGTTCATTTTTATTCTATATGTGTAAAGGATTGCTCCTTCCCATTCCCCGTACTCTCTTGACATAGATAAAGAGTGTCGGGAGAAGGGGGCATGTTTTATTTTTGTGCAGTTGATGTAGTTAATATGGGCTGAATAGAGAATGTGCACATGCAGCAGTGATTGTGCACATTCACACGGCATAGAGAATGTGCACAAAGGGACACAGATAGGAAACATAGCACATTGCCAGGTCAACATGCAAAGGTTCCAACCATAACTAAGGACTGTTTCCAGTGCTGCAGGTCTACTCGCGCAGCAGACTTCCTTTCATGCAGTGGAACTTCCTCTTCCTCTCCTGCCCCCTCAGCACCCCTTGCACCCTAAAAATCAGCTCCAGAGAATTGAGTAGATTTTTTGTGGGTATAGACAGAGCAGAAGAAGCAGAAGTCCTGTTGCACCAACAGAACTCTGCTTCAGCTGCATTGAATACAACCCTACAATCCCAACATGTAGAAATATGAGAATCATACATAGGAAATGGAAGGGTCTTCAGAAGTATCTGTACCTGTAACTACTGAAATTTCAGTAAATAAATCCAAGAAAGTGGGAGTATTCACATTGTTGGCATATAAGTATTTCACCAGTTTAATCTTCTCGGTCATCCTCTGAATCTGTGAATGGAAAGGATATTTCCCCCTACACAGTGCCTTCCCTTTAACTTTTCCTGAGCTGTTTCTTTTGGCAGTTCAGTGGATATTTAAGCCTTTCGTTGCCTGTTCTTGTTGTGGTGATTAATTGCTGTTTAGTCCCAGCCGCCTATTTTGGGTTTGAGACGTCTATTTTTGTAAGGAAGGGAGAGAGAGATTTCAAAAACTAGAATCTGCCTTTTAGTTATTGCATTATTTTCCGCCTTTGAAATGCCTGCAAATTAATTCCCAACTTGCTTTTAGTTACGCTTCAAACATTTTTACCACCTCTAAAAAGTTATATTTAAAGAATGCAGTAGATGGCAGTGTAACTATACTGGATGCCAACTGATATACCGCAGCGAATGATGTGGATTTTGCTTAGCTAAAGGATCTGGGAATTGACTTTTGCATTCAAGCTTCGCATTAGTGCCATCTCCGCTGGGACTCAGTTGCATTGCTAGTACTATGTGGCAACAGTGTTCAATTCTGCTTTTCAATTTTCACTGGGAACCATGGGAATTTGTTAGCAGAAGTTGTCAGGTGGCTTCTGCTGCTTCCCTGGAACATGGAAAGTGACCATCATGCTATGTTGCAGTCAGGTAACAGAGTTTCCCTGGCACCTAGCACCTTGGTTTTGTTTCTGTACAACACAAAGCATAGCATAGTATTCGGGATGGAGTGCCCACTTAACAACTGCCTAATTCAGGGGTCAGCAAACTTTTTCGGCAGGGGGCCGGTCCACTGTCCCTCAGACCTGGTGGGGGGCTGGATTATATTGGGGGGGGAATGATGCAAGAGCACCACAAGCCCCGGTGGCTGCTTACCTGTGTCTTGCGAGCAGCAGGGGCTGGCGGCGGGACAATGAGCAAAAGGGCTCCAGAGAGGGGACTGCTTTAAATGGTGGCTGTTTGAGCGCTGTTGCTGCTGGCAACAACAAAGCCCAGCCCCCTTCCTCCTCTAGGCAGGGCAGGGAGAAGCCAGGAGGAGGGAGGGAGGTGGCACCATCACCATGTGAGGGAGAGGGAAAGAACGTGGGCGCTGGCAATCACGCGGCGATTCCCAGGCCGCCTGTGGGCTGGATCCAGAAGGAAATTGGGCCTGATCCAGCCCATGGGCCTTAGTTTGCCTACCCATGGCCTAATTGTTTGCACAGTCATATGCAAACATATGTATATTCTACACATACATAAGGACATTCAGTTCACTAAGAGATCCTACAAAGTTTGAGATATCAATTGCATCTGATAATCAGGTTAAAGGTACTCTGAGAAGTGTATATAGGATTATAACTGATTTGGAATCCTCAGGGCACAATGGTTGGGTGGAATGAAAATGAGATATGTTAATGACAATTTCAGACGAAAAACGTGTCTAGATTTGGAAGAATGTCTCATGTTCTACTGTAGGTATGAATTTTAAAGAGGATTTGTGAATGACGAAAAAGCTTATGGCGCCAACTAGATTGTTGTTTAGTCATTTAGTCGTGTCCGACTCTTCGTGACCCCATGGACCATAGCATGCCAGGCACTCCTGTCTTCCACTGCCTCCCGCAGTTTGGTCAGACTCATGTTCGTAGCTTCGAGAACACTGTCCAACCATCTCGTCCTCTGTCGTCCCCTTCTCCTAGTGCCCTCAATCTTTCCCAACATCAGGGTCTTTTCTAGGGAGTCTTCTCTTCTCATGAGGTGGCCAAAGTATTGGAGCCTCAGCTTCACAATCTGTCCTTCCAGTGAGCACTCAGGGCTGATTTCCTTCAGAATGGATAGGTTTGATTTTTTTGCAGTCCATGGGACTCTCAAGAGTCTCCTCCAGCACCAACTAGATTAAATGACAATAATTTAGAAAGGCAGGCTTGGAAGTGATTGATGATAATTAAACAATTGATGGCCTTTTAAACTTTGTGTGGTGGGGGTTATGTTTATTTTTACTATGTTATATATTTTTTGTGTTTTGATATTGTAAACTGCCCTGTGGTCCTTGGATGAAGGGCCAATAATAAAAAATAGTAATAATAGTAGTAATAAAAAGTAGTAATAATAAAAAAATAGCTGTAGTGGTGAAAACTAGTTAAAATGTATTGTTATAGTACTGTGTAATAAGCAAAAATCTGCTCAACAACTGCAACATTTTTGTAGCATTGAAGAATGCTTTTGACTTCATTTTCTTGCACACGTCTAATATTTGAATAAAAGAAAAATGAATAGGAAATATAAAAGGTAGCAGTTGGGAAAGAAAGATCAGTGCAGAAAAACATGACATTGTGATTTTCAGAAAATTCTATCCCAACATAACAGGTTCAAACAAGCCCTTCAGTATATAATGCTCATTTTCCTGGAAGTGGGTCCAAATCTCTTCCCCCCTGCCCCGCCCATCCTGTTGATTTCTTTTTTTATTAATAATTTTTTATTTGCAAATTTTATTTTGATTTCCCCCTGCTTAGTTCTTGACATTGATTGGTGGTTCAGAGGCAACTAATACTCATTATTTTCCTTTCAGAGAGCAATAATCTGCAGATGGAAAGAATTATCCAGAATAAAGCAACAGGTTTTTGAACCGTTGCCAAACACAGATTGCATGTTGTGAATATGGGAGTAGTGATTTTTTTGTACAATCAAGCTAATTGCATCAAATGGGGGATATTCAGAAGTAGTGCACTTTTTTACAATGACAAGCCTGACCATCACTTTCACCTGGAACAGAAATTAGCATTTGCAAATTGTCCAGTGCTTAGACAGGGAGAAATTATAACAACTAATAACTGCAAACTCATAAATGAAGATAATGTGTGAACACTAACAAGCTGTAACTGAGTTAGAGAGGTATGTGCTTGCAAGCCAGGAAGCAGTTAGAATACCTGTAAGGCAGTACTTTGAAACAGTGAATGTTAGGGTTGCCAGACTCAATAGAGGACAAGACTTAATTTCCAAGTAAAGGGTCTGCTGGTTTCGCTTTAAGGTTTCCAGACTCAAAAGAGAGCAGGGCAATTAAAGGCACAGAAGTCTTGTCCTCTATTGAGTCTGGCAACCCTAGTGAATGTTTGTTCTGGAATGTGAGCTAAAATGCAACCCATTTTGTAATAGCTATGCGTTTACTTTTGCAAGTAAACATCCCAAATGTACAGTGTTCATTACTGGTGAAATGGAAATCTCTCTAGAAATATTTAATAGATGCATGGTGAGATACACACACACTTTTTGGGGGGTTGGGGACAAACAGACAAAAAAAACCAGTCTTTGTTCTTGCTGTTGATCTGATGCTTTTTCTCCCCCCAATTGCTTTCCCTTTATCTTTTTGAGCCCGCCTCCCAAAAAACCTTGTCTTATTTATATTCTCCGTATTGATCTCTTAGTTTTGTCTTTATGCTCACCCAAAACAACAGAGGCAAAATATATTCAATGCTAATAGGATCAATGCTGGCCCCTTGCCCCATGTTTAGTCATCTCAGGTCACGTGAGACGAGTAATTTTTAATTAACCAGAAAAGCTTCTGGGGAAAGGCACTGCATTCCCATTAGGCTATTCTCAAGGAAGAACGCTGCTGTATCTTTGTTGTTTAATCCTTTAAGTCAGGTCCGACTCTTCGTGACCCCCATGGACCAGAGCACGCCAGGCACTCCTGTCTTCCACTGCCTCCCGCAGTTTGGTCAGACTCATGTTGGTAGCTTCGAGAACACTGTCCAACCATCTCGTCCTCTGTCGTCCCCTTCTTCTTGTGCCCTCCATCTTTCTCAACATCAAGGTCTTTTCCAGGGAGTTTTCTCTTCTCATGAGGCGGCCAAAGTATTGGAGCCTCCACTTCAGAATCTGTATCTTATTATAAGCTGTATCTTATTGTAGGCTTATTGTGGGCTTGTTTTTCAAGTTCTTTCTTTTTCAAGCTCTCTTCTGACCTGTATTTGTCAGTTAAGTGCCCCCTCCCCTCCAAATGTTAAAAAGTTCACAAAGATCACAAGAACCCTTGAGGAATGTTCCTTCCCCCAAACCTACAAAAAATAAGCTAGCCCCACCCCTAAAACAAGATACATCCCACACATAGTTTCTGCCATACAAATTACCACCGGAGAAGAGAGACCCTTTCTTGACCGGCATTAATTAATCTGCCTTGATAGTCTTATCTTTTACTGATTTGAGCCCTTTTCAGATGTTTTATGAACAAGGGGCAGAAGGTTAGGAATCCACAAGCCCAGATCTCAATACATTAATTATTTTGTTTTCTCCTGCTCTGGAGGGTAGGACACGGGGCAGTGGGTTCAAGTTAAAAGAAAGGAAATTCCGACTAAACAAACGAAAAAACTTTCTGACAGTAAGAGCTGTTTGGCAGTGGACTGGACTCCTTTGGGTGGTTGTGGACTCTACTTCCTTGGAGATTTTGAAGCAGAGGTTGGATTGCAGGGGGTTGGACTAGATGACCCTTGGGGTCCCTTCCAACTCTACAATTCTATGATTCTATGCTTTGTTAATTATTTGACCTGAAAGAGCCTCTATGCTATCAAGATTCTTGCTTTTTCTTGGGTGGGCTGTGCAATTTTTCATTATCTTTCAGAATCTGCATGTTGTGAATGGATCATAGGACAAATATTGGAGCTGTCCCTTAATTATGCATGTTAGTTGTAAATGGTAAAGAATTTACCATTTTGTTTCAATTAAATGCATATATGAGAGTGCCTTATCTCTGCTGATCTCCCTCTATTCTGGCCTGGTTTCAGAGCACTTAACAGAGATTACAGCAAAGTCAATAGCAACAGAGATTGCAGCAAATCTTTGGTTTCCTAGCAGGATCACCTGTAGATTCTTGGTTTCATGCTTCATTAATATTTATTAACTTTTCCAACTCATTTTAATGCTTGTGGGAAGCCCTGTGCACATATTCTTGATACAGTTGTGAAATAATACAAGTGCCTGAAATTGTTGGAACAAACTTTCAAAGATAATTCCTGAAGCAGATGTTTTGCAAGCAGACATTTTTTATTAAAAGAACAGTAGGAAATAGTCTGCTCTTGCTTGTTTGGCCCTGGAGGAAATTAAAATGCATTTCTGTAATTTTGATCATAACTTCTACAAGTGTAGATTTTAATGTTCAAAGTATGCGGTTTGCGTGAAGAATAGGCACCTTTAGGGCTCTGCAAGCAGTTTAAAAGAACAATAAATCAAATGCCTTTGCATATTTTAGGAACGCAAGTAATGTGGCAATTGTGTTATTCAATAGTTGAAGTGTTTCAGTACTTTGAAAAGTAACTATGTAATAACGATTTTCCCAATATGCACAGTCTTGCAATCCTGTACACACTTACCTGGGAGTAGGGATGTAAGAAGGCATTGTTTTCCATTCTGCTTTGCAGCCATCGTCTGCAGCGCTGTTTCTGTTCCCCTGCAATTTTTCTTCTGCCCAGAACTGCGCTATTCATCCCTGTGGCAAGCTTACTTAGCTTAAGTGATTAATTATGTAACTCATATAAATTATATTGTTACATTATTCCACCCCATTCACTTCAATACAGAGTAAATGCAATGCAAATCTCTCCTCTCTCTCTCTCTCTCTCTCTCTCTCTCTCTCTCTCTCTCTCTCTCTCTCTGTGTGTGTGTGTGTGTGTGTGTGTTGGCAGGTGTAATGTATAACTTAAGAACTGAGAGCAACAACAGTGAATACCAAATGTATTCACTGGATTGACTTCTGTTCCAAACATCAGGCCAATGAGTGAACATGGACAATATACACTCCCAGTTTTGTTTTCATCAGAATTGTCTGACATCCCTACCTGGGACTAAGTCCCATTGTACTCAGTGGTGCTTACTCCTGAGCAGACTTATCTAACATGAATTGGCAGGAGGTGGATCAGGATCAGGGCCTGCCCAAGACATTTTGCAACTTGAGGCAAACTTCAAGATGGAGTCCACACTGTTCCATATTTGGAAGTATGCAGCTAAGGGTAAGCCTCACTTTGCCTAATGGTAGAGCCAGCCTTAATCAGAGTCTACTTGCAGAGATCTCTGAGTGACTTAGAATCGTAGTGTTAGAAGGGACCCTGAGGGTCATCTAGTCCAACCCCCTCCAGTGCAGGAATATGCAGCTGTCCCATGTGGGGATAGAACCTGTGACCTTGGTATTGCCAGCACCACACTCCAACCAATTGAGCTGTCCTTGAAGTAGATCAGCAAAGTTTTCTGGCTCACACTTTCTTTGCAACGGTAACAACAAAATGGCAGACAACTCAACTCCACCCACCCACCCCCAAAAACCCCATACTGCTGAAATGAAGAAAGCCATGTGGGGGCATAATAGCTACAGACTGAGCTCATTTCAGTCCTGGTATTCAATTCCTGGGCTCTGAATTCTTTAACCATATGCCATTTGTACTTGGGTCTCTGGAGTCTGTTTATAAAAATGAGATCTTGCACACCTGATGTTTATGCAGCCTTGATGTATAGCGTGACACTTTAGACAGAAAGTACCAGTAGAGAACTTCATGATTAATTTCCCTGTGGGGGTGGGTAGGAATTCCCTACATTCCCTACATTCCACACACACACACACACACACACACACACACACACACACACACACACGAGAAATGGAAACCAGAAACCTCTCTGACATTCTAGTTTTCCATTTAATCCAGTATCCTGTTCTCCCAGTGGTCAACCAGAGGCTTATGGGATGAGTCCAAAAACAGGAGCTGAGCACAACAGCATCCCCCCCCACTTGTGCCTCTCACTTTTCTAAGTTGGTAGCCTTACATCATGTGAAAGCAAGTTCCATAGTTCAAAGTAGACACTAGAGCCGGGAATACCATATGGATAACCTCTTCCTAAATGCCCACCATCATATTAAAAAGAGCTGAAACAGGTCACAGACAAGGGAATTCTGGACTTTTGCTGGGTATTTGATTTGATAAAAGATTTTCGGTTTAAAAGTCATGTTTAATAGAACCGTAGCTGGATCAAATCTACTGTACAAAGGCATTTTAAATATGCTCCGTGTTGGGGAAGAGGGTAATAACATCTGACTGATGGAGGCAGGCGAAAACATCACACCCTGCAGGAGGGTGAAAGCAGGTTTAAAACAGTAGGAATAACATAAATGTTTAATTACAATGAACAAAATATTGACTTAATGATCGCAATGGCATGCTGCTATGTTTGAGTAATTACTCCTGAACGGTTACCCAAACCTCTTTATTGCAATCATTTTTGTTTATGGGAAGGACATAAAAATCCCAGTCAGGAAGAGAAGACTCAAATGTTCACGCAAATCAAATTGTTTTAGTCAGGGGTGGGGACTTGTAAAACTACTGATTAATATTAAATGGCCAGCAAAAAATGGCAATTCCGCAACTTCTTCATTGAACAGAAGGGTTTGAAATTCTCTTAAAGGCAGCAGATATGATTTCCCATTAGAAAGAGAAGGCACAAAAAATTGTGTTCTTATGTAGCTCCTATTGGGCTGGAGAAGTTTCTGGTGTTTGCACTCACAAGCTTATGGTCATACAAGTGTGCTTCCCTCCTGGACAGTTCACCCCAAATTACTTTCACATGTGAAGTATAAAACTTGTTACCTACAGGGAATCATAAGATGCAAGTAGTTTCAACATCAGTCTTCTAAAATAAGAAGTGCTCTTGAATTTTTTTCTTAAAATGAAAACTGGGGTCATTTTGGAAGGTCTTGTTGAGGTGAAAGATCTGCAAGAATCTCTAAGGGAAGTGGGGTTTTTTTATATATATAAAAAATCCCAATGTGAGTAGCAACATCTCCCTGTTTTCCCCATGTACTCACTTTTAAGTATTGTTGCCAAATGTATCCTAAAGCCAAATGTATCCTAAATGTGAGGAGTCAGTGAGAATGTGGAAACATCATGAAGAACTTGAAGGGGAAGAAGAATCTGTCAGATTAGCAACATTTCTCAGTGGTTTTTTAAACGTCTCCAAATGCAACTTCAGGGGAAATTTGGTTTGAACCGCTGACAAGAGAAGCCTCTGCTATTACGGTAGGAGTGCCGCTAAACTCAGGTTGATTTCTGGACTGAGCTGATTGTGTGTGCGTGTGTTTGAGAGAGAGAGGGAGAGAGAGAGAGAGAGAGAGAGAGAAAGAAAGAAAGAAAGAAAGAAAGAAAGAAAGAAAGAAAGAAAGAAAGAAAGAAAGAAAGAAAGAAATAATCAGGAGAAACTCTAGTTTCTATGCATTTGTTTGTTTCTTCAGAGGAAAGGTGGGCACAAGGCGGTTTATATGTTTTGCAGGACAAGGCATCGGACTTCCCATACCCCAACCCATATAAATAAGAGACCAATAAGACTGGGCTTTGGGTCAAAACAGGCCACAACTTTATTGAATACAGATGAAAGAGGTTTGGCTTGGGCATGGAGCAATCTAGATACTTCTGGCCCGCCTGCTGGAAGTGACACATAGTCAATCCAGGCAGGGGTTCCTAAGACTTACATCGAATAGGGTGACCCATGCAGGGACTGCTGTGAATTGCTATGAGGTAGGCAAAACCACCGGATAAGAGCCAATTATCCTGGTGGGCAAATTCCTACCCGGCCCTGTAAAGAACCACAGCAGTGTCTTTCCCTATCAGCATAAACCGAGGGTGGGTGGGATGGGGAAAAACCCAGCGCAGGAACGAACAGGCTGAGCCCCAGGTGCTGGCTGCTTAAATGGGCAGGGGGCAGATCCGAGGGAAGCCCACAGTTAGCTCCATTGGCTCTGCCCCCTGGCACAGCCCAAGTCGCAGCCTGCATCCCCATTCGCCAATGCAGAGTGCAGGATAAGATCCGGCTCCTGATAGGCGGTGGGGGCTTATGCCCCCTCCGCCTATCGGGAAGGGCACTGCCGTTTGAATTCCACCACCGGGACCCCAGTGAAGCCTCTTCTGTCCAGCAATGCTGTCTCACCAAGAGAGGTGAGCAACTTACATCACCCAATTTATCCCCACAGCAACTCTGTAACATAGATTAGGTTGGGAGATGGTAGCTGATCCAGTACGATTCATGGCTGAATCGTAGTGGCTGAGGGAGTTGTGTTTAGCAGCAATTTGGTGGAATGGTGCATTGTGGTGTAGCAGGTAAGCCTCTTGCTAACCAATTACTTGCTGGCCTAAGAACTCTGAGGATTAGCTGTAAGTACAGAGCGCCTGAATTCAGCTTTCAGGTCTTAATATGCAACCTGCTCACAGGGGAAAAACAACAACTGTTCTTCTTGTTGCTGTACCAGCTATTGTCCTGATACTACAGTTGTTGCCAGCCCCCTCAGACACTTTTCACGCTAGCGACCACAACCATCTATTTTTATTTTCCTGAATGCCACCAAACATATGCAAACACAATGACCGTGTATATCTTATTTGCACATGCATGTGAAATTAAAAAGGCAATGAGCAGCAGTTGTCATCTGGAAATGGTAGGCCAACCAAGAATAATTAAATGAAAGGTAAAGATAAAGGGCCCCTGGACAGTTAGGTCCGGTGAAAGGGCACCTATAAGGTGCTGCGCTCATCTCGCCTTTCAGGCCGGGGGAGATGGCGTTTGTCCACAGACAGCTTTCCGGGTCAGAGGGACAGAGGGGGAAGGGGGAAATAGATACTGTGGATCCCTCAGACCAAACACCAACCCAGATATCTGCTCCCCTGCACATCTATGCATTGTATTGTACCTGCCAATCCTCCCTCAAGTCCCATTTAAGTTACTGGAACGCCAGTCCAAAAAAATCACCTTAAGGACTTTGCAAATTGCCATGCGTGTATATCAGAAATGCACTCTTCACAGAGATTTCTTTTTCACTTGCAGATGGGCTTCTTCCGCAGAAAATACAAAGAGATCATTGAGGCTGAGAAGAGCAGGCAAGAGAATGAAGACAGCTGGGACTGGGTGCAGAAAAGCCAGTAAACCTCCGGAGGGGAACCTTGAAAGCCCGTTCATGTGATACACACTCGCTACCCTATTGATCCTGCTCTTGTATCTTCCATATGTGGAAGAAGGAATCTTCTCCAAATTTTTCGGAGGCCCCGTTGACGCTGTTGTTCACAATCATCTTAAACTAGGGAATGTATCCTGAGGCAACCACTGCAGGCATGTCAGGTGACTGGAGCAATTTGTGCTTCCTGGAAGAGATGAACTTTGATAGCTGAGCTGCAGTGCAGAACAATATTTATGAATCCAGCACATGTGGTATATACCCTCAGGGGAAGACTGTTGCCTAAAAAAAGTATTTTTTATAAATATAAGCTTTTTATACTGATTTTGACTTTTTATATATTTGTATCAATGTTTTATGTTTTCTATTGAATAGCTATATATATATATATATATATATATATATATATATATATATATATATATATATATTTCACTAACAGTGCAGTCTTGTACACGTCTACTTAAAAGTAAGTCCCATTGAATTCAATGGGACTTCCCTCCAGGTAAGCGGGTATAGGACCGCAGCTTAAAGCACTGATATCCAGCTGAAGTCTTGGACATGCATATATCATCCATACTGTACATTTGAACTTCAGTGCAGAAGAGGCAAGCAGATGAAACGAGATGAAACACCCTATGGACGCAATCCACTAGCCTTGGTGATGTTGTATATAAAGCCTTCAAGAGTGGCACTAAGCCAAAATCCTTTCATTAAAAGGGGGGGGGAGGGAAGGAAAATATTTGAGTTGGGAGCTAAATGCTGCTCACATTAGTGTGTGTGTGTATGTGTGTGTGTGATTCTGCTTTTCAGGGATCTGTCTACAAAGTATGTCACATTCTAGTTTTGTTTTGAAAATACACTGCCCTTTTAAATCTCCCTTCCCACTTGGATGCAGATATGTCATTCTATCCTTCCCCAGGAGACCCTTTCCTAAAATAAGAAGCAACGCTTTTACAATTTCCAGAACAACCCCTCAGCAATGTTTTAAGGTAGGACTTGAGTGATACCATTTGTTTGCACTTCAAGCATGGCTTGGGTAGCGAGTGATGCACCAAACTGAATTCAGCTTGATTGACAGCCCCTCCTGCTTTTGCAGTCTCAGGCAGGCAGCACAGACAGGAGGCATTCTGAAACTTCGGTGACAGCTTCTGAGCTGTGCTTAGTATAAGAGGGTTGAATCTGGAGCCGGCCTGATGTGTAATGGCAGGCTTCAGGTTGACAAATTCAGAAAATCCATTTAGAATAAAATAAGAAACTTTTTTTATCTTTTTTCTTTTTTGCAATTTCCTCTCCAAAAATGGTTGGTCTATTTTTTTAAAAAAATGTACCATCCTCTGTCTAGAACAAAGATGAATGAAAATCAGAGGTTATGGGAAAAGAAGGCATGGGTTGGGGGGGGTATAAAGAAACTGTATTTAGTGGCAGAGTATGGGGAAGGGCAAAGTTGCTTAGTTGCAGAGCATCTGCCCTGCTTGCAGAAAATCTTAGGTTCAGTCCTGGCATCTCCAGGGGAGACTGGGAATGCCACTGTCCGAAACCCTGGAGAGCTGCTTCTGTTCATTGAGTCAGATGGACCAATGTTTCCTATGTTCCTATGTTCACCATGATTCCTATGTCCCTCAAATAGTTGCTGTAACAGTACAATTCTGTACATGTCTACTCAGAACAGGGGCAGCCCATCCCATTTCACCACTTTGGGCAAAACAGGGAGGTACTGTGCCCACTCCACTGCCCCAGCCTCACTTACTAAGGTTGCAGGACGGCAGCTTCCGGCTAATCTCGCAAGAACTAGTGGACTTCTTGTGAGATCGCACATAAGTTCCACAAGATTTTGCAAGATCTTGCTGGAAGTTGCTGTTTCTCCTCCCTTCTCTCGTGGCAGGGATGAGCAGCTGCCTCATGCCTGGGCCAGCCCTGACCCAGACATCCCGTGGAGTTCAATGGGGATTACTGCCATGTGCCTGGTTCTAGGACTGAAGCCTAAATGATTGTGCTGCATGCCTATCAAAATCACTTTGCTCCCCCCTCTTGATGTGTGGCATGCTTTATAGATGACAAACTATTCCTTGCAACCAAATGACAGGGACTGTCGCTCATTTCGGCTTCTATGTACCCTTGTTCGTAGGGCATATTGCACTGAAGAAAGCAGCAATGAATGTCTTCCTTTGGCTACCCTGACTTCACTGATATGTAGTCCTTTGTCAATGGGAAGGAACTGGGGAGTCAAGATCTTATAAATATAAACAAAATAAACTCCCGTTATCTAATGCCTGGTTATTTTATGATTGTTTAACTTTCCCTGTTACCACCTATCTTTTGTTTTGTTATTGTGACTGCTGTCCAAGGTAGATCAGACACCTGTGCTTAGATAAAGAAATATTCCCATGGTTCAGCTGAGATTTATATCAAAAGTCCAGCAGTTTACACAATGGACCTCACTGGTTATCAGTAAGGTTTCGTTAGCAGAATTTGCTGCATGTCCCTCAATGTAAATAAGGCTAGATTAAGATTGGGCATACAGTGGCAATAGAAATTTTCATCAGGTTTGTTGACAAATTACAACAGCAGGTAGTGGTGTTCAGCACAAGAAAACAGGTATTTATGTTTAGTGTATGAATTCGTCTCCTCATAATGTTTGAAACAATCTCACGTTACATTAAGATGGGATATGTATTAACGTCAGGTGCCTTTCTTGGCAAAACAAAAATCTTCTCTTTGGTAATGATTCTTTAACATGTTTTCTTGCAGCTCCATCCTAATGGATTGTAGCATGGTGAATTCTTAAGTGGAATAGACTAATTTCATCAGCCCAGTTGGTCAGCTTCTCTAGGAGGAGTCTAGTATAGATCTTATAGGATATATCCAATAGACTTATGGGTCTGTAATTAGTTGGGTCTTGGGGATTTCCTTTTTTATGGATTGGAATGGTTATGCTCTGCTTCCAATTTGACGGCAACGTAAGGGATGAGTTGATTGCAGTAAAAATAGGGGCCAATGTGGTTGCCCACCAATGTTGGTTGGTTAGGAAGACCTCGGGGGACAACATGTCTTCCCCTGGAGATTTACCACCCTTTAACAGGCCAATCAGCTGGCTGCATTTCTCTGGGGAGACCGGGTCCCACGAAGGAAGGGTGCTGCTGCTGTCTACCAGAAGGGTTGTGGGGGTGTTGGGAAGGGGATCAGAATATAGATTGGAGAAATGTTTATACCAAGTGTCTGTTGTGATATTATTGCCGAGGGGGGCAGAGGTGGTAAAGCTCTTATTTATAACTTGCCAGAATTTCTTATCGTCTCGGCTTTTGGTAGCAGCATCCAATTCGGTCCAGCATGCTTTTGTGAAGATTGATTTCTTATATCTGAGGAGCTGTTTACAATGTGAACGTAATTGGGCTATCTTCTCGATGTGGCTTTTGGTGGAGCCCGGTTGCAGAGCAGCCTGGAGGTGTCGTAGATTGCTTCTGCATTGTCTGCATTCAAGGTCAAACCAGGAAGGATTTCGCGGGATTAGGGTCGTTCCGCGGGGTTTAGTGACTGTTAGGAATAGCTCAATCTCACTTTGTGGTTGTACTGTCTTAATGTCATTTGGGAATGAGATTGCCTGAAACTATACACACATATCTATACAGTGTAAATTTCAGAGTTTTATGGAACCACGTGGAAGAGTAGGCCAGTTTTCAAGTAACTGCCATGACTTTCTGAATGCCTTGCTATATTTGGCCGAGGTGGCACTGCCAAACACATGAGGCTGACCATAGCTCTCTACTCCAGCAAGTGCTAGGAGTGACTTACCAAGAAGGCAGGTGGTGTTCTTTCCAAGCCCTCCTACCTGAGTTCCTTTACGCTGGAGCTTGACAACTGTGATCTTTTGAACCTGTGGCTTTTTCCATGCCAGGTATATTCTCTGCCCCTGAGGTCTGTACCGTTTAACGATGACACTTCCAAATTAGCTCTTCAGTTGAAACCTGCATTGGGTTTTACATAGCTAACCACGTAGTCATGCGCATTCAGTTGGTTGTAGCTTCTTCGTAATGTCTGAAGGGAAATGCAGGCTGTGTTTGGCAACCTCTTTGGATGTTACAAAGAATGTGCGAATGGTTCAGCTGTGGTACTTTTACAATGTACTGCAAGGTGGCATCCTGGCCTTATGACTCAGGAGCAAGACTAGCTTGAATGTGCTCTTTGCATATCAGTGGGCATCATGCCTCTCATTCCACTTGTAAGAAGCATGTGGAATCCTTATTCAGCCCACATTTTTTTGCTCCGGAGCTTTCCCTGCTCTTTAAAGCTCAATCAGAGCCAACAGCAATCAACAGAAGACACAAATTGCTCCAATTCAGTTTTAACTCTTTGTATTGTTGCTAATTTCCACCAACCCAGACTTTCAGTTTGTGAGCTTTCACTTTACAGTATATCATGCAGGCAAACATTGTGACATTATTAATAATAAGTTTTAAAAATATTAAGAGCACCTCCAGCATCCAATCACACAGCGTCTCTTTGATGATTTGCATATACTAACAAACCATAGACATGAAGAGGAAATTAAAACCATGATAGTTCCCAAAGAAAACTCACACAAAACCACAGAAATATTTATTTGCCGTTGCAATATTTTTTTGTACAGTCTGAAGCTTTTCTCAATGATTGTAACATGAATTCCTGAGCAGATAACCAATATAGCTTTTAATGTGTAATAAACCATTGCTTCAAAATCAGCCTGCTATGGAAGGGATTTGCTAAGCGACCCAGGAAGTAAAATAAGACTGTTTCCATATTGCAAAGTTATACCTCAGCACATTAAAAGAAACAGCTATGCAATACCACAAGCTGCCCCTTCTAAACACCAGCTGGTCTTGTTAATGGACAAATATTAATATTGACAAATTTTATTGGTATATTAAAGAATGGCCTTCAGTTGCACTATTATATGTAAGAATTAGATCGAATTTTATCCTGGTGGGATCCTACTGATTTGATCGTTTATGTGCCAGGAGAGAATTTGGTTCCACGTGTCTGCTTATTTTCACAAGCTGAGAGACCTGTTGAAATATTATTAATATTTTTAGCCAATGTATCATAAAAAGTAACAATCAAGTACAGAAATGTTTACATTCTGTTTTCTGCACTTTCTCTGCAAATCTTCAGAATTTGTCTCCAAAGTCCAAAAATGGGTCTCTGTAAAAACAACAGCAACAATTAATTAAAACATAGACAATGTGCTGCCCTTCTGTGACACCCAAAATTAGCTCCTTGATCTGCCCACCTCACATTGCCTAATGTCGGTAGCCAGGGGTGATGGACTTTATAATCCAAAATATCTGCAGGACACCCCTCCCTCAAAAACTAGAATTTGGCTGGATTATTGATTATATCTAAGGACAAAAACACACAAATCTTCAGCTACCGGTATGTGTAGTTTATCTGTGATCTGTTGGCTTTTGGTTTTGTGTTTACAAATGGCTGCAATCTAATGCAGAAAACTGATGTGGAAGTACCTTCCTATTTTATTGTGTGGGGCAGAAAGGTGAAAAAAGAGCATAAAAGAAGAAACAGATGTTTATATATATATGCATACACATATGTGTGCAAATTTAGAAATCGTTGTTGTAGTTGTTTAGTCATTTAGTCGTGTCCGACTCTTCGTGACCCAATGGACGAGAGCACGCCAGGCACTCCTGTCTTCCACTGCCTCCTGCAGTTTGGTCAGACATGTTCGTAGCTTCAAGAACACTGTCCAACCATCTCATCCTCTGTCGTCCCCTTCTCCTTGTGCCCTCCCTCTTTCCCAACATCAGGGTCTTTTCCAGGGAGTCTTCTCTTCTCATGAGGTGGCCAAAGTATTGGAGCCTCAGCTTCAGGATTTGTCCTTCCAGTGAGCACTCATTGCTGATTTCCTTCAGAATGGATAGGTTTGATCTTCTTGCAGTCCATGGGACTCTCAAGAGTCTCCTCCAGCACCATAATTCGAAAGCATCAATTCTTCGGCGATCAGCCTTCTTTATGGTCCAGCTCTCACTTCCATACATCACTACTGGGAAAACCATAGCTTTAACTATACGGACCTTTGTCGGCAAGGTGATGTCTCTGCTTTTTAAGATGCTGTCTAGGTTTGTCATTGCTTTTCTCCCAAGAAGCAGGCGTCTTTTAATTTCGTGACTGCTGTCACCATCTGCAGTGATCATGGAGCTCAAGAAAGTAAAATCTCTCACTGCCTCCATTTCTTCCCCTTCTATTTGCCAGGAGGTGATGGGACCAGTGGCCATGATCTTAGTTTTTTTGAGCTTCAGACCATATATTGCGCTCTCCTCTTTCACCCTCATTAAAAGGTTATAACTCAAATAGAAATACATTTCACCATAGCAAGGAAGATTGTGACAGATGACCTCTGAGTCCGCTGTCAAAGTGCCAACTGTTGACAGACAACTTCAAGACCCCCCTGCTCTCCCTTCTTAAGTTTCTTTATTTTTAAACAGGACTTGGACTGACAGCCCTTCAAACAGAGGGCAGTCCTCTGTATGATGGCCATGTGGCCACCCTAATTCTGTCTGTACATTTTTTATAGTGGTTGGTCTGAAGCGAGGGGTTAGAAAGCTCACCCACTCATGCCAGTTTTCTGCTATAGATTGCAGCTTTTGTAGCTGCATTTTGGCAGTTACATGTGACTGAGTAGCACAGGTAGTTTGGCCATGTGAAAAAAGAGAGGAGGGAAATTCACCAGCACTACATCTATGACACCAGAATAGCTTTCTGTCCTCATTCTACAATTTCAGAATATGGCTATCAAAATACATGATGCATTCATTCTCATATTGAAGTCCTCATCTTCTGTTTTTCATGGAAGTGCTCTTTAAAAAATAATTCTCCCAAGAGTAGTTAGATCAAAGTGCTTTTGCTGGTTCGATCCATATAACCAATGTCTGGTCTGCCACCACAATGTCAGTTCCAAGTGACCTTAATGAAATGTGGGTTTTGTTTCTCTATTTAAAGTGTGACTTGAAGCTAATTGAAATGCTCAGGAAACATCACATGGCATGTCCAGACACGCTCTTGGTAGGTTTGAATCCCCCACTTCATGTTAGCAATCATTGCCCTGCACATAAAAACCTAGCATGTCAGGAAGAAGCAGAGAAGCAGTTTAGCATAGATTTTTATGTGAACGAACGTTATAAATTGAAGCCCCTACATGCAGTTTGAACTGAAGAGCTATGTTCCAGGAAGAACTCCCCCATGTGCTATTTCTGCTTATTGATGGGCTTCTCAGTAGTACCTTACTTTTACCAATGGCAATTCTGCACATTCTGTACTAGATGGGAAGGTTTGTTGTCGTTTAGTCGTTTAGTCGTGTCCGACTCTTCGTGACCCCATGGACCAGAGCACGCCAGGCACTTCTGTCTTGCACTGCCTCCCGCAGTTTGGTCAGACTCATGTTCGTAGCTTCGAGAACACTGTCCAACTATCTCGTCCTCTGTCGTCCCCTTCTCCTTGTGCCCAACATCTTTCCCAACATCAGGGTCAAATGGGAAGTTATTAGTAGTTAACTAATAAAACTCACAGAGCACATGGTGTCCGAAGTGCGCAGGTAAGCAATAATTGTTGGATGCCATAAAGGTTGCTTTATAACAAGCTGCAAAAAAAAAAAAAATGGTTTCAGAGGTTGATTTTGTGCCTTCATTTATGGCCAATCCTCGGTGGTGCAGAACATAGCAGGGAGGACATGCCTTGGGGCACATGTTTGAATATAAAGGAAGCCTTTGTACCATTTTCACTCACTTGCTAAACGTTTCACTCCAACTGTAAAATTGTTAACTTTTGATGGATTTATTTGGGCCGAAGCATATGTTGTCTTGTTATTATCATTGTCACCTGTATTTACCGACTGTGTGTTCACTTCTATTTTAATACACTTGCACTGTTTTGGAAATTTCAGGTTTTAAAAAAGAGAGAGATAGAAACTTTTGGTGAATAATAAAAATGCCTGCAAAAATTATTATAATTAGTTGAATGTTGTGTAACTTTGCCAATCAACACACACAAACTCACTCAGGAAATATCACATTTCTGTATAGAAATGAGGAGCCCTCATTTCAGAAGAAGGATTGTTCTGAAAGAAGTGAAGCAGCAGCCAAACTAATTGGTCGAAGCAGTAAGGTCAGTTAATACCTTTCCTGTTATGGTAAAGCATTTAATCATCATAATAATCTTATTTTCCCAGCCACTCTGCACGGCTCCCAACAGAACACTAAAAACAGAATAAAACTTCAAACATTAAAAACTTCCCTAAACAGGGCTGCCTTCAGATGTCTTCTAAAAGTCGGATAGTTGTTTATTTCCTTGACATCTGATGGCAGGGCATTCCACATGGCGGGTGCTGTTACTGAGAAGGCCCGCTGCCTGGTTCCCTGTAACCACAGGGAGGGAACCAGCAGAAGACCCTCGGAGGAGGACTTCAGTGTCTGGGCTGAACAATGGGGGTGGAGATGCTTCTTCAGGTATACTGGGCCGAGGCTGTTTAGGGCTTTAAAAGTCAGCACCAACACTTTGAATTGTGCTCTGAATTGTATTGGGAGCCGATGTATGTCTTTCAGGACTGGTGTAATATGGTCTCGGCAGCCACTCCCAGTCACCAGTCTAGCTGCTGCATTCTGGATTACTTGCAGTTTCCGAGTCACCTTCAAAGGTAGTCCCATGTAGAGTGCATTGCAGTAATCCAAGTGGGAGATAGCTAGAGCATGCACCATTCTGGCAAGACAGTCCACGGGCAGGTAGGGGCTCAGCCTGCGTATCAGATGGAGCTGATAGACAGCTGCCCTGGAAACAGAATTGACCTGCGCCTCCACGTACAGCTGTGAGTACAAAATGACTCCCAGGCTGCACACCTGATCTTTCAAGGGCACAGTTACCCCATTCAGGACCAGGGAGTCCTCCACACCCACCCACCCCCTGCCCCCCCAAAACAGTACTTCTGTCTTGTCAGGATTCAAACGGAACCTGTAAGCCACCATCCATCCTCCAACCACCTCCAGGCACAAACCCAGGAATGCCATTCCTCTTTCAAAGCACGAGACTTGAGAGATACTTGTGGGACACATCATCCCTGAGCAAAGGATGGCACTGCACATTTGTGTTGTCTCCCGAATAAAACGGAGGCAAATGACATTTTTCAGAAACATGTTCAGCAGGGTTGAAAAACACTTCCCCTTTTCATGCTATTTTTCTACTTACAGGGGAGATGTTCAAATGTGCTACAGCCACTCCCCTCCTCAAGCCTTAAGTGACAGAGCCCATGGCAAGGTTTCGTGCTAAGGACTTCGCCACAGTCCCCCTTGTCTTGCAGCTTTCTCCTGGGGAAAACCAGTGCTTAGTCGGAGCCAACAGCAATTCAGATTCTTTTTCCAATTGATGCTTGCTTCGATTTAGCACACAAGTGTGGGTTTTTAATGAGAAGGAGAGGGGCAAGGGGGGAAAAATAATAATAATAATAAAGCACAAGTCTAGCTGAAAACTGCTCAGACTCATGCTTTCTAGGAATGGCACAAGTGTTGTAGCTACAGTGTGAGTGAGGTCAAGCCTGAAGAATCCATCAGGTGTTTTTTGCTTCCATTGAAGACGCCATGCATGTATTACCTTTTCAGACTTATGGTTGTAGTTTATCTGGTAACAAATACTTTCAGGGCTCTGCCACACATATCTTACATGCCTCACATCATTGTGTTTCACTCTTATAGCCTTACATCTGTTGAACTTTCGGTGTACTGTCCTTATCTGTGGAGATTTTTGGTTCTAAAGGTGGCTTTCGCTGCTCCCTGAGCCATTGTTCATTGTCTGCCGTTTTAAAAAGGTGTCCTGAAATATGTACCGGTATCCAGTCCTGAAAAAACCCAATTGATTACAGTGAAATTATTCATCACAATGTTGATTATTGTTAGGTTTTGAACTTTTGAACTCCTTCCTCTTTCTGCCAAGCAGGCTTGTTACCTTCTCTATGCAGTACTCATAATTCAAAGGCTGTGCAGTATTCTGAGGCACACAAGATAACTTAAAGCTCACATCTGTTATCGGTTTCCCCTTCATTTGTTTAACCGCTGAGATCCTGGCATAAATTGAAGTGTCTTTTATAAAGGAGAAGTCATTTGACAAGGTGTAGGGGGCTAGGTGACTTTATTCTACGAAGAATTCAAACAGATTTATGTATTGTGTTTTTGTGGGCTAAAATGTCAATTCTATGAACATTTGCCTGGGAGTAAGTCCCAGGCTTGCTTCAAATTAAACATGCATAGTGCAGGAGGGTGTCAAGCTGTTACTCAGCTTGCATCATTAAAGTATCTCGTTATCACCTGGAGAAATAAGATTTAAAGAGGGGAAAGGGTAGCAAAAAGAGTTGGCTGATTGGCTACTGGGCAGCTGAAAAAAGTAAGGGCTGGATGAGAAACAGCCATTGAGTAACCATTGGTATGAACATCATATGATCTTTCCTCTCAAAGATTTAGCACTCAGTGATTTGTAGATGAGAACAAATCTGGAGACTCTTCAGAAATGATGCCCATGGATTCAGTCAATCGGTATAGGAAGAATGGGGCTGGCGTTGTGTGCCAGGGGGCAGAGCAAGTTAGCACAGCCCCACTCCTTGCTCACACATTGATTGGACATGGGGAGGGGGGATTTCTGAAGAGGTTTTTATATTCAGTCTTCCAGAGCCTGCAGAATGCAGTTGGAGCACTTGCATGACTTGATGTTCCTTCAAAGAAGCCTTTGCATGTCTAGAACGTTCCTCATTAAGTTCATTTTCTGTAGGTAGGAAGGCATTTTTGCACGCGGGACCACTGCTTGAGGTCTGAAGTGGAGCAGTCAAAGGGGCGAGGCACTATATCCTTTTCCCCAAACATGTGTGGCAGCTTGAAATACATTAGCTGCTCTCACTGAGCTGATGCAAGGTGCTTGATCTGTATTACTTATTCAAGTTGCCGCTCGACAGTGCCTGCATTCACTCAGTGATCTGCCAAATATGAACGTGCTCTCAGAGATGGGGATTTCTAGATGAAGCAGTCTCCCAGACATGAATATTTCGTAGCCTGAAATTGTCTCTAGGGGAAAATGTGATGTCTGGTGTGTTTATGATAAGTTTTTGATTTCCTTGTGAGCTGCTTTGGATAGAAAAGAGAGAGAGATGTTTATTAATTAAATGCAAAAGGTGGGGATGAAAACAAAGGGCAGCACAGAACTGTTGGCGAAGAGAGGGAAGGTGCATTTCAGATAGGGTTGCCATATTTCAAAAACTGAAAATCCGGACACAATTTATTTTGCAAAAACTAAAAAATAATATTTTTGAGCTATTTTTAATGAAATCCACCCAAATCTACACTACCAACATGGGCTGCCATACGCCTGGATTTTCCCAGACATTTTAGCGATTTCCACCCATATGCTCTTTACAAGAGCTGAATACAGGCTATGGCGTATGGCAGGGATAGGCAACGTAAGGCCCGGGGGCCAGATGCAGCCCAATCGCCTTCTCAATCCGGCCCACGGATGGTCCGGGAATCAGTGTGTTTTTACATGAGTAGAATGTGTGCTTTTATTTAAAATGTGTCTCTGGGATATTTGTGGGGCATAGGAATTTGTTCATCCCCCCAAAAAAATAGTCCAGCCCACCACATGGTCTGAAGGACAGTGGACTGGCCCACAGCTGAAAAAGGTTGCTAACCCCTGGCGTATGGCAACCCTCTCACAGACAGAAGCAGAAACTGCTTTGAGTTATGATAGACTGTTGTTGGGGCTAAGTCGGAGGAGAGCAGGGAGTTGTGTAAAGGCATCAGGTCAAATAACATACCAGAGGCAGGAAGCCCAAACATGAAACCTTCTCAGCGTCCAATGAGCTGCCTGGGTGGGTGGGGCCAATGCCAAGCCTGAAAATATATCACCCCAGAGGAAAATGCTCCAGTCGCCAGTTTGGGCAGTTTGCCACATGGCACAGCTGCGTACAAGGACCTTCAGGGTGGGTTGACCTTTTGCTTCTGGGAAGAACCTCCTGTTGCCCAGCAGACTGGGATTATGACGCCAAGGGGTTAGGCAATAATTTATACTGCAGTCCTATGCATGTCTCCTTAGAAGCACGTCCCATTGAGATGAATGGGACTTAGACTCACTCCCAGATTAGTTTATACAGGGTGGCATCCTTAAGGCTTTACGTGTAACACAGGCTCATATCTTAATTGTTCAGGACAAGACTTGATGTCTGATTAAACCAGCCAATTTTTCTAACACGAGTGCAGAAAACCCAACTTCCAGGAAATAATGCATTTAAACAGGCATTAATTATTGCCTAATTACATCTACCAGTGCGGCATGGACAGAATAGTGCTCTGAGATGATGAAGTTGTCAATTACAGTTGATAATTAAGAGGCCAGGTGGATGTTTAATTTAACAAGATAAATATCAACCCAGATGTTGTGTGTCTGGTGGTTCATAATCATGCCAACATCAGCAGAAGGCTTCTAAGTGCTGAAAGAGGAGCTCCAGATCATGGGGGAGGCTTCAAAGAGTGTTATGCTTGTATGTTTATTTTTGAAATATCTTCTTACTGGGTTTTCAAAATTTATTTTATTTTTTTATTTATAAGATTTAGATACCGCCCTTCATCATAAGATCTCAGAGTGGTGAATAAGTACAAGGCAAGTAAATAAGTATAGCAATGCAGCAAAAACAATAATCACCCCCTTCACACAGACACATTTAAAAGGCTGTAGAATATTAATCAGCCAAGGGCCTGGTTGAATACGAATGTTTTCACCTAGTGCCTAAAAATATATAGTGAAGGCTCCAGGTCTACCTCTCTGGGGAAAGCATTCCACAAATGGGGAGCCACTGCAGAAAAGACCCTTTCTCGTGTTGCCACCCTCGGGACCTCATGTGTAGGAGAGGAGGCACATGAAGAAGGGCCTCAGTTGATGAACACAGAGTCCGGGGCGGTTTATGGGGGGGGAGGGCAGTCCTTCAGCTATCGTGGTCCTGATCTGTTTAAGGCTTCATTGGTCAAAACCAGCATTTTGAATTGGGCCCAGAAACTAATTGGCAGCCAGTGCAGTCAGGCCAGGCTAAACAAGGATCATGGAAATAATCAATGATACAAATAAATAGCCTATGTCTTCTCATGTTATTTGTATAACACAAAAATAGCACAATGCAGTGATATCTACCAAAGAGTGTTCTGTTGAAAATCCTTACACGCCTCCTTTCAGAAAGATTGAGTCGAGTTGGGATTGGAGGCACTAAGAGCAGCGGTGGTTTATAAAGCACTTCTTGTTCATTCCTAAATATCGCACGTGACAAACCCTTAAGGCAGGCATCCCCAAACTGCGGCCCTCCAGATGTTTTGGCCTACAACTCCCATAATCCCTAGCTAACAGGACCAGTGGTCGGGGAAGATGGGAATTGTAGTCCAAAACATTTGGAGGGCTGAAGTTTGGGGGTGCCTGCCTTAAGGTATCTCCTACCCTCAACTTGATAACAAAAATACACATTCAGGGAGGATGACATTAACTAGTTGCAGGCCAGACATACAAATTAATAAATTGTGGCTCATAGTTCAAGCAGTTTACTGTATTCTGTCTTCATTCTAGGGATGTGGTGAGAAAAACAACAACAGAAATGGGCTATGTATTAATAAGGTTAATTTAGAATATGAGACTAACTTGGCTTACTGACACTAAGCACTCTAGTAAAAATTGCCGATGAAGTAGATTTGAAAATGAAGAGATCTCCGTTTGAAGTCAAAAAGGACTGAGGGGGGAAAAAGAAACTGGAACGGATGTTGGAAAGGGAGAAGAATAAGGATTTCTTATTGGCTTACTTGTGACATTCCTTTCCCGGTTTTTCACAAGATCCAGCCATGGAATCTTTGAGTGAACATTTTCTTCCCACAAAACTTTATTTGTCTACCTCACAGTCCAGGGCTAGTGCTTGTCAAGTGCTTCGTGCCAAATGAAACACTGGAAGCACAATCAAAACCATATAAATGTTAAAAAGCCAACTTTATATGTATATAAAAAACAATGTTCAATGACTGAACAGCTCTTAAGACCTGTATGAGAAAACACAGCAATTCCTGTTTTTATTTAATGGTTCTTTGCCAAGGCGTCGTTAAAAGCCAAAGTGTCCTCTTAGCAGAATATACAAACAATTTTCATTTATCTTTGTTTAAAATTAGGGGTGGGTGGGAAATAACTCTTCTGGGTGGTGGTGGGTTCCAGTTTATTTTAAAGAGATATTTATTGAACTAGCCTTCATTAATTCACTGTTCTTGGGTAGAAACCAGAGTCAGTTGACACAGCCATGTTCATCATTGGATAATTGCAGCCTGGGCCATCCAAGTTGACCAGCCAGAGATTTCCGTATCACTCCCCTTCATTTGCAATAGATTTTCAATGGTGATCTTGAATTCAGCTAAGAATTCTCTAAGAATTCAGCTGTAAGCAATCATGTTGATTAACCACTTGATGAGAAATCAGGCGATACACATGAACCAAACAACTTGCCATTACATACTTGCAGACATATTTGAGTTCCAATAAAAGCCCTTTTATCAAAGTTTCAGTTATCTAAACCACTGGGTATTCTAAGCTCATTGTTATGGTTGGGTCTCTCCCACAGAAGCAAGACAACGCTGGCAAGCAATTAACTCAGGTTTTATTGCTCAAAACACACAAATCATTCTGGAGCTCCGTCACTCAGCTTCAGTTTCCAAGTTTGCTGTTGCCACGCCCCTTCCTCCTCCCACTTTCGAAGCCCCACTTACGCTTCCTTTCCTGTTCTCGCCTTTCGTAATCTTTGCAAGCCTATGCACCTGTTTGAGAAGGAAGGGTTGGTTGAGCCACGCCGCAAGTGAGCTCATGTTGTGAGCAAGTCACATTTCACTACATTTACGTTTACAGCATCGGCCTTACTTGCCTTGGATCAGCAGTAGGACATTGTATGTGAACTGGACGCACGCCTAGATTCACATGCATGAAGAACAGTCGGAGAAAACACACGCGCTTTCCATAGGAGAGGAATCGGGATTAAGCCCTGGAATCTCAAAGAATCTCAGGTAATTGGGTTTAGACACTGGGGAACTGCAGCGGTCGATATATAAAATTTCAGATCCTGATACGATCCCATTTTGATACAAACGTGGTTCCTTGATCTGTTAGTCGAGTTTAGCAGAGCACTGAATTCTGCCAATGCTGTTCTAAAGCGGCCTCTAGTGTTGTCCTTAGAAATTACGCCTTCCATTAGCTCTACACAAATGCCTATGCCCATGGCTTTCAGATCCCCCACAGAGCTAACTGATAGATCACTGTATAAGATATATAAGATGTCCAGCACTTAAGGCAAACCCAACAGAAAACGACCAGTTTTCTTCTTGAAAAGCCTCAAGCAAGAAGTTGCTATCTTTTCAGTGGGAAAGTCATTTTGTTGCCGAACAGGTCTGCGTACAGAACAGAATTGAACAACTGCTTGCCTCTTCTTAAAAGGCAGAGGAACTGCCAGTATTTATTTCATTTAAATATCCATAGGCTGCACTTTCATATAAAATATCACAAGGTGGCATACAACCTAAAGACACAACAGTACGGTAAAAACAATGTTTAAAAGTCAGTGATCGTTGGCTGGCAAAGAATCTCAGGTCTGGAAGGCCTGTTTGAATAATAGCTTTTAAGAGGCGCCTGAAAGAAAGCAGAGATGGCTTGCGCCAAACTTCTATTGGCAAGGAGTTCCGCAGGGCATGAACTGCCACACTAAAGGCCTGGTAAAGGCTAAACTCAGAGACAACAAAAGTGCTCCATCAGAAGACCTCAGTGATGGAAGCAGATCATAAGGAATAAAGGTGTCCTTAAGTCTACATGTCTAAAAGAGACTCTGTGCATTTTGCCTTTCTTTGTATTACTGATGTTCTGGAATCAAAATCCTTTGCCATCTCTGTAGCTCTCCTCTATATCCTCTCTGATTTCTCAGCTTTCTTCTGTGGGCCAAAAAGGAACTCAATGTGCAGTCATGATCTCGATAGAAATGTGGGTTGCAATTCACGCCCAGTGCCTAAATGACATTCATTGATTTGAGTCCAGAATGTGCTTGTAAAATACCTGCCCACGTCTTTGCAAAACTGTCACGAGATGCCTCGTCTGTTTCGCAAAACGGGAGGATTGAGTGATGTCCTTTGAGCGTGGACTTCTTCCCTTTGTTTAAGCTCCCGTATGTTTTTTTGACACCTGATGTGTATTTATAGCCAGACAAGGCATTATGGCATGAGCATATATTAATTCAACGCAAGTGACAAATGCCCTTCAGACACTCTTCCCGTGCTCTAGTCTAAAGTCAGCCATGTGCTCTGGAGACCAGAGGCCTCATCCATTTCACTCACACATGTTCTGGGTCTGGGACTTGCAAATCTTATAAACGGCATCACCTCCCACTGTCCCTGGTGGGGTCTGCTGCCACTCACCTGCCACACTCCTAGATATGCAGCAGGAACTCAGGGATTTGTAGTTGTTGAGAAAATCATGCCTACCTTATTTTTGAGGGGTGTTTTTGAGTGTCTTTTCTTTCAGCAGCCTGCACTACTTTGCCTTCCAAGATGCCTTCATGTTGATTAAAGCCCAGGGGATGATCAAGATGCAACTCCTCCAATGGGTTTTTTCCCACCAGATCAGGAAGCATGGGCAACCAAGGAGGTTGCAGAACACTAGATAAATGTTTGTTGGAAATACAAATATGTAAATACACCACACTTGCCTCAGCCCAGTATACCTGAAGGAGCATCTCCACCTCCATCGTTCAGCCCGGACACTGAGATCCAGCGCCGAGGGCCTTCTGGCGGTTCCCTCATTGCAAGAAGTGAGGTTACAGGGAACCAGGCAGAGGGCCTTCTTGGTGGTGGTGCCCACCCTTTGAAACGCCCTCCCATCAGATGTCAAGGAGATAAACAACTATCTGACTTTTAGAAGACATCTGAAGGCAGCCCTATTTAGGGAGGTTTTTAATGTTTGATCTTTTATTGTGTTGTTAATATTCTGTTGGGAGCTGCCCAGAGTGGCTAGGGAAACCCAGCCAGATGGGCGGGATATAAATGATTAATAATAATAATTTTCTGCAATGGTAAGTTCAAACCCCTACACCACAGAAATTCTAAAATGCCTTGGGAAAGGAGCTCACAGAAGAAAACTTGTTGAGAAACTAGAGGATAGATTTTGGCACCGCAGGAGCATAAATGCATGAACAATAATTCTCTTCCTTCCCTCCTGAGTACAATTCCCCTCCCCAGATGTAATTTCCCTCTCCCTCTTGAGCTTGGCTCAGGCTAGGCTCACCAGGACAGTGAATTGCACTCCCCCACTTTTGGAATGTATGTTTGGCGCCTGCTCCTGTCCACTGCTGTCCTTTAGCATGTAGAGGACCTAATGGACGGTGCTTAGAATGCACTAGTTTGGTTTAACAAAGTTTGCTGAATCAGTTTAGAAATCTCTGAACTACACCTGAAAGCAGTTTGGAAAATTGCCAAGTGAAGTGAACATGAATGAAATCGAGAGGTGGGGCGTGGCATTGAATACTGAACGATTTCTAGTTCATCTTCAAATTCATTCTCTTGCATGTTTGTTTGCTTACTCTTGAGTCTCTTCCGGCCTTTAAGGCTTAACAACCACAATTGTTGGGGGGGATAAATTAAACACTGTGTGCATGTTTTGATGCTTTCTTTGTCCTAAGTATATTTTATATTTCAACCACAACAATTCTGAACGATGAAAAGAAAATGCTAAGGATACGATGAACTTAACTTGAACTGTGAAGTGAACGTGAAACAAAGTGCTACAGACCTCCTTTGCAGGCTGATGCATGTAATGCCGCTATATATAGGCCCATTCACATAATTTGGTCCCTCGCCTTTCTTCTCAGCTGTCTCAAACGGGAATGAATGTGTGGTCCGTCCCCTGTCCTCACCTCATCTCCTGCTGGTAGTTGTAAGCAGGAGGCAGCATACACAGCACTTCCATTTTCAAATCCTTGAAATTATGTTCCTACCATCTACCTGCATTTCCCCCATTGTCAGAAGCATTGATATTAATCATTACCTCTTGGTTTTTTTGGGTTTTTTGGTTTTGTTTAAATAGCACCAACAGCACTAGCAAGAGGACATTTCCCTTGCAAATTAATTTCAATGCACATTCATTTGTGTTTTTGAGCAGAATAGTGACCAGATGTCTCTGAATGCCTGGAGCCATCGGGAGCCATTTCCCTGACCCAGAATAAATCCAGGCCAGGTTTCCAATATGTTCTGGTTTGTGATGGGTGGGTGATTTGCAAAGCTGTTTTAGTCTATTTCCTTGCTGCTTCAATAAGCAAGGGAATATATATCTTTTGTACTAATCCTGGTCTGGTGACCAGAAATACAAGGTCATATTGCAAATTGTTGTAATCAATTAATGATGCTTGGTAAATATAGCATTTTTCTAATGTATAAGGGATTCTTTGAGATTTTCTGCTTGGGTTCAATCAACTGGAAAAAAAAGGGTAAAGTCTTCTGAAGTGATCTTTCAAATGGATGACACATGCCCAGTACGACAGTAGCTCCCAGAACAGTGCGCTGCATGAAGGAGAATGACTGACAGATTGTCGTGAAATGTTCCAACTTCATTTATTCACATATTTTGTTGCAAAGGTTGCACGTCTCCCTCGATCTCTGCCGAATGGTGCACAAGATTCGAGGGGTTTCAAGGCAGCTCACCCAGGGTCTTGTTCCTGTTGAGAAGCAAAATGTGACAGAAGCTGTAGTGTCTTTAAGAGATATAGTTTAATTACACCTGAGTTTAGATGAAAGGGGTGCAGATCTTACAGCATTTCTATCCCAAGAGCTGAGTGTTCTCCATAGCAGCCCAACATTGTAGATGGAGTCATCCTAAGACAGGGGTCCCCAAACTAAGGCCCAGCGGCCGGATGTGGCCCAATTGCCTTCTAAATCCGGCCCGCAGATGGTCCAGGAATCAGCATGTTTTTACATGAGTAGAATGTGTCCTTTTATTTAAAATGCATCTCTGGGTTATTTGTGGGCCCTGCCTGGTGTTTTGTACATGAGTAGTGTGAGGGACAGGGGATATCGCGAAGTCCCTCCCCTCCTGAGTTCAAGCCCATCCCCGAGCACAGGGGAAAGCACAGAGATTTCCGATTCCAATGGGGAAGCAGGAAGTCGTGTCCGAGGCTCAGGCAAGGTAGAGGAGCCAGGATCCCAGGTGGGACAGGAAGGGGCGAATAAGGGGGGGAGACCCATCCCCCCAACTCCGGAATTACGCAGAAAGAGGAGGGGAAAGAGGATGGGTCTGCCAAAGCTTTTGTGTTGGAGAAAGACGCGCCAAAAGCCATTCGGAGGTTCTGGAACCGACTGACCACATCACTCCGTGTAAATAGCAATGACTTCAGCACTGTAAATACGCAGCACCAATAAAAGAATAAAATGCAGAGCTGCGTAGCGTCGTTACTCTGAAGTAGCCCACTCCGGCCACTGTGACAGCAACCTCCGAATCCTTTTTTGGGCTACTTTGGAGTTGCCGGGATGAGCGTGTCAGAGGCGGAGAGATGGCGGCAGATCGCGGAGCAAGCCCAGCAAGAACTGCAGCAGCTGTCGCTGCAGGCACAGGGGGAATTGAAGGCAGCTAAAGAAGAGACTAAGAAGGTCCAGGACGACCGGCTACAACTTGCGGAACAGGTGAGAGCGCTACAGGAAAGAGAGCAGGAATTAAGGGCGGTGGCGGTAGACCTCCAAAACAAGCTGGATGCAGAGAAAAACAAGGCGGGAGGGGCACCCCAAGTCCAAGTGCTGCCAGGAAGGAGAGCCGGGACCCTAGTAAGCAAGTTCAATGGAGACCCGAGGGAATATCAGGGCTTTGAGACTGAGATTGTGTATGCTCTTGAGCTGCACCACGATGAGTTCCCTGATGATGAGCACAGGGTAGCGTTTATTGTGGAGCACCTTACCGGGGCAGCCAGGGAGTGGCTAAGACCGTTAATCGCAACAAGGAATCCTTGCATGAAGAATGTCAAACTATTTCTAGAAGGTTTGAAAACGATGTATTCGTCCGATAGTCATATGGACCAGACTAAGGAGGAACTTCATAATTTACGCCAAGGAAATATGACAGTTCGCGCGTATTGGGCGAAATTCACCATGCTGGTGCACAGATTGGGGTGGGAACTAGAGTCCCCCCCAATGCAAGCGGCGTTCTACTTGGGGTTGCATGAGGAGGTGAAGGATGAGCTCTCGAGAGGTCCAAAGCCCAGTAATATGGATCAGCTGAGCAAAGCGGCTCTGGCGGTGGGGGTGAGACAGGAATCCCGGTGGAGCGACAAGCAAGCAACGCGCGCAAAGCGGGCTTGGTTCCCACGGTCGCAGGAGAAGCCACTCCCCCAACAACCCTTGCAAGCCACGCCTGGGGCCAGTCAGGACCAGGAACCCATGCAGATTGATAGCGCGCGCGCGGGGGCTTTTCAAACCCCAGCGGCGCCAAGACGCAAGGAGGGAAGGGGTGGGAATTGCTTTCTCTGCAACTCCCCCCAGCATCTCGTCAGAGACTGCCCACATCGCAGGGAGTGGCAAGGAAAGGCGGGAACGGTTGTGCCCTCCCCCACTGACGCAGCACCACAGCAGGGAAACGGGAAAGCCTGGCTGCAGGAGACAAGGGGCAGCAGCCAGGCACAGTCAGCAGACAACAGCCCCAGCCCACCCACCCGCACAGAGAGGAGCAGAGCCAGCCCACCCCTCCCAGAGCAGGAGTGGTTCTAGAAGTGACGCTCACGCTCCCAAATGGCTATCCCCTGACGGTCCTCGCCCTAATTGACAGTGGGGCGTCAGCGAACTTCTTCTCGAGAAACTTTGCAGAAGAGCACCAGATCCAGCTTCTGCAGCTGGATTTTCCTCTGCACGTGGCGACCATTGACGGCAGAGAGCTGCTGGGAGGGGCCATCACTCATCAAACCCCCCCCCATGAAAATGACGGTGGGAAGGCACTCAGAGACACTGGCATTCAACGTCACCACCATCTCAGACCCCCCCATCGTCTTGGGCATGAGCTGGCTGGCGCGCCACGACCCCTCCATCAGTTGGCACCAGAGATGCATCACTTTTGGATCGGACTTTTGCCTGGAACATTGCATGCAGCACCAACCAGGGGAGGGGCCTCCGATAGCCACGGTGGCCACCATGCACGTCAAAGGGGGTGAGGCGATACCCAAGCCGTACTGGGACCTGCAGGAGGTCTTCAGCGAAGCGGAGTCCGACCACCTACCCCCACACAGGCCTTTTGACTGCCAGATCAACCTGGTGCCAGGGGCAACTATACCCCCAGCCAAGCTGTACGCCATGTCAGACCAGGAACTGGAGGATCTGCGCGCTTTCATCGACAAGAACCTCAAGCGGGGGTTCATCAGAGAAAGCAAGGCAGCAGGGGGCAGCCCAGTCTTCTGGGTGGACAAGAAAGACACGCAACAGCGCCGTCTTGTGGTGGATTTTAGACGGCTGAATTCAGTGACAGAGCCAGTGGCTTTCCCCATGCCCAGAGTGGACGATCTGTTGACAGCAGCGCGCAGGGGCAAGATTTTCACCAAGCTAGACCTGAGGGGGGCGTACAACTTAATCAGGATCCGGGAAGGCGATGAATGGAAAACCACGATGTTCACGCCTCTGGGCTCTTTTGAATATCTGGTGATGCCCTTCGGGTTGCAAGGGGGCTCAGCATGCTTCCAGG
The DNA here is from genome assembly GCF_963506605.1 of Zootoca vivipara. Taxonomy (NCBI): domain Eukaryota; kingdom Metazoa; phylum Chordata; class Lepidosauria; order Squamata; family Lacertidae; genus Zootoca; species Zootoca vivipara. Next base: position 8,467,774 of record NC_083287.1, on the reverse strand, counting down.
CCTTCATGCACCACGTCCTGGGGTCCCTCCTCTTCAGGAAATGCTTGGTCTTCCTGGATGACATCCTTATCTATTCCGATGACCCAGTGCAGCATGTGAAAGATGTCAGGGAGGTGTTGCAGCGCCTGAAGGAGAACCACCTGTATGTGAAGCTGGAGAAGTGCAAGTTTCACACCAAGGAGGTGGACTTCCTGGGCTACAAGCTGTCAGACAAGGGGCTGGCGATGGACAAGGACAAGGTGCAGGCCATCCTGGACTGGCACAGCCCCAGGACGCGCAAAGATGCCCAACGCCTACTAGGCTTCGCCAACTTCTACAGGAAGTTCATCAAGAACTTCTCTCGCGTTACGGCTCCCATCACTGACTGCCTGAGAGGCAAGCAGAAGTTCAGGTGGACACCAGAGGCCCAAGCAGCGTTCGAAAGCCTCAAGAGGGTGTTCGCCTCAGACCAGAACCTGTTCCACGTGGTTCAGGACGCGCCCCTACGCGTGGAGACAGATGCTTCTGATAAAGCTGTGGGCGCCATTTTGTTGCAACTGGACGCCAACCGAGAGTGGAGACCCTGTGCCTTCTTCTCCAGGAAGTTGACCCAGCCAGAGCGGAACTACACGGTGTTTGATCGGGAACTTCTTGCGATCCACGCTGCGTTCCAGCACTGGAGACACTTCCTGGTGGGCGCCAAGCACCCCATCCAGGTGTGCACAGACCACAAGAACCTGGAGTTCTGGAGAACTGCCAGGGTGCTCAACCAGCGGCAGATACGGTGGGCAGAGTTCTTCTCGAACTTCAACTTCTCCATACACTACATACCGGGAGAGCAGAATGTCAGGGCGGATGCCCTCTCCCGCAAACCAGAGTACATGGAGGAGGAGGCGCCACCGGCACCCAGACACATTTTCCCCCCGTCAGCATGGTCCTGCGGAGCAGCAGTGGTGAGCGAGGCGGAACTCACAGCACTGACGGCAGCGGATGAATTTGCCAACCGCATCTTCAGAGAACTGAGAGGGGGGGGAGCAGGCAAAAGACTTTGCAGAACGCAGGGGGCTGCTTTTCTACAAGGGTGCACTGTACCTGCCCACCACCCAGCTTAGACGTACGGTCCTCAAGCAGATGCACGACAACCCAACGGCGGGTCATTTTGGGAGGGACAAAACCGCTCACCTAGTCATGAGACACTTCTGGTGGCCAGGGGTGCGGGAAGATGTTAGAGACTATGTACGGGGCTGTGACACCTGCCAGCGGGCAAAGGTGGTCAGAGCAGCGCCACCGGGATTGCTGGAGCCCTTAGCCACGCCACACAGGCCGTGGGAAGTGGTGTCCATGGACTTCATCACAGATCTGCCTTCTTTCAGGGGCAAGACCGCAGTGTTGGTGGTAGTGGACCTCATGTCCAAAATGTGCCACTTTATACCGTGTGCCAGGGCGGTCTCTGCAGAGGAGACAGCCAAACTGTTTGTGGATCACGTCTTCAGACTGCATGGATTACCTTTAAGGGTTATTTCGGATCGTGGCCGCCAATTTGTTTCCAGGTTCTGGCGGCGGCTCATGAACCTCCTGCAGGTGGAGGTCAGCTTGTCGACGGCTAGACACCCGCAGACCAATGGACAGGCGGAGAGGGTCAACGCCATTCTGCAGCAGTACCTGAGATGCTACGTCAGCCAGCGGCAAACGGACTGGGTGGATCGCCTGCCACTGGCAGAATTTGCCTACAACAATGCGGTGCACGTCTCCACAGGGGTGTCGCCCTTTAAGGCCAATTACGGGCGCGACCTCAGATCTTTCCCAGAGAGGGAGGGGGAGGAGGAGGAGGAGGGCCCACAGGCTGAGGATTGGGCAGAGGAACTGGAGACGGTGCACCAGCAGCTTAGAGAACACTTGGAGAGAGCCAAGGAAGCGTACAAGAAGGGGGCAGATCGCCACAGGCGACCGGGGGAGGTCATTAGGGTGGGGGACAAAGTTTGGTTGTCCTCGGAGGGCCTTCCCAGCAGAGGGAGGTGCAAAAAGCTGGCGCCCAGAAGGTTGGGCCCCTTCACGGTCACGCAACAGGTCAACCCGGTGGCATACAGGCTGGCACTGCCAGAGGACATGAGGGTGCACCCAGTGTTTCATAGATCGCTGCTGTCGCCGTACAGGGAAAGCAGCAGGCTCCGAGGCAGCGAACAAACCCCTGAGGGAGGGGGGGAGAGAGAAGGCAGGGAGCAACTCAATGAGGCCACGGCCATCCTGGACTCAAGGAGGGGGGTGGGGGGCCTGGAGTACCTCATGGCATGGGAGGATGCTCCACCGTCCCAGAATGAATGGGTCCCAGCCACTCAGATACAGGAGGAATTCCTGGTAGAAGAATTTCATGCCCTCTTTCCCCATAGACCCAAGCCCTGGCACATGGAAAGGGAGGGGGAGGGGGAGGAAGCACGGGAGAGCAGTTCACCATGGCGCTGGGAAGCGGAGTTTGAGGAACCAGAGGATGAGGTATGGGTGTCACCGAGATCCACCCAGTCAGAGGAAGGAGCAGATTGGCAGAACATTTTTACCCCTACCAGCTCTGACGCCACGGACTTTTTGGGATTCCCGTCCTCCCAGGCGGAAGGGGGGGGCTCGCAGGACTGGGGGGAGGTGTTCACACCAACGGGCTCGGAAAGCACTGAGTTCTTAGGCTTCCAGTCGTCACCGACACCTGGGGGGGACCTGGGGAGGGGTGAAGGAGAGCTTGGGAGGGGGGTGGATGTGAGGGACAGGGGATATCGCGAAGTCCCTCCCCTCCTGAGTTCAAGCCCATCCCCGAGCACAGGGGAAAGCAGAGAGAGTTCCGATTCCAATGGGGAAGCAGGAAGTCGTGTCCGAGGCTCAGGCAAGGTAGAGGAGCCAGGATCCCAGGTGGGACAGGAAGGGGCGAATAAGGGGGGGAGACCCATCCCCCCAACTCCGGAATTACGCAGAAAGAGGAGGGGAAAGAGGATGGGTCTGCCAAAGCTTTTGTGTTGGAGAAAGACGCGCCAAAAGCCATTCGGAGGTTCTGGAACCGACTGACCACATCACTCCGTAGCGTAGCGTCGTTACTCTGAAGTAGCCCACTCCGGCCACTGTGACAAGTAGAATGTGTGCTTTTATTTAAAATGCATCTCTGGGTTATTTGTGGGGCATAGGAATCCGTTCATAATTTTTTTCAAAATATAGTCCGGCCCCCCAAAAGGTCTGAGGGACAGTGGACCGGCCCCCTGCTTAAAAAGTTTGCTGACCCCTGTCCTAAGCAGTACCAGATTTACATATAAGCCAAACAAGCTATAGCTTAGGGCCCCACTCTCTTGGGGACCCCCAAAAAAGTTAAAGGAAGAAAGAAACCGGATGTACATTTCCAAAGATAAGATAAAAAAAACAAATAAAATAACACCTCATACAGCAACAGTGTTTTGTGTTGTGTAGGCTGGTTTGCTGATTTCTATATATAGGGTGCCTACATTCTGCATATTTTGTTATGTGCAAATGGCTTTAGATACCTACTAGGTCCATAAATCACCATATAGCATATATTCGACACAAAACAGCAACAATTTGTTGTTGAGGGCCTCATCAAACCTAAATCTGGCCCTAATCCTAAGCACCTTTGTTCCTGCTTCCAAGCTCTAATGGCTTCTGCTCTTCAGTCCTCGCATGATGTCCTACCTCCTTCCTTTCTCGTCCCCAGAATACCCCTGCTCCAAGCCATCCCTCCCCATCCCTCTGTTATTCCAAGCTTAGTTTTAAAAAGGCACAATTTTTCCTGTGAGCACAGCCAGCCCCCTCCCCAATCCTAAGCATTTCTCCACCTGTAGTAACCATGGCAACTCTGTTTTGCAGAGGCCCAAACATTTCTCTGTGATGGGCCATCAACACCTTTTTTTGTTATTATTTTTAATTGATTTTCCAAATTGTTACAAATTAAACCAATTTTTTTTATTTAATACAATTTAAAAATAAAAATATTTTTTTTGTCATGTTAACAGCCTCTATCCCAGGTGAGGCCCTGGCTTGGAAAGGAAGCATAGCCTGCATTTTCCCACTGGCCTGGAATCTTCCCTTCAATACTCAAGATATTATCTAAATACTACTATTAATAATAATAATTTATTATTTATACCCCGCCCATCTGGCTGGGTCTCCCCAGCCACTCTGGGCGGCTTCCAACAGAAAAAAGAAATAAAACAATCCCTTAAATATTAAAAGCCTCCCCAAACAGGGCTGCTTTCAGATGTCTTCTAAAAATCTGGTAGCTGTTTTTCTCTTTGACACCTGATGGGAGGGCGTTCCACAGGGCGGGCGCCACCACCGAGAAGGCCCTCTGCCTAATATTTCTAATATTCACCAACAGACTCCAGTACCGCAGCTATAACAATGTGTATGTCTTAGTGCTGTGCCGAAATTTGTTTTCCTCCTTTGTGAAAGGGGATTCTCTTTTCCTGCCTCATCCTCAAGGCGCCAAGGATGCCGTGGGGTTTTCAGAGAGCATGGACAGGACGGGACACAGAAGAGATCATTTTCAGAAAGAAAGAAATGACTCACACACTCCTTGCCAGACAGCAAGGTCAGTGCGGCAAGAACCCTGCAGCCCACCGACGAAAATGCCACCAAAGTTTTGTCGCCGCTTTGATTTCTGAAGGCAATTTCTTTTCTCATTAAAAGGTTGAGAACTGTTGAATAAAATGTGGGAGAAATGTTCAAACACAACACAGGCCACCCTCTCTCCATCCACCCATTTGTATCAGAGATAGGGGAGGAGGACCATGTACAGTCAAAATTTCCACTTGTGTGCCTCCCAGGCTTCAGATTATTTTACAAGGTGGTCCAAGCATGGCCTGACTTCTTTTCTTTTCTTTTTTTAAATTTAAAAATAAACTTTATTGAGATTAAAAAATATATACAAAATCTAGACAGCTAAACAAAATAGAAAATTAAACAAACAATACTAACAAAACTCAAATAATAAAGGTTAATCAAATAGTAAAGCAAAGAAATAATAATTACAGATTAATACAAACTTAGGCTTAAGTAAACAAAAATTTAAACCCAAATATAATAAATCATAAATCTATATATATATATATATATATATATATATATATATATATATATATATATGCATCATGTATAAATCATATATAAATCTTAATTCAACATAAAATCAAATTTTTACCTGACTTCTTTTCAACAGGTAAAAATTTGTGACCCCATAGTTAACACTGCAAAGTTTTCATGGGATCCACAACAAACTAGGTTGCCAGCCATAAATGTCTGAGTCAGATGGTAAGAAAAGAGTTGCCTGAAATTCAATTTTGGCTTTTGAATTTCCAGCACATAAGAAATTATATTTGGGCCATACCTAGCAGTTTGTCTGGAAACAGAGCTGCATGTACAGCTATCTGGAATTTCAGCAGCTACACTGACAAGTTTTTCATATAAATGATGGTCTACAGATGCGAGTCTTTTGCTGTAGAAGACTGCTTATTTTCTGAGGGGAGAACAAGAGTTGCAGAAGCCGAAACTACCCCTAGAGGTCACTATGATCCAGTCTGTTTAATTTAAATATATTTTTCCTGGCAAAGTACCAGCAGATATTCCTCAGAACAAGGTAACATCCTGAAGTTCCTGCCTGGGTGTAAAATTGGCAGGCATTTCCTAACGTTTGCACAAATTCCTTGCTTTGCTTCCCTGAGTGTTCAAACTTTCAGTTGGGTCCTGAGGCAACACGCTTGGTCTAAATTTTGGAGCCAAATGGTATCTCCACGATGTTTTATTAATAGTCCATTGTTTTCTCCTTTGTTTTCATTTTTAAACTCCTCCTTTGAGCATAGCAGGTTGTAAGTTTAAATAGAACTGGCTGTTTTTAAGCAGGAGTGACTTGACGTTTTATCCTGTTTTATATTAATTTCAGATACATCACATTCCTTACTTTTCTTCAGTCCATAAGTCTGGGGAAGAGCATTTAAAGTTCTGGGGTCGATTTTGGTCTCCGAAGTATTTATTGTTACATTCATAGCTTACCTTTTCTCCAAGTTCATGGTTCTCCCCATCCAGTTTTATCTTCACAACAACCCTGTGAGGCAGGTTGGTCTGAGAGGTAATGACTGGCCCAAGACCACCCAGTGAATTTCATGACTGAGTGGGGATTTGAACCCAGGTCTCCCAGGCCCTAGTCAGACATTCAAACCCCTACGCCTTACTGACTCTATTTATTTCTGAGACAAAGGAGGGTCTTCACTGTGGCTGCGCCTTGAAGGTGCTTCTAACTCCCCTCTTTAATGGCCTTCCAGAAGCAAAAACTTACCTTTTAAAGAAGGCTTTTGGGTGTGAGATGGCTGTTTTTACTGTTTTGGTTTTAATCTGATGCTGTGTTATAGATGGCTGTTTCATTGTTGTTTTTATTGTTATAAATGTTGTTGTAACTGATATTTTAAATGGTTAAAATCCTGGTGTGATTTTGTTGTTCGTTACCTCGAGCTTTTTATGAGGGAAGGAAGGGTTTAAATATTTTAAAGAAACAAATTCAGCAATATGCTTTTGTCCTGGGCACACTGTGTTGTTTGTAGTGCTTTTTGTTCTTATGAGGTAAACATTTTTAAAAAACAACAACAACAACCCATATCTAAAACCTGTCTTTCCCTCACCACAGAACAACAAGATATATGGGTGTATGAAGGATATGAGCCCCTCTTTCTGTAAATAAAACCATATACCCTAAAGCAGGCATCCCCAAACTTCGGCCCTCCAGATGTTTTGGACTACAATTCCCATCATCCTTGACCACTGGTCCTGTTAGCTAGGGATCATGGGAGTTGTAGGCCAAAACATCTGGAGGGCCGCAGTTTGGGGGTGCCTTCCCTAAAGACACCACAGTCTGACCCTCATTCAGAGGAAAGGGAACCCTGGGTAAAAAAGCACAGGCACTCCTCGCCACTCAGAGATCGGGTTAGCGTGCAACAATATGTGTTTTTAAAAGGCGAAAGATTTCCACATTCTGGATATGAAAATATTCACAGATGTGTCATGACTCGTGGGCTAGCTGCCTAGTGAAATCAGAGGGGTGGAGAGCTTCTTCCAGTTTAAATCTGCAGAATACACAGAGAGGCCGTGAATTATGTTCCCTCTGTCTGGAGACATTGCCCAGAGTGTGGCATCCAAACCCCTTTTTACTGCCCACAGTGGCTGGCAATGGAATCTCCCCCCCCAAAAAAATGGGCCCTACAGGAACCTGAAACAATGCTTTATTGAGTAATTTACAGTGGAATCCTGTGCATGGCTATTATGAAGCAAGTCCCTTGGAGTACCAGGAGGTATTATCAGTCTGGAGCCTTAAAGTACTCATTGACCTGTACATGTCAAATACACTATAGAGCAGTGTTTTTCAACCTTTTTTGGGCAAAGGCACACTTGTTTCATGAAAAAAATCAGGAGGCACACCACCATTAGAAAATGTTTAAAAATTTAACTCTGTGCCTATATTGACTATATATAAAGTAATTCTCCCACGGCACACCAGGCAACATCTCGCGGCACACTAGTGTGCCGCGGAACAGTAAAAACACTGCTATAGAGTACTTACTATTAATTACACAGAAATATAATATTTATTATGTCCACTTATTACACTTATATCATTTTTTTTAGAAGTAATTTTTTATTCACACCCCCCCCCCAATCATTACATATATCTCATATCGGTAACATACATATTACATCACTTCGCTCCTTCCCTCCCAGGCTTCCCTCAGCTTCCACTTCTGGTTTATTTCCCCCTTATTACATACTGCTGTTTCTTAAAAATCCACTATATCATTTCTTCTTTATTTTAAATGTTCTTTGCTAATAAAGATGTGAGTGTTTATTTAAATCCTGCCATCAAGTCAATGGTCTTTCTTTGTTTCTGCAAATATAAAAGGTTCCCACTCTTTTTCAAAGCCAATGTTGTCCTTTTCTCAAAGTCTGTCTGTCAGTTTTGCCAGTTCTGCATAGTTCATCAATTTCTCTTGCCATTGTTCTTTAGTTGGAATTTCTCCAGTCTTCCATTTTTGTGCTATCAGAATTCTTGCCGCCGTAGTAGCATACATAAATAATGTCCTCTTCTCTTTCGGCAGGTCATGACCTAAAATACCTAAGAGGAAGGCTTCTGGTTGTTTAACAAATGTTATTTTCAACATTTTCTTCAATTCATTGTATATCATTTCCCAATACATTTTTTATGTTTTTACAATGTCAGCACATATGATAAAATGTACCTTCAGCCTCACACCTCCAACACTTCTTTTCATTTTTATACATTTTTGCTAATTTGACTGGTGATATATACCATCTATATACATCATTTTCAGGTAGTTCTCTCTCAGCAATATACAATCCGTAAATTTCAAATTTACTTTACACAGTTTTATCCAGTCTTCAAATTGTATATTGTGGCCTATTTCTTGTGCCCATTTTATCATTGCCGACTTTACTTCTTCATCTTTAGTTTCCCATTCCAAAAGGATATTGTATGCCTTTTTTTAAAGTAATTTTGAATTTTCTTCTATCACTTCCTTTTGGAATTTGGAAACCGAATATGAAAAACCTTTCTCATTGTCCTCTTTGAAAATATCCTTTAGCTGTCTATTCTGTCTCTGTTTGGTTTTCTGCTCTAAGATACGAAGAGAGCGCCTGGTCCTCAGAGAAGGATCTACCAGGCTTTCAAGTGACTTAGTGTCCACTGTTAATTAAAAGACGCCTCCTTCTTGGGAGAAAAGCGATGGCAAACCTAGACAGCATCTTAAAAAGCAGAGACATCACCTTGCCTACAAAGGTCTGCATGGTTAAAGCTATGGTTTTCCCAGTAGTGATGTATGGAAGTGAGAGCTGGACCATAAAGAAGACTGATCGCCAAAGAATTGATGCTTTTGAATTATGGTGATGGAGGAGACTCTTGGGAGTCCCATGGGCTGCAAGAAGATCAAACCTATCCATTCTGAAGGAAATCGGCCCTGAGTGCTCCAATACTTTGGCCACCTCATGAGAAGAGAAGACTCCCTGGAAAAGACCCTGATGTTGGGAAAGATTGAGGGCACTAGGAGAAGGGGACGACAGAGGACGAGATGGTTGGACAGTGTTCTCAAAGCTACCAACATGAGTTTGACCAAACTGCGAGAGGCAGTGGAAGACAGGAGTGCCTGGCGTGCTCTGGTCTATGGGGTCACGAAGAGTCGGACATGACTAAACGACTAAACAACAACAACAACAACAACAACAACAACAACAACGTGTCCACTGTCTGCTGCATCACTTCTCCCACTTCTGAGTCCTGTTTCTGTTCAGGACCAGAGCATCTGCTAGTTTCTCCTATTCCTCATCCTCCATTATTTCCCAGCTCTTCACTTCTTCTTCTGGGGTGTGTCCTGTTCACCACCACCATGAACCTGGGTCCATACTATTATCATCCTCCTCCTGCCTGGAAGCCTCTTGGGGTGGAGGTCTCCACCACTCCTCCTCCCCTGCCCAGTCTCTGACAAGCTGCAGTCCAAACCATCTCTTCTCAGAAGTAAGTCCTGTTGAATTATAAATGGGGTTTACTGCCTACGAATTGGGGTTAGGATTGCAACCTAACATAGAAACAAGATGGAAGAGAGTCGTTGATGAACACATGTGGAAATGACATGGGCTGGATAGACACTAACGCCAACCGTGAGGCAACGATATTCCTGTAATGATGTTTAGCATTATCATATTGTGTTACTCCCAGTAGCCCCTGGTGCTGAAGAAATGTGTGGGATCAAAACCATACACAAGGCAATGACAAGATTGGTAGAGTTCAGGAGAATGTGGTATTAGCGCATGCAAATAGCAGCTTAATTTCAGAAAAGAGACATTTTAAAAACTGTGAGCAGTTGTAAAAATTGTAACAACTGTGCAATTAACTTCTATTCATGGCACAGTTGTTACAAAGCAATGGTAAGAAGGCATTCTGGGTAATCTGTATCAGAGCAGGTACAAAGTGGCTGAGCTGCTTTTCAAGTGAAGTGGATTCGAGCGGAAGATTTAAAAATGCTGATGAAGCAGAACTGAAGCTGAACCTGCATTTTAATAATTTGACCTCCTCCACATAAATGTAAAACAGACATTTTGTCCTTGAAAGAAAGTTCTTATATATGTGGTAGGAAACTTGATGAAGAAAATCTACAAACACCAACTCTTCCCTTTTGACCCCCAGAAATAGGATATTTTATTACTTGTGGTACAAATAATTAATTACAAGCTGCTTCAATCACAAGTTGTTGTTTTTAAAGTCTATTGAAGCTAAAATTAGATTATTAGATTTTTAAAACTGTAGAGTAATTATTTTTTTAAAAAAATAAAAAAATAAAGGCTTCAATCCTTTATCCATCTACCTGAGAGCAAGTCCCATTGAACTCAATGGGATTCATTGCTGAGTATAAGGTAGCAGAAGTAAGTACCATCAAACTCAGTGGGAATCGCTTGCAAGTACTGAGTTTCAGTGTTCATTGGATTGATCCCCCAAGCTACTCTAGGAGTGACACGCTTCAACTATAAGAAATTTAAACCTAAAGGTCCAGGGCTGCCTTAAATTGACGCCCTTCAAAACCTTGCATTTTTGAAGAACAAATCAAATGTTATAGCTGTCACCCATTAGATAAAGTTTACCTGGAATGTGAGCCAAGGCAGCCGTAGACTGTGTGGTATATCATTCCTAAACCTACTGCAGAAGGTAGAATCGGGGGAAAATGCAAATAAATAACACGAACTTTCCAAACACTAGATAGCTCTGCCAATTAACTATGCACTTGTTAACACTTGTGCTCCTAATTAACCTTATATACATCTAATTTTCAAATAACACAGTCGCAGATCATTATATACTTTATTAAACACTGGGTGGGAAAGCCATATCCTTTATTGTATTGTCAATATGGTTATCTGTAAGCAAGCAATGGACCAACAATGAGCTTTGCTTCTCCTAAAGCAAAGTGTATTATTTTCCCATTTCTATGGTGGGTGGATTCCAACTTCTTACCGAAAGCAGAACCTTCTAGACCTGTCAGTCTTCGCTCTGACACAGATCTCTTACAGGGAGAACAGGTCTTGGCAACTATTCTGCCAAAATCAGGACTATCACAATCAGTGTGGTCGCTTGGTAGGCTTGGCTGTGGAAGGCCCAACATCAGTTCCTTGTTCATCCCTGAACCGGGGGGTGGGGGGTGGTATCCATGAATCAGGGTGACAGCTCAAGAGGCACCCCCCCCTCTGCTACCAGCTTCCAGCAAGATTTCACCAAAATCTCACAAGATCTCACCAGAATCTTGTGATAAGTTGTGGAGTGCATGAGATCCCATGAAAATTTAGTGAGATCTTGCCAGAAGCCACCATCGCTGTTGTTGTTTTGTGGATGGCAAGGTCCCTGACCATGAAGCATATTGTCCAACTGTCATCTCTCAGTCTAACCTAATGCCACAAACTTAAGTTATGGGGACATTTTATTGTCTGTTGGGTAAACTTGGGATAGATGGAACTATTTAGGAACCAACATCTGGGACCCTGCTCGCCTATAGCAAGACAGAAGAAGGAGAAGGGAAAATGGACCGAGGGGGGCAAAGAGAATGGGTGTGAGATACTGTAATTGCTTCACCAATCACTTTTTCAATGAATTTACAACCATAGCGCAGATCTCTAGGTTGCCACCAAACAATATTGCACTTTTTGAGGTTTTTTTTTAAAATGAGCTGTCCAGAAGATACCATTAGAACTATAAAGCAGGATGTTAGTGAAACGAACCACAAACAAACAAGGCACAATTATTTCAAATCTCTTAGCTGCTGTTCACTGCCAGGTGATTCATAAGCCACTACCATGTTCTCAGTGTTCAGGAAAGGTAAGAGAGTCCAGTACAAGGACCAGGAGAGACAAAACTTCCAGGTGTCTTTCATTGTAAGGAATAATAACAATAATAATAATAATAATAATAATAATAATAATAATAATAAAATTTATATGCCGTCCATCTAACTGGGTTGCCTCAGCCACTCTGGGCAACTCCCAACAGCATATTAAAAACACAATAAAACATCAAACGTTAAAAACTTCCCTGAACAGGGCTGCCTTCAGATGCCTTCTAAAAGTCAGATACAGTAGTTGTTTATTTCCTTGACCTACTGAGAAGGCCCTCTGCCTGGTTCCCTGTAACTTCACTTCTTGCAGAGAGGGAACCGCTGGGAGGCCCTCGGAGCCGGACCTCAGTGTCCGGGCTGAATGATACGGACACTGGCAAAGTTTTGCCTACTCTGAAGATGCCGAGCGATGATGAAGGCTCAAAAGTATTTGCAGATGCTTTGCAGAGCCAAGAGAAGAATTTGCAGCTTTATAACATCAAAGGAAGTGGAGGGTACCTGGGGAAGACTCAAGAGGCAAATTGCAGATTGTATCAGGTTTCCCCAAGAATCAAATATTTCTCTCATTATTTTAACTGAAACCTTAAAGTGCTGGGAAAGACAGACCATCCTGACCTGCTCAAATGAGTCAATGCCACTCATACACTACCTTTCCTGGTTTTAAAGGAGGTGTTGTGCACCTTCTATGCTTCCACAGTCTTTCTGCCCCTTGAAAGACCATCAGAAGATGCCTGATACCAAATCAGACCAATGGTCCATCTAGTTCAGTATTGTCTACATTGGCCAGCAGTGACTCTCCAGAGTTTCAGCTAGGAGGCTCTCTCACTCCTACCTAGAGATGCCAGGGAGTCAACCTGAGATTTTCTGCCGGCCCAGCAGGTGCTTACCTCTGCGCTGTGGCCCTTCCCTTTGTGGACTGGTTCACAAACCCATGTGAACCATTTGATTTGTCATCTCTTGACAACGCCCAACCAAATGTGTGTGTTGTGTAGTGTGGTCTGGAAAACTTTCTGTTTGCATTGACATCTGGTTGTTTGGAAGCTCTCTTTGCGCCGAATAAATGGCGATATGTTGAATCTCCTGCTTGAGGTGTTCAACATTCTTATCAGTGATCAGAGACGGGCAATGAAATGGTTTTATTTAAACAAATTCAGTTTTAGACAAAAGCAAAACAAACGTCCCAGAGAGATTTAAGCTGAATTTCCCCCCCAACGAATATCAATATCTTTGTACCTTACAATTTACACACTGTCAGCCTGAGATTAATAATGATGAATTTTCTCAGAGGCATGCTAATAGATGTTCCAAAGATAAAACAGAAATAAAATAAGAAAGTCCAGGGGCATACGCAAGCTGCAAGATATTAACAAAATACATGAAAGATTGTATGATTGTGCTTTAAATGCCAAAGGGATGAGAGAAAAATGATAGTAAGGTCTATTCCTCCAAGAAGAGGAAGCATCTTAGAATCCTTGCACACCCTATGAACATAGCAAAGAACCCATATACTCCACTGTAAATAATCTCTATATCATCTGTCACTCACTCATCATTTACCCGGATGTCTGGAAATATTACAATTTCTTAACAATGTCTCTGATCCTGTTTCATGTGTTCTTAAACATGGTCCTATATGGCATTTAGTGTGCAATCCCAACCCCACCTACTTGGGAGTAGGCCTACAGAATTCAAGAGGACTGACTTCTGAGTAGACATGGTCAAGGCTGCACTATAAGTTATCTCCAAATCACAGCACATCACCCAACCTTATTTTTTTAAAAAAAAATATTTTTATTAATTTTCCAATTAAAACCAATTATATCACATTCAATATTTCAAATTATACACATATATATATCAATCAAACCGAATGTTATGCCAAATCATCTAAAGAATTTTTTATTTGGGTTCCCATGCTTCAAGAAATTGGGAATTCCTCGCAACTGTCCACTGCCGTCTTTTTTCTAAAGTTCAAATCGTCCTCCAAGTTCATAATAATCCAGATCTTCCCCTTACAGTCACATAGATGTTTTCCACTTTCATCCGATTGTTTCCCAGCTGCTGAGATAAATATCAAACAAAGTTTCACAGATGTTCTTTCTCCTGTGTGAGTTAATCAGTCCAGCCTCCCCATAAATCTTCTTAATGGAGCTCCCTGTTGCGTCGAAGCAGCTCGAAGCAGCGCCATCTTAAAAAGCTCAAATCACTTTCGTTTTCTCTCATAGCCATGAAGATTTACAATCATTATAGAATTTACAGCTTTTCCAGGCAGGAGACCCAAACATCAAACCATAAACTCTTGGTAAATTAATGGATCTCCTTGCCCTATAGCTGAACTTAGCTTCAGGTCGCTGCTCCAATTTAAAGTGCGTCACAGCTCATAAATCCTCCGAACGCGTCCAGAACTCCTTCCGTCCGACTAGGGGGGGGGCTTTTCTCATCGGCAACTCCACATCTTTAAAAAATATGCTCAGTAACAACAGTTATAAAGTTCAACTCACACAGTCTTTTGCTTCTCTTTCACTCCAAACAAGCCAGGACATCGCGTCCGGGAAGGTACGAGGCAACAATATGAAGAAAATAAAATAAAAACTCACTTCCCTTATCGCTCCGTCCCCATCAATCCTTCTTCCAGATGCAGTACAATCTTTGACTCCTCTCCCTCAGCAGCATAAATTTCTCAGCAGTAAACAGCGCTTCTTCCCCTCCTTCTGAAGTATGTCCATAGATTTAAGCCTAATTATCTTCTTTAACCATGGAAATCCCCGCCATGCAGATTAGCGTCCGGGAGTCCTGGCCCTCGTAAGTGCTCAGCCCAAGCTCCCCCCACTCCAAAAACAGTCGGAGTGGGTCTGGAGGCATCGCGGGCCAGCGGCCCCTCTCCGTAACCCCCGGAGAGGGTAGGGGGTTGCCATTTACTCCCCTAGCAACCGCCAAATTCCTTACGAGGGTCAGAGAGATGGAAAACAGGTCCGCCATTCCTGCAGGCGGAAACCGGAACCGCACATCACCCAACCTTAAATGGTCTATGTCCACCAATCTTGTGGCGTTCTGAGTACCGTGAGTATGTTTGGGAAGCTGAAAGGTTGAAGCTGCATTGAGCTTTGTGGAAAAGCAGTGTGGCAATGTTTTGACAAGTAAATAAATAGCTTCTGCAATTTACTAGGTCAGAAGAACTGACACGGGGAGCCTCTGAGGGCAGTTGTGGAGCAGCAATCCCAAAGGGCACCAGGTTGCGAAAAGGCTTGCCTGAAGTACACCAAAATATCAGACACCATATGGATTAAATAGGATTCCAGAAGAAAGGTGAGTACAGCTGAAGGAAAATGTCACCCACGCCAGCATATCTGCACCAGAGGAGGAGGGAAAAACAAACTTGAAAACATTCATTCCTGAGAGCTCCCCGGCTCTGTGACAAACATTTTAGTGTCTCTTAACAGCCTATTGTTCCTTATTGCGCTTATGAACGGAGCACTCTCCTGAATTCTTCTTTGTTATTTGGCTCCCCTTTCATTCTTCTAAGACAAAATGAAGACTTCCATTTTGATCAATAACAGATGCCCGATCATCTGCAGCTATGCTTGATTGAGATAGGTTCTGACAACCAACATAACAATAGGCAGACCGTCTTTTAACGTATTAACCCTTGTGACCTAATTAACCATCCAAAAAATGCAAATTAGATCCCAGACAGCCTGTTGTTTGATTTTCCTCTTGCAATCATAAAGCTCTTATATATATATATATATATATATATATATATATATATATATATATATATATGACATTACAACTATTTGGCCTTTTTGCCCCATCCTTTCGTTGCCTCCAGAAAGATGCATGTTTCAGGGTGGGTATTATTGCTGCAACCCCAAACTTCTATTTGTAACCATCCCTTTGCCACAAAGAATTTATCACACGTCTGTCAGTTGTAGCTCATCTATGGATTGCTCCAAAACTGGAAGGTTTTGGGTAATTTGCAGTTGTCTTCCTGGAGACAAAGGGTTTGGACTTTGGTCTCATGGAGAAGTTGACCATCTAGATTATTTTCAAACTACTTTTTTTTTTTACATACTGTACCTTAATCTAATTTGCCAATTCACTCATCTCTTGTTTCTCCACAGCAGTGGTTAAAGCGGGTTTGTAACACAAGGATCCTGCTCTTTATGCTAAAATATTCTAAGCTAAGCTCTTTACAACAAATTGTTTGGTTTTCTTTAATTGGCATTATATTGCCAGGGCATGTCCAATGCAGTACATTCCCTGGTGGCTCTCTCTGAAAGCAAAACCATGAAATCTACCATAACAGTCTCTGTGTTTTCTGGTCATGGAAGATTTAAGATCAACAGCATCTACTAAAATGTCTGAAATCAATTTATAGAAATCTGAACATGGGAAGACTTAATTTTGGACCTGGTATTTTTGTTGCCATAGTAGTTGCTAATCATTGGCTTCCAAACCCCCTGTGCTTATGTAGGTTTCCTTATTGTCTATCTACTCAGCCATGAGAGCCTGACCTCTCCATGACCATTTCACATGCTTCCTTCTCCATCCCAAAGGGTACAGGCAGATTCTCTCCCCCCCCCCGGGCAATAGTAAAATAAATGGCAAATTTGTTTACTCCACGGAGTTTATACTCCACAAACACACATGTGAGTTATTGAAACCCAAGGTTGTTGGTTTGTGTGCATTTGTTTGCTGTGTGCAATGTATGGAGAGAGTGAAAAAACAAGGCATTATATAAAGAATTAAAATTATAACCCACACTATGTTGTTTTAGATGTACTCTTCGTTTCACTGAAAAAAAAAATCATGGCCTCTTTTCCACATCAGATAAAGTGTGCTCACTGTTGGCATCAATAAAAGGGCATTAAAGTTAAGGGTAAAGGGACCCCTGACCATTAGGTCCAGTCGTGACTGACTTTGGGGTTGCGGAGCTCATCTCACTCTATTGGCCGAGGGAGCCGGCGTACAGCTTCCAGGCATGACAAAGCCACATCTGGCGAACTGGAGCAGCGCACGGAAACGCCGTTTACCTTCCCGCTGTAGCGGTCCCTATTTATCTACTTGCACTTTGATGTGCTTTCGAACTGCTAGGTTGGCAGGAGCTGGGACTGAGCAAAGGGAGCTCACCCCGTCACAGGGATTCGAACCGCTGACCTTCTGATTGGCAAGCCCTAGGCTCAGTGGTTTAACCCACAGCACCATCTGGGTCCCTCTCATATATATATATAGGCTCCTTCCTTCTTTGCTTGCTTGCTTCTCTGTTCTTGTGACTTTTAGAACAGAGTAGCCAACATTCATATCTCTAGGTGTTGCTTATGTTTCATCAGCTCCAATCAGCACAGCCCATTTTCAGGTGTGGTGGGAGCTGGAGTCCCACAACAGCTGAATGGTATCATGCTACCTACTCTGCTTTAGTGCTGGAGTGATAGAGTGATACATATGACATGGTTACTAGCTAGTTTTCTTGGTGGGGTGGATGGAGGGGGTAATTTGAGTAGAGAGATGGAAGATGAGCCACTGTCTGAGTTTGCACTCCCTGCAGTGGCATCTCAACGTTTTCTGTTGGCACAGGTAAGACAGCAGTATTTTATTTTGAATGAGTCTGGGGATTCACAGCTTTCTAGGAGGTTCTGGACCCACTCCAGAAACAAAGGCGGTGGGGGCATCAGGGCAGGGTGAGGAAATAATGTTTTGCTTCCCCGCTCTTCCCCAAACCCTTGGTGCATGCAAGTTAGAGGTCCATCATACCCACACTACAGTTTTGGTGGGTGGAAGGAAATCATTCCGCTTTTGGCCAAAAGTCAGCAGTTTCTCCACATCTCTTGAGTTATTGAGTACTTTGGAAACAACAGACCCTTAATCCAGTAAGAAAGACGTAGTTCCCTTATAATACACACTATTATTTTTTAAATGTCTGTCACAAACACCCAGCATTTTACAAGCTCAGTCCATTTTCATTGAACCAATGGGGCCTATTTTTAGGATTTTTTTTGGAAACCATTTGTTTTACATTATTCTAGTACCTGCCAAAATGCTACCCAGAGAATGGATGCTGTACTGAGAACCCAAATGGGAAGTGTCTGTTCTATACTAGTAAGTCATGACAGGAATATTAAAGAGCTACGGATGCTCAGAAACGGCCACTTGTTCAGGTTTTTTTTAATGCCATTGTTTGCTGAACATTTATATGAAATTGTCAGGTCCAATTAACTAACTTATTTTTTTGCTTTGACTCTCTCTCTGCGTGTACAAAGGCATATATATATCATGTTATTTCAGATATTCAGCCCCCACTGAACATTCCATCTTTCCTATCAAACTGTAGGGAATAAAATTAATAACCCTTTGTTTTACCCATGTTCCTCTTAAGAAGACAACAGTGACTTTTTGTTCTTTTAAAAAAGCTATCTTGAACAATTTTGACAATGCCACAAAATGTTTTGTCACAAAGAAAAGGGGCCGAACGGGAGAGTTGTTGCATCCCAGTCATGGTATGGGAAATATTAAAACAAGGGGGACCCCATGCGTCAAATTGCCGTCCGACTGCTATCAGCTATTGCTGAATGATGATATCAAAGGCCCATAACAACACACATCTGCTAGGCAGAGGAATATTACCAAAACTAAATGAACATGATACAAACCTAATAGGTCAATTTGTTTTGAGCATCTTGAAAATCAGAGGATGATTTCCTAAGAAAATGAGTCTGCAATGAGTCTTGGAGTCACTTCAGGAGTCTGCCTTTCTCCTGAAAGTGAGCCTAGTGTTGTGGTTAAAGCAGGGGTCAGCAAACTTTTTCAGCAGGGGGCTGGTCCACTGTCCCTCAGACCTTGTGGGGGGCCGGACTATATTTTTTTTGGGGGGGGGGGAGACCGAATTCCTATGCCCCACAAATAACACAGAGATGCATTTTAAATAAAAGGACACATTCTACTCATGTGAAAACACGCTGATTCCCGGACCGTCCGGATTTAGAAGGCGATTGGGCCGGATCTGGCCCCCGGGCCTTAGTTTGCCTACCCATGGGTTAAAGTGTCAGCCTAGGACTGGGGAGAAGTAGGTTTACATCCCATTTAGTCATGAAGATTACGCTGTACAGGGCAGGAAGGACAGGATAAAAATGCAATATAATTCTGGTTCCATTCTTAACTATGAAGTTCATGGCAGATACACATGGTCAAGTCTTTATCCCTCAGCCTAATTTCCTTTGCTGCATTACCAAAATGAAGGGTAAACCACAGACAAGCCCTTTGGAAATGAAAAACAATACCTGCACATTTGGGTACAGATGTTTGCAAAGGGGCAATGGAGTCTGAGCAGCTGCTCATATCTGGGTGATGTACACCTTTCAGGCCCTTTTCAGATTCCACACTCAGTACCTGGACTCTTGGGGGGGGGGGGGAGAAACTAATATGGGAGAAGTTGTGGGGTTGTGCTGTGCAACAAATGAGCCCAAGTTTACCTAGATTAGTGCTGGAGGCAGGCAGGTGGTTCTTATGATTGTAAATTTTACATATACGTACAACCTGTGGTGGACAGGACTGCACTCTCTTTGAAGGACCAGGGGTGTAACACAAAGAGGACCAAAACTTTCCATGATATTTTAGCCTTCATTTCAGTAGGAACAGGCCTAGGAGATGGGGACTGAATTCTACTGCTGCACGGAAAAAACCAGATATTTCCACTGTTATCCGTTACCTTTTAAATAACAACAACAACAACAACAACAACAACAACAACAACAACAACAACAACAACAACAACAACAATGTATTATTTATACCCCGCCCATCTGGCTGGGTTTCCCCAGCCACTGGGCGGCTTCCAACCGAATATTAAAAACAATACAGCATCAGACATTAAAAACTTCCCTAAACAGGGCCGCCTTCAGTTGTCTTTTAAAAGTAAAATAGTTGCTTATTGCCTTGACATCTGCTGGGAGGGCGTTCCACAGGGCAGGCGCCACTACCGAGAAGGCCCTCTGCCTGGTTAAGTGCCTTGTTTTAGGGCACTTAACACATCCTTCCCTTTTTTTAGTGGGCGGGGCGGGGGCGGGGGGAGCAGAAACACCAGTCCCATTTCCATACCCTGCTCCTTGCAGTATGACTGCACATTTTGCCAAGTGACTCTTCTTTCTTGCCTTTGGGCTTGCTTTCAAAATAGTCAAATATATTTGGCTTTTGTAACTTTCCCTAATTAAACTGTCTAAAGCAGATGGAATCGCAGAAATTACAGAGTTTAAAATATCATCCTAATTGGTTTACGATCTCTGTGACACTACAGGGCCATTCAGACTTTGTAATGTGGAAGGGCTGCACAAAAGAGAGATCTTTTGCCAATTAATTTCTTAAACTTCATTATCTCTAATTTTCTTATCTTTTATAACCCCCGCTCCACCAGCTTTCCTTGGATCGTGTGTTGCACAACAAAAGGACCACACACAGCCCTGTTTCTCTATGCTTTCTCTAGGCTTTTGTAGGTTCAGCTCTATGACGTTGAAGAGGCATATAGTACCATACTCTCCAACATTTCTCCAGTGAAAATAGGGACACCCCATTCCATAATGATAATTTTACTGTTCATACCCCACACATCTTACTGGGTTGCCCCATTCACTCTGGGTGGGTTCCAACCTATATAAAAACATAATATAACATTAAACATGAAAAAACTGCCTTATACAGGATTGCCTTCAGGTGGCTCAGGGGTCAGATAACTGCATACCAGGCATAGGCAAACTCAGCCCTCCAGGTGTTTTTGGCCTACAACTCCATGTCCATGATCCCTAGCTAACAGGACCAGTGGTCAGGGATGATGGGAACTGTAGTCCCAAAACATCTGGAGGGCCGTTTGCCTATGCCTGCTCCATATCCTTCAACATTTCTCCATTGAAAATAGGAAGATCCTAAGGAAAAGTGGGACATTCCGGGATCAAATCAGAAACTGGGACAGCTTCCCTAAATCAGGGACGTCCCTGGAGGGTTTGCATGTCGAGGTCCCCAAACCACTCCTCAAATAATTCACACCACAGACAGAATTTTTGTTTTGGGGTTTCGGCATGAATTTGGCCACAACTTTATTAAAATACAAAATATGTGAGTGGTTGCGTAGGCATTGGTTCACCAACTGTCCCCTAAGGACAGAACTAACCTTAAGTCAGCCAGGGGAAACCCTACAGGGAGAGACAGGGAGCTGGGTGTGCTAGCCCTCCCCTCTCCCCTCTCCCTGCAGGCTCCCAGGGGCTCTCGCGCAGCCCTAGCCCCCGACCGGGGGTTACGGACATTGCATATTGAGCCCCTGTATTCCTGAACGGAATTTCCCCAACACACCGGCATCAACTTGAGGGGCCTCATACAGCCAACAAAATAACCAATGCCTAACCGCCAACCTTACAAGTTGTGACTATTTGCTATGCAGTAGGCAAAAACCATATGACACCAGCCAATCAGCCAAATGGAAAATTCCTACCGGGCCCCTGCCCAAGCAGACGACCCCATGATAGGCACAGCAAGGTCAACACAGAGGCCTAAACATAGGGAGGGAGGGCGGATGATCCGAAGTACGCAGCCAAAGAGGAGGAATAAACCATGTGCCTGCCTTATATACCCCTGGCTGCCCCTCTGAAATTGAAACATGCTTTTCTCCCCAAGAACAGCCTGGGTCCAATCAGAACGGCGGCCAACTCATAGCCCCCACCCCAGCAACTCAGGGGTAGTTTTGCTAGGCCCCCACCGCAACACGTGCTCTCCGTGAAGGACTGTGGTACATGAGAGGCTTCCCATTCTGGTTTCCTTTTAGTGGTATTAGCAGGGTCAATTCCAGGTTTGAATTTTCCTTTGGTGACCCCCTTGCGAGGGCAAGGTATAACATCACTGAGCAGGGCTCCAAGCAGTACTGGGGAGCTGCCATTTCAATTCCCTGCAATGCTTCAGAATGACATTATGGAGAGGCAGCATGGGGAATTAAAATGGCGGCCACACCTAGCTGTCTGGTGCTGCTCGGAGCTCTTTCCCAGCAAAAATGTTTTAAGTAGGATCTAGAGTATGCCTCTGTGGTGGCCTCTGTCAGGGTGCCAAGGCTCTGGTGAATGCCCCAAGGTTGTTGGCAGTGCCAGCTCTGGGCATTAAATATTTCCGATATTTTGTGCCTCCACTGAAGTGGAAATAAAGAAAAACGAGAAGGTTTCGCTCTCATTAAAACTAGGAGGAGGAACACCATTGTGGTCCTCTTCTCTTGCTTAGGGTTTGTTTGTTGGGTTTTCTTTTAATTAAAACAACCCCCCCCAAAAAAAAACCCCTTCTGTTTCTTTAAAGTATGTCATTTTGCCATTTTGATATGAATTTAAACTCTCTGTTCCCTTTGGTTGCCATGGTAACAGGTTTTGGGCCTCATGGTGACAGAAAAAGTCTCACAGACCTTGTTCCTGTTTGAGCGAGCATCTTGAATATGCTGTAATATGCTCATAGGAGGGTGAAATCTTAGGGAAAGATCATCATACCTTTTGGAGCACGGTTGGGTAGCTGCTGGTGTTAAATAAAAGTACAGCTGGAGAAATAGCCTATAGCGGGGAGCGATTTACCTCTTGGAGCTTCCCTGTGTGGAGCAGCACACATAGTACCACCGGGCGGCTTTGTATTCTCTTAGGTGACATTTTCTATGTCAAAGAAATATTTAAATGAAATGCGTCGTAAGAGATTCCTACGGAGCCAGCTGTAAGTCTCTTTCCAGCGTTGCAGGGGTCAATTAAGGGAGCCAATCGTTTGGTGTTTTAAAACTTAAAAAAAGAGAGAGAGGAGAAGTAAAGGAAAAAAGTGGACAAAAAGTAATGTTAAATAGCATGGAGCATGACTAATGGCACAAGCATGTTAAAATCATTGGGAAAATGTCCTTGGAAGACAAATGAATTTTCAGCAGAATAATTAACTTAATTAACAAATTTGCATGCATATTCATCAGGCTATTGAAGTCTTTCCAGCACAGCTTGATGAGCATTGGTGTAATAATTGTCTCATTTACATTCTGCAATCTACTACAATTTGGGGCGGGGGGGGGGGACGGAAAGCATCAACCTCTTCCCTTTGACATTCTTTGGGACCCCAACCATTTTAGTAAACATATGCAAACACTACCCATTCTGTCCATTCAGTAGCCTTTTCCACCAGTACTTTTAGCACACCCTTTTTGTGGCTCTGACGTTTCCCCCCCCCTTCACTTCCCCCCTCCTCTCCGCCGCCCCTCCCTCTTCTCCTTTGGCCCAGGTTCTCTGTTTTGCCTCTGCTTGCTCTCCTGGGTAAATCTTGGCACCAGTTCTGACTTCAAATCTCCTGGGCCGCCAGACTGCATCATGTAAAAATTGCCATTTCCCTCTATCTCTGCAGGGCAATCTTTAAAGGCAGTAAGGTGTGACGCTTCAGACTGGCAGCTTGGCAAGAAAGAGCTTATGGATACCAGCACACAGGAGTCTGGAGGGCTCAATCTGACAGCCAGTCTGTACTAGGAACAAAAGGATTATATATATATATATATATAAATAAAGAGATTGAGAAAGGAGGGGTGGGGGGAGAGAACAAAATGTATTTTTACATATTGCAGACATATGGCCACAAGACCAGCAGAAATAGATTTAATTACCAAACTCGTGCATTACGGGGAAAAACACTCTATAACAGCACTATAAACAGTGATATTCTCATTTACTTTTCCCTCTTAGTGAATACTGTTGAAGAAATTCCAGATATACATCAGCTGTATTATTATTATTATTATTATTATTATTATTATTATTATTAATGGTTAGAGTTGGAAGGTACATCTAAGACTAACTTATCTAGTTTCGTCTTTTGCGCATATCCCTGACACAACTTATTAAGTGAAATAAGCAGAAATAGTGCTTCTGAATTCCTATTTCCATTCTCAGAAGCCCCTTGAGAAGCATGACACATGGGGACCTGTAGTTCATTGGTCTTCTTTCCAAGATAATAATTGTTGTTGTTGTTTAGTCGTTTAGTCGTGTCCGACTCTTCGTGACCCCATGGACCATAGCACGCCCGGAAATCCTGTCTTCCACTGCCTCCCGCAGTTTGGTCAGACTCATGTTCGTAGCTTCGAGAACACTGTCCAACCATCTCGTCCTCTGTTGTCCCCTTCTCCTAGTGCCCTCAATCTTTCCCAACATCAGGGTCTTTTCCAAGGATTCTTCTCTTCTCATGAGGTGGTGCTATTCATCTAGCAAAAGAGGTGCCAGAACTCACCACAACGCCTCTCTTGTTCTCTTATAAAGGCAATAGCACACACCTGAGAGGTGCTGAAGGAAAGCCCTGATCATATGCATTTTAGGCTTGATCAATAGGAAAGGTAGATCACACACTTCCCGTGAAACAGGAAAAGGTCTCCAGGCAGGGCTAGGAAAAGACTTCTGTCTGAACTGTACTGTGGCCTTGTGTCCTATGCAGAGGACTGTCTAGTTTTTGAAGAGCTGTCTAGTTTTAAGATAAAGAACCATATAAAGGGAGAGACAGAGATCTTGGAAGTTGCCCGTTGACAGCACCAGGACAGCAGATTGAGGAGGCACACAGCAGGCCCACCTGGTCACAGTCTACTTCACTATCATGAGATGTATAATATTGGGAATATATATATTGTCTTGTGGTAAGGTTTTGTAATTCTGTAATTCTGGGTTTTTGTTTGTGAAATGATTTAAAAATAATAATAAATAGTTTATTTTTAAATAAATAAATGAATAAATAAATTTGCAGCCAAATATTATCCCTAAAAAGAGAGAGATGCATGTTGTTGTTGTTGTTGTTTAGTCGTTTAGTCGTGTCCGACTCTTCGTGACCCCATGGACCATAGCACGCCAGGCACTCCTGTCTTGCACTGCCTCCCGCAGTTTGGTCAAACTCATGTTCGTAGCTTCGAGAACACTGTCCAACCATCTTGTCCTCTGTCGTCCCCTTCTCCTAGTGCCCTCAATCTTTCCCAACATCAGGGTCTTTTCCAAGGATTCTTCTCTTCTCATGAGGTGGCCAAAGTATTGGAGCCTCAGCTTCAGGATCTGTCCTTCCAGTGAGCACTCAGGGCTGATTTCCTTCAGAATGGATAGGTTTGATCTTCTTGCAGTCCATGGGACTCTCAAGAGTCTCATCCAGCACCATAATTCAAAAGCATCAATTCTTCGGGGATCAGCCTTCTTTATGGTCCAGCTCTCACTTCCATACATCACTACTGGAAAAACCATAGCTTTAACTATACGGACCTTTGTAGGCAAGGTGATGTCTCTGCTTTTTAAGATGCTGTCTAGGTTTGTCATTGCTTTTCTCCCAAGAAGCAGGCGTCTTTTAATTTCGTGACTGCTGTCACCATCTGCAGTGATCAAGGAGCCCAGGAAAGTAAAATCTCTCACTGCCTCCATTTCTTCCCCTTCTATTTGCCAGGAGGTGATGGGACCAGTGGCCATGATCTTGGTTTTTTTGATGTTGAGCTTCAGACCATATTTTGCGCTCTCCTCTTTCACCCTCATTAAAAGGTTATAACTCAAATAGAAATACATTTCACCATAGCATTAAAAGGTTCTCATTAAAGGTTCTCATTGTTTATTTAAGTTTATTTAAAGTTAAAGTTAAAGTTTATTTAAGTTTATTTAAGTTAGAGTTATTGTTTCTAAAATGGCATCCATACATTTAAATCAACGGATGCACATTTTATGCAAATCTACAGTATATCCTCTATGTGAAACTATCACCTTCACAGAGCCATGTAGCCAATCAAATTGAGAACATCCCGAACTCCCAATGCAATCACTCTGAAATGCATACCTGTTGCCCAAGCAATGGGTGAAGCATCCTATCTTGCGGTGGTGAGCTGGCAATTTCATCTCTCCGCACAGCAAGATATTCACCCTGATCATAGCTGTCAAGTTTTCCCTTTTCTCGCAAGGAAGCCTATTCAGCATTAGGGAATTTCCCTTAAAAAAGGGGAGAACTTGGCAAGATGACTCTGCTTCAGTCTCCATCTATACAGATATGATCCACCCACACTGCATTATTTTCAGTGCTATGCGCATCAATATTCTGCACTAACTAGTCAATCAAACTCTGTACATGCACATGTGCCTACAGAGCAGCGGAACTGTCCTCGCTACTCTCAAAATGAGATAGTTGTACAAGCCCTGGAAAGGTCACCATCCTCTCACCTCAACACTAACTGACACACAGGCTGCAATCCTACACACACTTACGAAAGCACCATTTTATTTAGTGGTACTTATTAGTGAGTAGAAATATCAACAACCTCAGATATGCTGATGACACAACCTTGATGGCAGAAAGTGAGGAGGAATTAAAGAACCTTTTAATGAGGGTGAAAGAGGAGAGCGCAAAATATGGTCTGAAGCTCAACATCAAAAAAACCAAGATCATGGCCACTGGTACCATCACCTCCTGGCAAATAGAAGGGGAAGAAATGGAGGCAGTGAAAGTTTTTACCTTCTTGGGTTCCATGATCACTGCAGATGGTGACAGCAGTCATGAAATTAAAAGACCCCTGCTTCTTGGGAGAAAAGCAATGACAAACCTAGACAGCATTTTAAAAAGCAGAGACATCACCTTGCCGACAAAGGTCCTTATAGTTAAAGCTATGGTTTTCCCAGTACAGTGGTACCTCACAAGACGAATGCCTCATGCAACGAAAAACTCACTAGATGAAAGCGTCTAGTGATTCTTTGTTGCCTTGCAAGATGAAGCTTTCTATGTCTTGCAAGACAATTTTTTTTTGCCGCTTTTTGTTGTTGTTGCCGTCTGCCGTTTGTTTCTGCCCATGGAACGACCCATGGAACGAATTATTTTCGTCTTGCGAAGTACCACTGTAGTGATGTATGGAAGTGAGAGCTGGATCATAAAGAAGGCTGATTGCCGAAGAATTGATGCTTTTGAATTTTGGTGCTGGAGGAGACTCTTGAGAGTTCCATGGACTGCAAGAAGATCAAACCTATCCATTCTGAAGGAAATCAGCCCTGAGTGCTCACTGGAAGGACAGATCGTGAAGCTGAGGCTTCAATACTTTGGCCACCTCATGAGAAGAGAAGAATCCTTGGAAAAGACCCTGATGTTGGGAAAGATTGAGGGCACTAGGAGAAGGGGACGACAGAGGACAAGATGGTTGGACAGTGTTCTCGAAGCTACGAACATGAGTTTGACCAAACTGCGGGAGGCAGTGCAAGACAGGAGTGCCTGGCGTGCTCTGGTCCATGGAGTTACGAAGAGTCGGACATGACTTAAAGGACTAAACAACAACAAAAATTAGTGAGTAGAAATGCAAAAGAGCACACTGTCGGAGGCACACCTTCTGAGACAATTGCAATGGAGTCAAATACTTCCAACTGCTTCCTTTTACTGAACTCTATTACAATACATTGTGGGCTGCCTTATTTTTCATTGAATGTAAATATGCATTTGACTGCATATCACCTGAAAGAGCAAGTCACCTGAATTAAGCCATATTAAGTTCAGTAGGACTTACTCCCAGGTAAATGTTTATGGGATTGTAGCCTACATCATAAGCATCTTCAAAAGTCATTGGTAAAATGATCTTTCTTTCTTTCTTTCTTTCTTTCTTTCTTTCTTTCTTTCTTTCTTTCTTTCCTTCCTTCTTTCTTTCTTTCTTTCTTTTCTTTTCTATATTAGTAAGCTTGTAATTTAGCCTTAAAAAAAACTGTTTTCAATCAGCACAGACTATTCCAGAGTTAATGGCTTGAAGATTTCAGTCTAAATTATGAAAGTAAATTCCATTAAAAATTATCAAACAAAAATAAAAATCATGATGAGCCATGATCTCTGATTCATTCAAACACTTTGTACCCTCCTTTATCTCATGGAATATTAAGTCTACAATCTTAGGAGTACATTGAAGAGAGGGCTGGGTTAATTTTATTTTATTTTTAGAAAGGGTGCTGTTACCTAAAACTGGGATTCAGCTGCACTTTTCAGTTCCCAACTTGGCAGAGACCCTCCTTAAATCCTACTCAGCCTAGGAGGATCCATAGCATTCGTTGGCTGCTTCTACCCACCCAGACGTCTGAGAGAGTTGAGTCTTGAGCTATGTATAGTTTAGAACATTTTGCACTATCTGCCGGCTGGTTACCCAAATGGTTGCTTTGTTTAAAAACAACAACAACAACTTGTTGTCGACCAAGATGGCGACAGTGGGAGAAATAAATAGCACATTTGGGTAATAGGGAGAATTTCTTTCTGCAGAGACACACAATCAGAAAGAAAAGACACCACCAACTGCTATGGCTTGTTAAGAAAATTAATGATACAGAAAATAAGAGGTTTTTTTTTTTTTAAAAAAAACCCCTCACATATCTAAAATAATTCTGCAGGTTTTCTTGTTCCGCATTATGCAGATGGGAGCTCTTCTTGTAAAAGAGATCCTGTCGCTGCTACTTCAGTTTTTCTTTGGGAGCAGCATTCTTATTATTTGCCATTTGCATTTTATTTGTACAGTAATACCTAGTGGAAACACTGGGAAGAATATCTCCCATCCCATGAATCCAAAGAGAGAAAAGCGTGGCAGTTTATACGTTTAGAGTTCCAAAAGATGCTCAACTCCAGCTCCCATAATCCCTGTCCATTGGCTGTGCTCATTGGGTTTTATGGGAATTCGAGTCCTACAAGATCTGACTGCATTGAAAACTCCATGGCAGTATTCACAGCTGTAGTTTTCTTAGGAGGAGAGAGTACTGGAGTTAAATAGTGTATTTGAAATAGTGTCCCTTTCTAAAGTGAATATCATAGGAGTCCATATGCAAGCACACATTTGGGGCTGCTAGACTCACAGAAACATCAGAACACTATCCAAAACTCAAAAATGTCTGCTGTCCAGTTTTTTTGATCGCCACTTGTCTGGGTGGACCAGCTTCAACCTTCTGTTGGTGGATGTGACTGATAGTATATAGCAAAGGGGAATCGTTATTTTTTTAGAGGTGTAACGTCCCATAAATGTATCAATTCTATTCCACCCCTTCTCCCAGCCCAGTTAATGATGAAACCACATTTAACCCAGGAAGAGATGCAGAACAGATTCATAACAGATTGTCATGACTCACAAAACCTGCCAAGTTCATATCTCTGATCCAAGCAAGTATCCGCTCCTCCTCCTCTATTGTTCACCAAAATCCATAGTTTTAAAATTAAACTCCTCTACTTGCTTGAAGTTATCAGCTGCAAGAGGTTAAAAAAGCAGAAATCTGAATGGCACAACAGCTGTTATAATGTGATAGGAGAAAAAGAAAGAATTAGCAACATCCTAATCGTTGATCAAAACAGAAAACCCTGAACTACCAAAATATTGCTTATTTTTAGATGGTTCCAGGGGTTGGAAGCCATGAATCATGAGAGTTATATGTGCTGGTTAAGAACTTCCAGAAACTCTGATCTTCAGAATCATCCTACAGGGTAGGTAGAAATTTATTTTATATTTGATTGAATCGCTAAGCCATTTCGGCTTGGTAGCACAGCACACTTAGACATATCTACTCAGAAGTAAGTACTATTGAGTCCAATGAGGAAACTATGGCCTTCCAGATGTGTTTGGGCTACAATTCCTGCCATCCCTAACCACTGGCTATGCTGGCTAGAGATGATGGGAATTAGTGTCCAATATCATATGGGCCGCCCCACAAGTTTCCCATCCCTGGATTACAAACTAAAATTAATGCATTGTTTTCACTAGGCATCTAATGAAAATCCAAATCACTACCCTACTTGAAAATATAACCAGCAATTCTTTACACCAGTGGTTTTCAAGCTGTGTTTTGTGGACGCGTATAACAGGTTCCTCAGTGAGAAAACCCTAATAGCACATGCTGAAAAACAGATTGTCCCTCTTTCAATGTTCGCTTGCAATACGCAGCACATAGGGTATTTGTGATGCATTCTAGGCCACACTCTCAGTTCTCACAAGGTGTGTATGAAGCACACAGACCTGCAAGAGGTTAAAAAAGCAGAAACCTGAATGGCACGGCTGTTATAATGTGATAGGAGAAAAAGAATTAGCAACATCCTAATTAGCAACATCTTGCAGGTTTTTCACAAGCTAGTGAACTGAGGTTGTCACCAATAACATTCCACTGTTCCCAGAATCCTTTGCAATGTGCAAGGGCTTTTACAGAAGACATGCGGAGGTTTCGAGATGGAAAGGGTTTTGATATAAGAAAAAACTGCTCCATTTCCCTTATGGGGTACCCATATAGAGTCCTTTTGTAGGTTCTCTATCAGTAGGAGAAAATAACAGAGACCAACCAGAGAATATTGAGAAGCAAAGCAGTAAACCTGATATTTATTAACTGTTGCAACAAGGTGCTCTCCTCACACGCAGGAGAGAGAAGGAGGACCCAGAACAAAAGTGTGCCCGCCTTTATATAGAAATTTTAAATTGCCCGCCCTGGAGTCCAAGACCACTCCTAGAAACATCATACATACACCACAGAAGGGGTGTAGCCCAAGACCCCCCCCCCAGATACATCATACCTACATCACAGAAAAGGCGGTCTACAACAGAAATCTGAGTGCGTAGTTTATCTCCTGTCTGGCAAGTTACCTGATTGAATTATCTGGGTTTTGGCCTCTCTTTTGTTATTATAACTACTTATTTCTTGAATCTAGGTCACAGGCTCACACCCTGTTCATATCTTGAATGTGCCCTTAAGACAGGATTTGTGAGGAAAGAGACAATGGGGAGGTTTCCCACTTTGACCTTGCAAAGAAATATTTGAGGTCAATTTGTTCAGGACCTACATAATCTGTGGGGTTTATATATACAGTTATGAACATTTATTTTATATATGACCTTATATATATGACCTTAAAATTCTTATAGCAGGTTTTCTGAGGATTTTTGGTAAAAGTACTGTTTTAATTGTCATTAGGGAACAACCCCATTGGAATGAAATGGATCCTTTTTTTCAAAATGACTAGAACAGTTAAAACAACCTCCTACCTGTTCTAGCTTGTTTACACTTACAGCTTTCAGTAAAAGTTGCCCAGCTTCATAAATAAACTTTGCAGATAACCAATTCCTGGCATCTCCAGGTAAAGCTGGGAAAGACTCTTGTCTGAAACCTGGAGAGCAGCTGTCAGTCAGCGTAGGCAATGACTCAGTGGG
The DNA here is from genome assembly GCF_963506605.1 of Zootoca vivipara. Lineage (NCBI taxonomy): Eukaryota > Metazoa > Chordata > Lepidosauria > Squamata > Lacertidae > Zootoca > Zootoca vivipara. The sequence continues at coordinate 8,436,709 of NC_083287.1, read as the reverse complement.
GAGACCAGCAAAATCTATGGTATTGGGCCAATGTTTTTATTCCTGCATTTTCTTATCTTGGCAGCACTGCAGTGTGTGTGTGTGTGAAACCCCATCTCCGGCAAGTTGCAAATTTGACTTTCCAATAATGAAGTGTTGGTGCATAGAATTAAGAAAAAGGATCGAGCAATGCATGTGATTTGGGATGTTGTTTGGGGACTTAAAAGTTTGAAATTACCATATTTTATTCCCATGGAATCAAACTCAAGACAATAAAATGCAAACCGTTATAATACCTGTCACAGTGGCCGGAGTGGACTACTTCAGAGTAACGACGCTACGCAGCTCTGCATTTTATTCTTTTATTGGTGCTGCGTATTTACAGTGCTCAAGTCATTGCTATTTACACGGAGCGATGTTGTCAGTCGGTTTCAGAACCTCCTAATGGCTTTTGGCGCGTCTTTCTCCAACACAAAAGCTTTGGCAGACCCATCCTCTTGCCCCTCCTCTTCCTGCGTAATTCTGGAGTTGGGGGGATGGGTCTTCCCCCCTTACTTGCCCCTTCCTGTCCCACCTGGGACCCTGGCTCCTCTACCTTGCCTGAGCCTCGGACACGACTTCCTGCTTCCCCACTGGAATCGGAACTCTCCCTGCTTTCCCCTTTGCTCGGGGACGGGCTTGAACTCAGGAGGGGAGGGACTTCGCGATATCCCCTGTCCCTCACATCCACCCCCCTCCCAAGCTCTCCTTCACCCCTCCCCAGGCCCCCCCCATGTGTCGGTGACGACTGGAAGCCTAAAAACTCGGTGCTCTCCGAGCCCGTTGGTGTGAACACCTCCCCCCAGTCCTGCGAGCCCCCCCCTTCCGCCTGGGAGGACGGGAATCCCAAAAAGTCCGTGGCGTCAGAGCTGGTGGGGGTAAAAATGTTTTGCCAATCTGCTCCTTCCTCTGACTGGGTGGATCTTGGCGACACCCATACCTCATCCTCTGGTTCCTCAAACTCCGCTTCCCAGCGCCATGGTGAGCTGTTCTCCCGTGCCTCCTCCTCCTCCCCCTCCCTTTCCATGTGCCAGGGCTTGGGTCTGTGGGGAAAGAGGGCGTGAAATTCTTCCACCAAGAATTCCTCCTGTATCTGAGTGGCGGGAACCCATTCATTCTGGGACGGTGGAGCATCCTCCCATGCCATGAGGTACTCCAGGCCCCCCACCCCCCACCTTGAATCCAGGATGGCCGTGGCCTCATTGAGTTGCTCCCTGCTTTCCCTCTCCCCCCCTCCCTCGGGGGTTTGTTCGCTGTCTCTGAGCCTGCTGCTTTCCCTGTACGGCGACAGCAGCGATCTATGAAACACTGGATGCACCCTCATGTCCTCTGGCAGTGCCAGCCTGTATGCCACCGGGTTGACCTGTTGCGTGACCGTGAAGGGGCCCAGCCATTTGGGTGCCAGCTTTTTGCACCTCCCTCTGGTGGGAAGGCCCTCCGAGGACAACCACACCTTGTCCCCCACCCTGATGACCTCCCCTTGTCGCCTGTGGCGATCTGCCCCCTTTTTGTACGCTTCCTTGGCCCTCTCCAAGTGTTCTCTGAGCTGCTGGTGCACCGTCTCCAGTTCCTCTGCCCAATCCTCAGCCTGTGGGCCCTCCTCCTCCTCCTCCCTCTCCCTCTCTGGGAAAGATCTGAGGTCGCGCCCGTAATTGGCCTTAAAGGGCGACACCCCTGTGGAGACGTGCACTGCATTGTTGTAGGCAAATTCTGCTAGTGGCAAGCGATCCACCCAGTCCGTTTGCCGCTGGCTGACGTAGCATCTCAGGTACTGCTGCAGAATGGCGTTGACCCTCTCCGCTTGTCCGTTGGTCTGCGGGTGTCTAGCCGTCGACAAGCTGACCTCCACCTGCAGGAGGTTCATGAGCCGCCGCCAGAACCTGGAAACAAATTGGCGGCCACGATCCGAAATAACCCTTAAAGGTAATCCATGCAGTCTGAAAATGTGATCAACAAACAGTTTGGCTGTCTCTTCTGCCGAGACTGCCCTGGCACACGGTATAAAGTGACACATTTTGGACATGAGGTCCACCACCACCAACACTGCAGTCTTACCCCTGGACGAAGGCAGATCTGTGATGAAGTCCATGGACACCACTTCCCACGGCCTGTGTGGTGTGGCTAAGGGCTCCAGCAACCCTGGTGGCGCTGCTCTGACCACCTTCGCCCGCTGGCAGGTGGTACAGCCCCTTACATAGTCTCGAACATCTTCCCTCACCCCTGGCCACCAGAAGTGTCTCATGACTAGGTGAGTGGTCTTGTCCCTTCCAAAATGCCCCGCTGTAGGGTTGTCGTGCATCTGCTTGAGGACCGTACGTCGAAGCTGGGTGGTGGGTAGGTACAGCGCACCCTTGTAGAAAAGCAGCCCTCTGCGTTCTGCAAAGTCTTTTGCCTGCTCCCTCCCCCCTCTCAGTTCTCTGAAGATGCGGTTGGCAAATTCATCCGCTGCCGTCAGTGCTGTGAGTTCTGCCTCGCTCACCACTGCTGCTCCGCAGGACCATGCCGACGGGGGGAAAATGTGCCTTGGGGCTGGTGGCGCCTCCTCCTCCATGTACTCTGGCTTGCGGGAGAGGGCATCCGCCCTGACATTCTGCTCTCCTGGGATGTAGTGTATGGAGAAGTTGAAGTTCGAGAAGAACTCCGCCCACCGTATCTGCCGCTGGTTGAGCACCCTGGCAGTTCTCCAGAACTCCAGGTTCTTGTGGTCTGTGCACACCTGGATGGGGTGCTTGGCGCCCACCAGGAAGTGTCTCCAGTGCTGGAACGCCGCGTGGATCGCAAGAAGTTCCCGATCAAAAACTGTGTAGTTTCGCTCGGGCTGGGTCAACTTCCTGGAGAAGAAGGCACAGGGTCTCCACTCTCTGTTGGCGTCCAGTTGCAACAAAATGGCGCCCACAGCCTTATCAGAAGCATCTGTTTCAATGCGTAGGGGCGCGTCCTGAACCACGTGGAACAGGTTCTGGTCTGAGGCGAACACCCTCTTGAGGCTTTCGAACGCTGCTTGCGCCTCTGGTGTCCACCTGAACTTCTGCTTGCCTCTCAGGCAGTCAGTGATGGGAGCCGTAACTCGAGAGAAGTTCTTGATGAACTTCCTGTAGAAGTTGGCAAAGCCTAGTAGGCGTTGGGCATCTTTGTGCGTCCTGGGGCTGTGCCAGTCCAGGATGGTCTGCACCTTGTCCTTGTCCATTGCCAGCCCCTTGTCTGACAGCTTGTAGCCCAGGAAGTCCACCTCCTTGGTGTGAAACTTGCACTTCTCCAGCTTCACATACAGGTGGTTCTCCTTCAGGCGCTGTAACACCTCCCTGACGTCCTTCACGTGCTGCACTGGGTCGTTGGAGTAAATAAGGATGTCATCCAGAAAGACCAAGCATTTCCTGAAGAGTAGGGACCCCAGGACGTGGTGCATGAAGGCCTGGAAGCATGCTGAGCCCCCTTGCAACCCGAAGGGCATCACCAGATATTCAAAAGAGCCCAGAGGCGTGAACATCGTGGTTTTCCACTCATCGCCTTCCCGGATCCTGATCAAGTTGTACGCCCCCCTCAGGTCTAGCTTGGTGAAAATCTTGCCTCTGCGTGCCGCTGTCAGGAGATCATCCACTCTGGGCATGGGGAAAGCCACTGGCTCTGTCACCGAATTCAGCCGTCTAAAATCCACCACAAGACGGCGCTGTTGCGTGTCTTTCTTGTCCACCCAGAAGACCGGGCTGCCCCCTGCTGCCTTGCTTTCTCTGATGAACCCCCGCTTGAGGTTCTTGTCGATAAAAGCGCGCAGATCCTCCAGTTCCTGGTCTGACATGGCGTACAGCTTGGCTGGGGGTATAGTTGCCCCAGGCACCAGGTTGATCTGGCAGTCAAAAGGCCTGTGTGGGGGCAGGTGGTCGGACTCCGCTTCACTGAAGACCTCCTGCAGGTCCCAGTATGGTTTGGGTATCGCCTCACCCCCTTTGACGTGCATGGTGGCCACCGTGGCTATCGGAGGCCCCTCCCCTGGTTGGTGCTGCATGCAATGTTCCAGGCAAAAGTCCGATCCAAAAGTGATGCATCTCTGATGCCAACTTATGGAGGGGTCGTGGCGCGCCAGCCAGCTCATGCCCAAAACGATTGGGGGGTCTGAGATGGTGGTGACGTTGAATGCCAGTGTCTCTGAGTGCCTTCCAACCGTCATTCTCATGGGGGGGGTTTGATGAGTGATGGCCCCTCCCAGCAGCTCTCTGCCGTCAATGGTTGCCACGTGCAGAGGAAAATCCAGCTGCAGAAGCTGGATCTGGTGCTCTTCTGCAAAGTTTCTCGAGAAGAAGTTGGCTGAGGCACCACTGTCAATTAGGGCGAGGACCGTCAATGGATAGCCATTTGGGAGCGTGAGCGTCACTTCTAGAACCACTCCTGCTCTGGGAGGGGTGGGCTGGCTCTGCTCCTCTCTGTGCGGGTGGGTGGGCTGGGGCTGTTGTCTGCTGACTGTGCCTGGCTGCCGCCCCTTGTCTCCTGCAGCCAGGCTTTCCCGTTTCCCTGCTGTGGTGCTGCGTCAGTGGGGGAGGGCACAACCGTTCCCGCCTTTCCTTGCCACTCCCTGCGATGTGGGCAGTCTCTGACGAGATGCTGGGGGGAGTTGCAGAGAAAGCAATTCCCACCCCTTCCCTCCTTGCGTCTTGGCGCCGCTGGGGTTTGAAAAGCCCGCGCGCGCGCGCTATCAATCTGCATGGGTTCCTGGTCCTGACTGGCCCCAGGCGTGGCTTGAAAGGGTTGTTGAGGGAGTGGCTTCTCCTGCGACCGTGGGAACCAAGCCCGCTTTGCGCGCGTTGCTTGCTTGTCGCTCCATCTGGATTCCTGCCTCACCCCCACCGCCAGAGCCGCTTTGCTCAGTTGATCCATATTACTGGGCTTTGGACCTCTCGAGAGCTCATCCTTCACCTCCTCATGCAACCCCAAGTAAAACGCCGCTTGCATTGGGGCAGACTCCAGATCCCACCCCAATCTGTGCACCAGCATGGTGAATTTCGCCCAATACGCGCGAACTGTCATATTTCCTTGGCGTAAATTATGAAGTTCCTCCTTAGTCTGGTCCATATGACTATCGGACGAATACATCGTTTTCAAACCTTCTAGAAATAGTTTGACATTCTTCATGCAAGGATTCCTTGTTGCAATTAACGGTCTTAGCCACTCCCTGGCCGCCCCTGTAAGGTGCTCCACAATAAACGCTACTCTGTGCTCATCATCAGGGAACTCATCGTGGTGCAGCTCAAGAGCATACACAATCTCAGTCTCAAAGCCCTGAAACTCCTTCGGGTCTCCATTGAACTTGCTTACTAGGGTCCCGGCTCTCCTTCCTGGCAGCACTTGGACTTGGGGTGCCCCTCCCGCCTTGTTTTTCTCTGCATCCAGCTTGTTTTGGAGGTCTACCGCCACCGCCCTTAAATGCTGCTCTTTTTCCTGGAGCTCTCTCACCTGTTCCGCAAGTTGTAGCCGGTCGTCCTGGACCTTCTTAGTCTCCTCTTTAGCTGCCTTCAATTCTCCCTGCGCCTGCAGCGACAGCTGTTGCAGTTCTAGCTGGGCTTGCTCAGCGATCTGCCGCCACTTCTCCGCCTCTGACACGCTCATCCCGGCAACTCCAAAGTAGCCCAAAAATGATTAGGAGGTTGCTGTCACAGTGGCCGGAGTGGACTACTTCAGAGTAACGACGCTACGCAGCTCTGCATTTTATTCTTTTATTGGTGCTGCGTATTTACAGTGCTCAAGTCATTGCTATTTACACGGAGCGATGTTGTCAGTCGGTTTCAGAACCTCCTAATGGCTTTTGGCGCGTCTTTCTCCAACACAAAAGCTTTGGCAGACCCATCCTCTTGCCCCTCCTCTTCCTGCGTAATTCTGGAGTTGGGGGGATGGGTCTTCCCCCCTTACTTGCCCCTTCCTGTCCCACCTGGGACCCTGGCTCCTCTACCTTGCCTGAGCCTCGGACACGACTTCCTGCTTCCCCACTGGAATCGGAACTCTCCCTGCTTTCCCCTTTGCTCGGGGACGGGCTTGAACTCAGGAGGGGAGGGACTTCGCGATATCCCCTGTCCCTCACAATACCCAAAGCACTTTACAGCTGTAATGCAAGCAGCCTTATTACTTATTCAGATTTACTTTCCTGCAGTTTTCAGCTTAGTTTTAGAGTGATATTTATCCCCCTGCAAAGTTAGAACTGCATCTTCTTTATTCTGCAACCATGCCTTCTTTCTTTCGAATGCTGCATTTTGTCATGCACTGTGGGAGACATGCTATTAGGTGAACACAAAGAATTGAATATGTTCAACATATGTCTAATCAAGGTGAGGCTTATTTGAAACCCTTACATTGTCACTGGCTGTTTCAGGTTTTCTAATCCTGACTTTTGAGGGACTTTCCCCCATACAACCTCAGTGGGTCCATAGGTTCATCAATCGGTGATTGATCTAGCAAAGCTTTCATGGGCCATTTGACAGAGCGGTACAGAAACAGGCAACAAGGGGCCATGTCTGCGACTGTTTTTAAGACAAGTTTCCTAATGCTTGTAGAAATGTTATGGTACATCTCTATGGCTGGAATAGTGTAGTCTGGCATGAAAACTACAGAGATACCTCTTGGTACCTTGGACAGACGCTGCCGGTAAAATGGGCACTTGTGATTGTTTTTGATGACAAGCCCTACATAGCTGAGAACTTCGCTCTGTTGAATTGTAAGAGCAAATTTGCTTCAGGTGAGGAAGACTCAACCACAGGGCCTGTCTATGAGTTGGCATGCTTAGGCAGGTGCCAAAACCTTTGCTGTCCAGAGGGATCCACCTCTACCTACCCCTTTTTCAAAATAGGTGGTGCGGCTTCTAGCTCCTCCTCCTTCCTCTTGCTCTCTTGTGCACAGTTGGGGGCCGTAATGCTTCTGAATACCATTTGCTGCAAAGCGGGTTCTCCATTCATGGAGAGCACGGGTTGTGGAAGGGTTAACAAGACATCTCCTGGGTTGCTGGGCAGGATAGACTAGATGGCCACCGGGTGATTGGTCATTTTTGTTGCTGGGGCAAAAGGTATGTTGCAAGTTAATGATTGACAGCCATAGCCATTATAAACTTGCAGCTTTCTGGTTTCACTTTTGCCAAGTGCAATGGATCTCCCGCCCGCCTGCCCTCTTTAAGGGTCTTCCTGCAATTGACATTGCTATGCCTGTCATGGGGTCGCCTGCTTTGGGGCAGGGGCCTGGTAGGAATTTTGTCCATTTGGCTGATTGGCTGTTGCCATTTGGTTTTTGCCTAAAGGTAAAGGGACCCTTGACCATTAGGTCCAGTCGTGACCGACTCTGGGGTTGCGGCGCTCATCTCGCTCTATTGGCCGAGGGAGTCGGTGTACAGCTTCCGGGTCATGTGGCCAGCATGACAAAGCTGCTTCTGGCGAACCAGAGCAGCACACAGAAACGCCGTTTACCTTCCCACTGGAGCGGTACCTATTTATCTACTTGCACTTTGATGTGCTTTCGAACTGCTAGGTGGGCAGGAGCTGGGACCGAACAACGGGAGCTCACCCTGTCACGGGGACTTGAACTGCCAACCTTCTGATCGGCAAGCCCTAGGCTCTGTGGTTTAACCCACAGCACCACCCGTGTCCCTATATGGTTTTTGCCTACTGGTAGCAAATCATCACAACTTGTAAGGTTGGTGGTTAGGCATTGGTTAAAATTGGTTGGTGGAGGGGTAACGAAAGGCTGTGCCTACCCTTCAAAATTGCTGCTGCTTATAGAGGTATTCCGTTAAAGGAATCCTGGGGCTCAACATGCTTTTGTCCGTACCCCTGCAAGGGGCCAGGGCCTCGCAAGAGCCTCGGGGAACCTTCGGGGAGAGGTGAAGGGCCTGTCACACAGCTCCATCCTCTCTCAGGGGGTGTTTACCTACTGTCTTCCCTAGACGGCTAGGGATGTCAGATCTGTCCCAGGGCGGAGGACAGATGGATGGAACCAATGCCTAAGCAACCACTCACATTTGGATGTTTTTTAAATAAAGTTGTGGCCAAAATAATGTCAAGACCTTAAACTTAAATTGCTGTGTGATGTGTGAATTATTGGGGGGGGGTGTCTTGTGACCTCTACACGCAAACCACTGGAGGGTAAAGTGCTCTTGTGCTCAGGTCCTGCTTGAACGTTTTCCTTTGGCCACAGTGAGAACAGGATGATGGACTTAGATTGGGGTCGGCAAGGTTTACCTCGCCTGGGCCAGTTCACTCCAGTGGAGATCCGTGGGCTGGATTGCACACACACGTGAGCGAGCGTGCCCGCGATTTCCGGCGTCTGCGTCTGCGGAGGTGCGATTTCTGGCACTGCAGAAGCGAGTCCTCGCACTGCGCTGGTTTAGCACAGCGCGCGGGGACTCGCTAAGTGGGTGGCTTGGTTTGGGGGGTGGCTCGTGGGCCAGTTAAACGACCCCTGTGGGTCGCTTGTGGCCCATGGGCCTTAGGTTGCCTGACTTAGACGGATGATTGGTCTGATTCTTCTTGTGTTCTTAGACACAATCACTGCCACTTCACAGAGGTGGGCAGGAGCACCAAGGGGATCTTTCTGGAGGGCTGTCCAAAACCTGAAGCTGGCTCTGGATAGGAACAATTTCATGCCATTGCTAACACAGTGTTGTAACAGATGGCAACTACCTTTAGGGATAAGCAGCATGAAAATGTAGCGTGTGCAAATGGTTAAGAGTTTGGTAAGAATTAGGAGAAGGGGAAATGTTAGCCAAGACGTTTGTCAATGATGGTTCATCTGATACAGAGGACTGGTCAAAGGGCACAGCAGGAGAAAGGAGATAAAGGATCCTTTCTCATGAGTTAATCATCCATTAGGGTTGCCATCTTCCTATATGTTGCACAAACTTCATTGGGGTGTTGTAATGATTGGTTAATATCAATAAGGTGATGTAAATATAAAGAATATCAGAGCTTTGTGCTATGTTTGGCGTGCATGTTTAAGATTACATTTTACAACATGGTTATAGTTTCATTCATCAGCATGGCAATCTTGATATAACAGCCATTACTTAATTCTTAATTACTTAACTCATTACTTAATAGCCTGTCTTCAGATTGATCTTCTCAACAAGCCTTTTTGTCACTCTCCCCTGATGGTTGGTAACCTTTGATTCATTGCACTAAATGAATTGGGGCTTCTCCTTTTGTGCTACAGCTTCACCTCTTATTGGTAATATCAGACAACGTTATACATGACCTTTAAAAGTCCTTTTAATAGTGCATCCTACCGTATTTATTTTGGGTTTTTTTATATCAAAACATTTTCCTGAGAGAAGAGTTTCTTAAGATTTCTTTTCACTAGGATTTGCCTGTGAACATAGCCAGAAACCAGGTTGTCTAAAAATTCAAGACTATGTCTAATATTTTCTCATTTTGATATTCACTTTGACAAATTTGCACACTGACAAATTTCTGGAACGAAACAGTCACATTGCTTCTATGCTGGCTGGCATCCCTTTGTTCCTAGTTACCATCTTTTCTTTGTGCCATTTCCCTTTTCCTCTTGCCCTCACTTGCTGTAATCTGATTGGCTGCTAGTGTCCCGAGGAAAGGAGATTTCCTGCTCCAGAAAACCTTAAAAATCCTGTCCAATTCTTAAATTCTGCTACTGGTCTTAGAAACCACTTCTCAGGCAACACCCAGTAACCTTGTTGGTTGTGAAAATATTGATGTGAGCTGTATTTTTCTCAGTGTTGGGAACATAAGGTAAAGGGACCCCTGACCATTAGGTCCAGTTGTAACTGACTCTGGGGTTGCGCGCTCATCTCGCATGATTGGCCGAGGGAGCCGGCGTACAGCTTCCAGGTCATGTGGCCAGCATGACAAAGCCGCTTCTGGCAAACCAGAGTAGCACATGGAAACGCCGTTTACCTTCCCGCTATAGCGGTTCCTATTTATCTACAGTACTTGCATTTTGATGTGCTTTCGAACTGCTAGGTTGTATGAACACCTTAAAAGTATTCTGGTAATGGATATGTTTAGAGAAAAGCACCAATAAAATAAGGAAGAAAACAAACATAAATATGTATTTTCCTGACTTTTGAATAGGTGGCTGTGAGAATGGAGAATGAAGGAATGTGACATTGTATACATTTCAGAAATCAGCACAAGAATATTCAGATGCTTCTCTATAGTAGTGTGTGTGTAAAAATGGGCTGATCCAGTAATATTATTAATTTCCCTCCAGTTTTCATTCTTAGAGATCCATGGATGTACATAGAGCTGCATTTCTGATATTAAAAAATGCAAGCTTGTATACATTATTCTGTTGCATCCACTATATTCTGTTTTTTTGTGGGGAGGGGAATGCAGTATTAATTTTACGCTTTTCTTGCACATGAATGCCTGCATTTGCACTTTAACAAGCCCTGAAACATTGGTTACTAAACAACCATATTACATCTCTTGCATCCCCCCCCCACTTTTGTTCACTAGCTATAAAATTGAACAACTGGGACTCTGAGACTTTGGCCTGGATCCAAAGCTGAGTTAGATGCATCCATGCTTGGCTCTGTGCCCAAAGATATAATATTCAAATGTGACTTGTCCTTAATTTTTGTTTAATTCAAAGCTTTCCTGCTTCATTTTCTAAAGGGAGAACGACATTTGCTATTACTCGGGATGCTACAGAAATTACTGTTAAAATCAAACAAAGTAATCACACCCCAAAATTTCCTAAAGGTACTTACAGGGTCCTTTCTCAAACTCAGTTGAAGCCAACACCTCTCTTGATTATCTCTCTATATAATAAAAATGTAAGAATGTCATCGTGCAGCCTTCATTGGGGGATTTATAGTGCCACCTCGCAACCCTGGATTTGCACGAAGCCACGGTCGGGGCAGGGAGGCCAAAGTGAAGACAAGTTGCACATCATAGGAGCAAGAACGGAGGGCACTGAGAAGGTGGAGGTAGTGGTTTGAAACAATGGCAGAAGTTTGAGTGATGCAGCGGTAGAGGAAACTGAGACGAAAATGGTGGTGTTAAACAACAGCAGAGATTTGAATAAAGTGCCTTCATTGCATTGTAGAATGGAATATTTGAGAGCTCCGTGTCTTTTATCTCTCTCTTATGAGGTAGCTGAGGAATAGAAGAGGAAGAAGTTTGATTGAAGTGACAGAAGTTTAAGTAAAGTGGATTGGAAGAGCATTGAAAGGAAAATGACAGTTTTAAACAGTGCCTGAGGGTTGAGTAAAGCACGGATAGAGGGATATGGAGAGGAAAACTGTAGTTTTATAGAAGAGCAGAGGTTTGAGTAAACACCTCTAACTGATGGCTGTCCAGCGTCTGCTTGAAGGCCTCCAGAAAGGGAGAGCCCACCATGCCTCTAAATATTGTGAAGTTATTGATGACAATACAGTGGTGCCTCGACTTATGAATTTAATCTGTTCCGAAGGCACCTTCGTAGGTCGAAAAATTCGTAAGTCGAAAAGCGCCATTGGAAACGCGATTTCCCATACGAATGCATTGGAAACAAAAAATCCGTAAGTTGAAGCAACCCCACCTAAAAATTCGTAAGTCGAAAAAACCCTATCTAAAACTGCCACGGTTTCCGTTCGGATGTTGAGAAATTCGTAAGCGTGCGGCCATTTCCCCCATTCGTAAGTCGAAAAATTCGGTTGTCGAGTCGTTCGTAAGTCGAGGTACCACTGTAATGCTTTGCAGAAGTACCAGTTGTAATGACTTACAATATGATGAAGGCTAATAATTGAAAACACGTGTTTTGCAAACAAAGAGAGGGCAGTGTGTGTGTGACTCAGCAGAATGCTGAAATTTGACATTTTGTAGAGCAAAGAGAGTACTTGTAAGTCAGCAAGTTGATGATATATTTCATTTATAAAGTATAATATAAACTCTAGCAGGCCATTCAATCATTGGAATTGATAATTCACCTCTTTTCCAAATAGGTTTTCTGACTGAAGCTGCTGATTACATCTAGAGAAGCTGGATTTATAGAGGAGCTCCAGTATTATGTATTGTTTTATCAAATTGTCTATAGCACTTTATACCAGGGATCAGCAAACTTTTTCAGACCTTGTGGGGGGCCGGACTATATTTTGAGGAAAAAATTAACGAATTCCTATGCCCCACAAATAACCCAGAGATGCATTCTAAATAAAAGGACACATTCTACTCATGTAAAAACACACCAATTCCCCGACCGTCCATGGGCCGGATTTAGAAGGCGATTGGGCCTGATCTGGCCCGCGGGCCTTAGTTTGCCTACCCATGCTTTATACCATTAAAGTTTTGATTTTATTTCATATATCTTATGGCATAGCTCCATCAATGCGTCACAGAATTGTGGCTCATCTTCGACTAGCAAACTCCCAAAATAATTAACATCCCCAACATATTTTGTCTTTTGTGAAATCTGCACTTCCCCTAGCAGAAATAATACAGTGGTTTAATAACTGTTAAATTGTTTGCAGGTGCCAGTCATAAGTGCAGACATGAATAAACCAAAATAATAGTTTGCAGTATTAAAGCTTCATAAATGAACATACACAACACAATGAAACAAAAAGTAGTGATGAGCCAAAACGGGGTGGCCAGTTTTGCGAAAATGTTTGTCAGAAATTAAAGGTGCTCCCTGGGGGATCATTGCAAAAGGGCTGAGAAACTGTTCCAGACCCATACTTCGTTGTCTAGCTTCACAAGAGGCACTGCCCTAATTCATATGTGCTTCATTTCGGGAGGGTGGTGGCAGCGGCGTCGCTAGCCTTCTGGCTGCCTGGGGCGGCAAACCAGAAGGCGCGCGTCATGACGCATGTGGCTCGATGCACGATGCAGAGCGGGTTGCCGGGGGGCGATGCTCCAGCGCCGGCAACCCGCTCTGTAGCGCAACGTGTGCTTCTTCCTACTCAGGCGGAGCGTCTCTCGCCGCTCCGCCTGAAGAAGCACATGTCACACTATGGAGTGAGTTGCCAGGGGGGGGGGTGTGCTCCAGCAACCCTCTCTGTAGCGCGACATGTGCTTCTTTCTACTCAGGTGGAGCAGCGAGGGGCGCCTCCGCTGATGCCCCTCACCGCTCTGCCTCCACCTGAGTAGGAAGAAGACAAAGCGCACTATGGATCGGCTTGCCACGCGCTTTGTCTTCTTCCTAAGACGCAGAGATAGGCAATGTAGTTAATTCTTTATTCAAGAGCCAGTGTGGCGTAGTGGTTAAGAGCGGTAGACTCGTAATCTGGGGAGCCGGGTTCGTGTCTCCGCTCCTACACATGCAGCTGCTGGGTGACCTTGGGCTAGTCACACTTTTTTGAAGTCTCTCAGCCTCACTCACCTCACAGGGTGTCTGTTGTGGGGGAGGAAGGGAAAGGAGAATGTTAACTGCTTTGAGACTCCTTCGGGTAGTGATAAAGCGGGATATCAAATCCAAACTCTTCTTCCTACTCAGGTGGAGGCGTAGAGGCGAGGGGCGAGGTCAGAAACATCGGGGCCTCTGTGATGGCGGTTGCGCCGTCGCCACAGTAGCGAGGGGGCGCCGCGCTGCCCCCCACAGAGCGGAGCCTGGGGCGCGCCACCCCTGCCCCCCTATTCCGATGCCCCTGGGTGGTGGTTTGGAAAATAGTAGGGGTAGATTCCATCCTGTTGTCAACTGTCAGAGCTTGGTCAGATGCAGCTTGTCTTCTATCTCAGTGTTTCTCAACCTTTTTTGGGCCACGGCACACTTGTTCCATGAAAAAAATCACGAGGCACACCACCATTAAAAAAGTTAAAAAATTTAACTCTGTGCCTATATTGACTATATATAAAGTAATTCTCTTTATATATAGGCCATTTGTTAATGCCCTTTGTTGACTTTAAGCCTGGGTGGCTCTTTTTAATTCCCCCCCCCTTGCCACACAGTACAAACATTCTCAGGCGTTAGGGGGGGACATGGGGGGAAGGAGACTCCGGCATTAGGGTCATTGCTGCCATTGGTCAAGTGCCCGAAACACCCTTCATGCCCAAAGGCCTCAGGGCCACTTACAGCGCTGCTAAAAGGCAGAATGAAAAGCCCTCGGGTCGAGGGGAGCCTCGCAGGGCCCCCGACTCCGCGACCCAAGAGGGAACGAGGGTGCCACGCGGGGCTCACAGGAGACCCCTCCCCTCGAGAGGAAAGAGGAGCGTCCCGGGTGTTTCTCTCCCCCCGCCAGACCTCCCTCCCTCCCCTCAGAGGCACCACTTTTCGGGCGCAGCGAAGGCCCGTTCCTCCCTGCGCACCCCAACCGCCGCCGGAGGGCCATGGCCAACGCCGCCTCTGCTCCGCGCCCGCTCGGCCTGATCCCAGGCTGCCTCTCCTGCCCGCCTCGCGCCTCGCTTACTGCATGGTCCCTTCCAACTCTGGCGGCGGTTGGGGTGCGCAGGGAGGAACGGGCCTGCTCTCCGCCTTCTCGCGCTCTAGCCTGGCCGGCCAAGGAGCGCTGTGCTGCGCTCGCCATTCGCGGGACTAGACTGGAAGCGAGTGCGAACGTCGGAGCGCGCCCTCCCAGATTTTGTGCCCGGTGCAGCGGCCCCTCGCCCCGCGTAGTGACCCGGCCGGCTTCCTTTCCGGCGTGTTAGTGCCGTTTAATGGCGGCCGCCAGGCACGTGACAAGGCAGCAAATCGCCCTTCTCGTCGCCGCACATCGCGGCATACCAGCCAGCGTCTCGCGGCACACTAGTGTACCGCGGAACAGCGGTTGAGAAACGCTGTTCTATATTACAAGGTAGTCTTTATGGGGGTATATTGTATTTAATTATGGGGTATCAGAGTTTTGGGGGGGCTAGTCAGGATGGGATAGCAGGCTTGTTGGTTTTGAATGTCTGATGTAGAGTTTTTTCCAATTTCACTGTTCTGTATGGGACAATGACAATAAAGATTATCTATCTATCTATCTAAGACGCAGAGAAAAGGCAATGTAGTTAATTATTTATTCAAGAAAACAGCATACAACCATAGCTGCCAAGTCTCCCGTATCCCCCAGGAAACCCCCATTTTTCCGGCTGTCCCCAGCCGAAAAAATGGATTTTTTTGTTTTCCCCCAGTTTATTCTGGCGTGGTGGCCATTTTGGGACTGGGCGGAGCATGCTCAGAAGCGACTTTTGATGCTGCTTTGCCCAGTTCCAAAATGGCCGCAGCGCGACTTCTGGTGCAGTGGCCATTTTGGAACAGGGCAGAGCAGCATCAAAAGTAGTTTCTGAGCATGCTCCGCCCAGTTCCAAAATGGCGGCAGCACTACTTCCAGTCTGCTACTTCCGGTCCAGTCCCTTATTTCTCAGGCCGGAACTTGGCAGCTATGCATACAACTCAGCAATGCCTCCCCATCAGAACTTGCCCCTATCAAGGAGTTGCCAGGGCTGACGGTCCCCGTCCTCCTCCTCCTGTATGGAGATCTCCTCCTCTGCTAGATGTTTCCCAAGCAGCAGCCTCAAACTATGTCAGCAAACCTGTAACCTCTGTTCTGCCCAACCCATCACCCTGAATGTCCTTGGAGTTGAGGAGGGAGAGGAGCTTGTCGCAGGAGGCGAGCACCTTGGATTCTGCTGTAGCCTCTGTCCCAACTCCTCTGCTTCAGCCACTGAGTCTGAGCTGCTCCCTGACATAAAGGGCATTGTGACATCATGTCTAGAATGATACTTAGTTGTCTAGGTTCCCTTATGTGACAGTACAAAAAGCACTGCCCTAATTTATATGGGCTTCATTTCAGGAGTCTAGTAAACAAGAGCAAAATGGCTGCCACAGTAGCAGGGGAAAGACTGTGAACGGCCCTGAAAGCAGGACTGTGTAGGGCCTGTTTTACTGCAATTTAGTATAAGATGAAATAGAAGAGGAGAGATGTTCTTGCCTGTATTTATTGAGCTGTGAAGAGCCATGATGTATGTTCTAAGACAGGGGTCCCCAGACTTACCGTGCAGTGGGCCGGTGCCCGCCGCGCCGACCGCGCGGCGGGCCGGAGGGTAGGGGAGTGCGTGCGCAGCGGGCCGGAGACGGGGGAGTGCGCGCCCGCGCGCATGCGCACACGCACACGGGCGGGGAAAAATCGCCGAAAATCGCTTGTGCGCATGCGTATGGGCCTCCCCCGACCCGGAAGTGTATCGGAAATGATCTCTTCTGGGTCGGGAGAGGCCCATACGCATGCGCACAAAGGATTTTCGGCGATTTTTTGCAGATTTCTAAGATCGTCGCCGCGCCGCGTGCCGTAAGAGCGGGCGGCGGCAGCGGGGGCCGTGGCCGTCGCGGGCCGGATTGGGAGGCCGATTGGGCCGCATCCGGCCTGGGGGCCGTAGTTTGGGGACCCCTGTTCTAAGAGGACATACTTCTGAAGCCATGTGTGCCTGTTATTGAACTGGTTAAGTCATGGGTAGGTAAACTAAGGCCCAGGGGCCGGATCCGGCCCAATCGCCTTCTAAATCTGGCCCACGGACGGTTTTTACATGAGTAGAATGTGTGCTTTTATTTAAAATGCATCTCTGGGTTCTTTGTGGGGCATAGGAATTTATTCAACCCCCCCCCCCAATATAGTCTGGCAGAACTGTTGGCGAACAGAGGGAAGGTGCATTTCAGATAGGGTTGCCATATTTCAAAAACTGAAAATCTGGACACAATTTATTTTGCAAAAACTAAAAAATAATATTTTTATGAGCTATTTTTAATGAAATCCAACCCAAATCTACACTACCAACATGGGCTGCCATATGCCTGGATTTTCCCAGACATTTTAGCGATTTCCACCCATATGCTGTTTACAAGAGCTGAATACAGGCTATGGCGTATGGCAGGGATAGGCAACCCAAGGCCCAGGGGCCAGATGCAGCCCAATCGCCTTCTCAATCTGGTCCACGGATGGGAATCAGCGTGTTTTTACATGAGTAGAATGTGTCCTTTTATTTAAAATGCACCTCTGGGTTATTTGTGGGGCCTGCCTGGTGTTTTTTTTTTTTAAACATAATTTTTATTGATTTTACAAATTACAAAAGATGGTACATACATATACACCTTTTCCACCTTCTTCCCACCCCCCTCCATGGGTCCTCCCCTGCCACAGAAGTATCCCACGCAGGTGAACAGTCAGAAGTGGTCCATTTTATGATTGGGTTTCTGTCCTCCTCCCCCTCCCCTGCCCCCGAAGCCCCCCCCTGCCACCAGGGAGCTCCAGTGAACCAGGGCAGTACGCAGGAGTTCATCCATCCAACCATCTATTGTCATACCAAAAAAAAAAAAAAAATACAAAAAGAGAAAAAGAGAAAAAAGAGAAGAAAAAAAAAAGACAAAAAGGAAAAAAGACAAAAAAAAATTCATCATAATTGTTAAATTCATAATTGTTAAACCATATTTTGTGGGCTTCCCCACCCTCCCCCCTTCCCCGGTTTTCCTCCCTTATTTATCATCTTCAACAGTTTCATAATTCATATTTTATAACATACACCTTTATATCTTGTACCACTTTTAAACTAACTATTATCATTTTCGCCTATTGTCCAATCACTGAGAAATCAAACTCCCATTTTTTTCTTCCCGTGCCTAATTTTTACCCCTCTATAGGCCTCCATATTTTCACCTTTTTCCAGAATCAATTCACTTTTTAAACCTATAATTATTCCCAAACTAACCTTACACCCCCCCGAGTACTGGCTCCACCCCACCAATCCAGCAAGTTCCATAGTCAGCAGTCCAGTTATAGTCCTATTAACCCATCCTTACAATCACAACTTCACTTTCCCTTCACCCCACCCCCTGTTTACAGTCTTTTGCCATCCAGGCCTCCATATCAGACCCCTGAGCTTCTTCTCTTCTCTGCTTAATTTTTCCTTCTTCCCTGTGGTCATTCTGGAGTTCCAGTAAGTCCAATCGTGCCCCCCTCGAAGGGGAGGCACTCCATCCAACTTTTTGTAGAGTAAAATCATCATTTTTTTCGTGATGGGCTTCATTTTGTGTTAAGTCATCACAGTCCTCATCATTGTCATTCTCACATTCGTCTTCTTCAGTTTCAAAAGCTTCATCTTCTAAGAAATCATATTCTGCCATAATCATCTGGAATTGTTGCTGTAACACTTGCCGTTGTGTCTCCTCTTGACATAGTTCTATTCTTGCTTCCCACATTAAGGTCAAAACAGTCCGCTGAAACTCAGGCGGGTACCTTTTTGTTGACATAGTTCAGTCCTGTCAAGGTCAAAACTTGTCACATGGGGTGGAATATAATCGCAGTCTATTTTCTCGACTCCATTTTAACAAGCTGGCTGCATTCTTAAAAATAAAGTTCGAACTCACATTTCAAAAGTATATAAACCAAAAAAGAATTTCCAAAAAGTCCAGAGATAAAGATAGAAATAGAATTTAACTATAAATCCTGATCAACTCACTGGATTGTCTGGGCTGCCGGCTCCCGAGGAACAGAAAGGTCTTTCTTAGTCTTAACTTCTTTCTGCAGGGCAATCACAGCCACAGTCTCTCTCCCCTTTTACCCTGCATTTAGGGGAGATTCTCTTTGATGCCTTTGAGGAATCCTTTTAAGTTGAAATCTTCTGTTTACGGCTTCGGGTTTCTGTTTACTGTCTCTTATGTTACTGCCTGGTGTTTTGACATGAGTAGAATGTGTCCTTTTATTTAAAATGCACCTCTGGGTTATTTGTGGGGCCTGCCTGGTGTTTTGACATGAGTAGAATGTGTCCTTTTATTTAAAATGCACCTCTGGGTTATTTGTGGGGCACAGAAATTCGTTCATTCCGCCCCCCCCCCAAAAAAATACAGTCCGGCCCACCACATGGTCTGAGGGACGGTGGACCGGCCCACGGCTGAAAAAGGTTGCTAACCCCTGGGTTAAGTGGTTATATTTTTAACCCAGTTCTTTTGCATCATCCGTTAGGTGAATATTTGGGAAGGACAACTCTGTCATGCACATTCTTTTGTGTGGAGAACACAAAATAAGATTATGTATACTGCAAATAGTGAACTGCTGCCCATCATACATCCAGTTTGCCATCTGTCTAGCTCTGTGTATGTGACACCCATTCATGTACCAATTCATAACATATAGCTATCCAACGAACCATTTGTGGCAAAGGCATAGGACCCAGTTATAGTGAAATTCTTCACCACAACCATTGTCGCTGACAAGTAATGATATTTTTCTTTTGCGCCATTTTAGCAGCATTGAAGGGCTATAAACATGCTGGAGAATCTGGACCTATGATTACGCATGCCAGGTTTTAAAGGCCAGGACTCATGCACATTTGAATGAAATGTTCCATCTGTCCGCATTTCCCCTATAGTTTCAATACTGGAAAATAAAAAATATTACTCAATACGGAAAATGGAAGCACTATTAGAAAAGATATATCTTCAGCGATAGGCTCTCAAATGTATTTTTTTCTGAAGTTAAAATAAAAATGCTACTGTAATTTATAGTGGAACAGCAGCAATGGAGGTGCAAAGGGGTAGGGTTTTTTTAATTATTCATAGTGTTACAATGATAAAAAATGTTTGATGCCAACACACACACACACACACATACACCTCCTAAATTCATGGAATGTTTGTTCATCACCATGAAATTCCTCTGTATTGATTTTGGTCTACCCAAGTTTTGTGAGCCGTGGTGAACAACATGGCCATTTTGCTGCTGTGTTTATTTAACCTCTCATCTGAAGGTAAAGATTTTGGTCTTCGAGAGTGGGCAGATCCCTTGCCAGACTAAATCAAGAAAGCAAATACCATACCCAAGTAAAACTCTTTTAAAAATGCAGACAACAAAACATAAAGTCTGCATTTACTTAGCTACAAATGGCAAACAACCACTGAGGACGACCTATAACCATTAGCAATGATAAAGTAAACACAAATAAAGACAGTATCAGAACAATTCAACTTATGTGCACATTTCTTCACCAGAAAGGAAAGGTTAGGGCTGAATGAATGCTCTTCCGAAGGACTCTATCTATACATTCTCCAAAGCCCAAGTCTCTAAACGTGAAAAACATTCCTGCTGAGTGTGTTCAGATTACCCAAACGAAATCCATAGAATCATAGAATTGTAGAGTTGGGAGGTACTATGAGGGTCATCTAGTCTAACCTCTTGCAATGCAAGAATCTTTTGCCCCATGACCCTGAGATAGTCTCATGCTCTACAGCAATCGCAATGAACTTTCCTGAGGTAAATTTGAATGTGAAGTTTTTCTCTTATAGAGCTCCTCAAAGAATTCCACTGCAATGTGGATTTTGCCATAAATTTGCTAGATATTCACATTTCCTGTGTATGGATGCATTTTTTCCAGACATTCTTTTCACATACTTTTTCCGACAGCAATTTCTTGCTCCATGGGCAAACAACGTAATGATGAATCCGTTGTTTTTGCTGGGAAATGTTGGCAAATATATCCGATGTATTTAGATTTCACAGGGTTGAGATTTCGGTCTCAAGGCAGAATTTCTCCTCACCATGGTTCAAAACATCCCTGATCCAAGTTCTACTATCTTAAGTCGCAAGTACCGTGTTTCTCATATTATAAGACACGTCTTATATTTATTTTTTCCTCAAAAAACCACACTATGGCTTATTTTCAAGGGATGTCTTATTTTTTTCCTCCTCCTGCCGCGGCCGGCATTGCTGCTGCGCCTATCACTATGTCTTATTTTCGGGGTATGGCTTATATTCCTTGAATGCTTAAAAATCCTGCTATGGCTTATTTTATGGGTATGTCTTAGTAGTTTAGAACCCGTTGGTTTCAATGGGACCAATGTGCAGGTAACTTAGTCCGGATCTAGCCCACTCTATTTAAAGCCCTTTAGTCAACTGGATTAGCTGCACCTTCAAATGCTTGGTTTGTGTAGGTTTTTGTTAACAGTTGTGGTCTGGTGATAAGGTGATTTTCTGAGAGCTATGTACTACTTCCATATGACTCTGAATACCAGTTGCTAAGGAACACAAGTTGGAGAGGCCTATGCCTTCCCTACATGTGGGTTTTCCACATGTAGATCACTCTGAGAAGAGAATGCTGGACTCGATGGGCCTTTGGTCTGATCCAGCTGTATTCGTCTGATATTTCATAAGCTTCTAGCTAGTATATCAGAACATATATTTTCATTAGAGTTTACAAATGTTTCGAGTGACACAGAACTCTTTGTCAGGAGGAATGGAGAAATTAGCTAATCTCCACTATTTTTACTAACTGCAACGAAAATGTGTACGAAAGAGAGGCAGGAGGAAGGAACTCCACAATAGCATGGTTCCTTTCTAATGGGTGTTCATTCAATCAAAATATGTCACTTTACTTTTACCTTTTTATTTTTTTAATCTCTCTTAATTCCTGGCCTCAGCATGGCAACAACCACCTAATAATGATAATAGCATTGAGTGGAGTTAATTTTTAAGACAAGGCTCTGCAGGCATCCCTCAGTTAAAAGTTCTTGATGTAAAGAAAGTCACCAACCCACAAAGGAATTTGATTACCTCTATCCATTATACACACGCAGTGAGTGATCGTGCTACTAACCATCTGTCATCTATTTCATTTGCATCACCAACACCTGCCCTGTTTATCTGCTGCATTCTTCTCTTTGCTGGATACTTACACTGCTTTAATAAAACACAGAAATGTTATTGTTAAAAACCAATTAATTTACAATCCTCCACAGAGATGGTATTACTTATAATTCAATTTAGCTTCTAATGACCTGCTTTCGTGCAAAAATGACTTAATTTCTGTGTCAAAGATTAGTTATATTAGGTATTACCCTCCCGCACCTGTCATGCATTGCCGAGAAGAATCACTGTCTCTGTCCCTGTCATTAGCTGGAACCGGTAGACATTTTCCCATTAACGTATTCTTGTCCCTTATGTTGTTTCCATCCACCCCTCCTGCATGATTCCCCCTCCCCAAGTTTATTTGTAAATAATCTTATGCTAGCTGAGAATAAAACCAACAACTAAAAGACCGTAGAGGAAAGCTATTGCAACAGCTCCTTTTTTTTGTAGGAGCAATTAGGTTGACCAACTCTTCCTGCCTCGAAAGAATTCAGTTTTCCCTTTTAGCTGATAGGATCTGAACTCCCTTTTCCTTACATAAAAAAATCTGGAAAGGGAAACAATTGGATTTTCCTCCCAATTATAGGGCTGGGTATACTTTCCCGTCTTATTAGCAGAAGCAGAATTATAAGCATATATCACAGAAGCCAAACCTGTGCACACACATTTGTAGTTTGGCAAAGCTAGCTACTCTCTCCTTAGATTTAGTGAAAGCTCAACATATGGCGAAATCCGGCAAATTCTAGAAACATCCGTTCATCCCACAGGCACTTGCAGAATGTCTTATCACTGCAAACTGATTTAGTATTCAACATGCGAAACCGATTACATTTCCTTGTGTCTCCTTGCCCCAATTTTTATACCACAAGCAGAACAGAGCATTCTTTTACCAACGTATTTTTCATATAGCTACTGTTGACCTGTGGTTCTAAACAATATAAACTGCCTTGCCTTGCCTTGGTTATTACCACATTATTATTGTTTTTTTTTAAAAGGAAGGTTTATTTTTAATCAGCAGAAGCAATATTTTGGTGCCTAGGGCCCACAACTGATTTTAGTAAGAAAAAAGCAGGACCTGAAAGAATATGTTGCAGCATGGAGAATTTCAGTTTTCTAAGAGAGCCAGCCATGGCCTTCTTTCAGAATACAACATTCTATTCACCTGCGAAAAAGACCACCAACATTTTGTGACTACTAAGCTATCTTGGACTTCATCGAACCATTGTGGGACACTTGGGGTTTCTTCCTAAAGATCTTTCTGCTTTTGCACATAGCTTTCTCTTGTTTTGACTATGTAACCACCATAAATCATCGAGTTCACCATCAGTTTATAGATTACAGGATTATAGATTACAGATTATAGAAGTGGGGCTAAAATGGGGCAGTGTGGAGTGTTTCTTTCTGTTCAGGGTTCCAGCCAGCCAACTCAAGGATAGTCCTTTTTATATGTATACTTCTGCATACTAGGAGGCTGCGGATACCATCCTCTTTGGTCGTGCCTTTTTGGCTATATAAGAATCCACACTTGCAGGCTGAGTTTGCTGGTGGTTTATAAGGAGGACATCACGAGCTATTTTGGAAATGGCTCATTTGGTTCAGAAGATGCTACAAGTACACATATACTTTGAGAATCGCTATTATTAAACAATAACCCCTTTTAAAATGCCCGCCCTCCAAAGTATACTACTAATATCCCTACTATCCCCACTGTTTCTATAGGAATGGCAATTGCGTGGACGGGCAGAGTCCCCCAAACCCCCAGGCGACCCCCTGAGCGGAATAAAAAGACGCAAGACAACGTGCTATGGGATTCAAATTGGCCACAACTTTATTAAGATTCAGATGTAGGGAGACCTTGGCTCAGGCATTGGGCGTTATCCTTCCCAGTCCCCAGTCGGGGTTCTGGGAGGCTTTGGGGTTATCAACATGTATGGGGGTTGGGGCTGGCTCTGGAGAACATATGTTCAAGCAGAGAGAGACCGCCCCCTGTTCGCCACTGTAGGAAGGGGGAAGCGATGACGCCTACTGGTATGGTCAAGGCTTCCCCTACTACCCCGATTTTGTTGCCGCAAGGGGGGGTGAGGTCTCCGCCTCAGGCCCCCCCTCTAGGAAAATCAAAGAATTCCGCCCAAGGCCTGACACTGCCAAAGTTGTGACGTATTGCTACGGGAAAGGTGAAACCTGCCAATGCAGGAAAATTACTTTCCGGCCCTTCAACAGCAGCCTTGACATAGCAGCACCTGTGTACCTGTGGAGAAAAGGTTAACCTGCAAAAGAACTTGAATGAGGGTGTGGAGGGTGGGAGAAGCTCTGGAACCAACTGGTGCTTGGAGGTAAGATTCAAATTCTATTGTGTGACCTGGCCCTTACCTGGCCATCTGCTGGCAACACCTCCCCAGGCAGGATTGGACGCTAGGCTTGGGTAGGCGGAGACCCCTGGCATCCTACCTGGGAAGGCGGTGCCAGCCCCGAACTACCAGGGAGTTGCCCTCTGGGATCAGGGGGCTGCGCGCAACCACGCAAAAGTCGCCCCCCCATTTGATGTGTGGAGCGGTCATTGCTGCTAGATCTTTCTTTCTCTTACTCAGTAGTGAACTTGGTAGACTTGGGACAGGGCCATGTGCATTTAAAGGTTTCTGCATATTCAGGGGATTTCCAAGGTAAGTAAAAAAGGAATTGTTTTTCAAAATAACAAAACGGAAAGGAGGAAATGAAGGCAGGGCACGAACAAAGCATTTACGTAGGAGCAGAATGTGAGCAACTGTTAAAAGGCAATATCGTGATTGAAGCGGAGACTGGGGCGGAATGAAAACCAGAAGAAAGTGGCAATTGGGAGAACGATGGTAAAACTTGAAAGTGACAGTTGGTGTGAAAAAGTGCATGTAACTCTTCCAGACCTTGGCTGTTCTATTATTACCATTCCTTATTAATAAATGGAGGTTTTGAACACCGCATACAAGTTTCCTTACTCTAAATGACTTCTGTGCAGGGAATATATGAATAGCAGGAGTACTGTAGGGGGGGAGGGGGGATCTTATTTTTATGTTCTCAATTAAACTAGTGCACTTCAGAGCTTCTTTTTCAGAGAGGAATTTTTAACATTTTAAACAATGCAAGTGAGGTCTGCCAGTGATTCTGTCTGTCCATAAAAGGAGCTTGCTGCTGGCTTTGCAATAGTTTTGTGAAATAAATGGCGCTACATTTGAGCATGCATATATATATATATATATAGAGAGAGAGAGAGAGAGAGAGAGAGAGAGATATCTCCTATGGTATGGTCTGACTTCTTGACAACTGTGTGCCATGCTGAAAAGATACGATATGCTCATTATTTTTGTAAAGTACAAGAATTGGCT
This sequence comes from Zootoca vivipara, assembly GCF_963506605.1. Lineage (NCBI taxonomy): Eukaryota > Metazoa > Chordata > Lepidosauria > Squamata > Lacertidae > Zootoca > Zootoca vivipara. The sequence continues at coordinate 8,411,830 of NC_083287.1, read as the reverse complement.
GTGCTGTGTACGACTATGAACCTCTAGCAGCTGTCTTCTAAGAAGCAGCCCACCCCCCTAAACATCAATACATCATCAAGGGAAATGCGAACAGTGCAGCAGACTCACTCTGAAACAGGCATACAAATGATCAGGCTCAGTTACAAGCACCTAAGAATAACCTCCTTTGGATCAGGCGAGCTGGGTGCAGTGTGGCTTTCAGCTCTCCACAAATATTTCAGCAAGAACCTAAAGATTTGAGGTTATTTTTTTCCTGCACTTTTGATCTTATTTTGCAAATAAAAGACTTACAAGGTGGAGGTGGGGAATCCCTTAGAAGCCATATCATCTGCAAATGCAGAATGTTGTCTTAGGATTTATAAGATGAATATGTTTTGCCTGGGCACTATTAGACTTTTTCTGCACCAATATTTTCCCAACACAACCTTGTGTGTGTGTTTTTTAAAAATGCCCCATTCTTCATTTTTGGACAATCACATTATCTCCGTTTTCATAGGGCTTCCTTTAAAATTAACCCTTTTCTGTTTCGGGGGCGAGTATAGTGGGGATTGAAGCACTTGCAAAAACAGCAAACAGTTGCATCTCCTTGTTTTTATGCAGTGAATGGGCCCCCAAATCCTATTCTGTCTATTTGAATTTCAGTTGCTTTCCTTTATTCCACCACTTGTTTGACTATTAATTGATGCACATAAATGTCCACTAAAAGTCCATGATTTTTGCGCCTGTGGAATTTGCGCTGCATCTTGGGTTTTGTAGTCTCTCCATGAAACTTCCGAAAGCATGAAACTGGTCAGGACAAGCATTAAAATGCCATGGGATTGCAGAAGATTTGACTCTACCACTTGCACGTTTCTCCTGTGAGAATGAGAATGGCTTACTATGAAAGCATCACAAGATTGTGAGAATGTATTTGGTGATTTATATCCAGATCAGCCCTGCTACCATCTGCTCTTCCATGGTGTCTGGATAAAGCTTCAGTTTCTGATCCCACATCCAGTCTTTAAGCAACATCAGAAACTTCTTCAAGATTTCAACATCTCACAGCGTTGGGAAAATGCAGATATAATGAGAATACATTGTTTCTACATGTAAACGTAACACCTATGAATGGATCTGTGGAAAGCATAGTGTATTTCTGAATGCCCCCGCCCTGTATTGTCAGATCAAGGAATCGACATGCAATTCAACTCTCTTAAAAAGAAGAAGACTAAATTCAAATTTGAGCTCAATTAAAAAACTAACAAATTTGCAAATATGTGACTCTTTTACATGGGTAAATATGATATAGCAGCTGTTGTAACAAAGGCACGTAAGGCTACACCTTTAAACACACCTACTAGGGTGGAAATACCGGGTACTATACAACTTAATGCATTTTATTTCTGTAAGACACTCACAACATGATCCCATAGATGGCTACTCAGAAGTGAGTCGCATTGAGTCAATAAAGAAATAAAAATATATAAATGACTGCAGCCTAAGTTAAGCCCAACAAATTTTCTCACACAACATGAGTGCAGTAGCATTCTCTTGCTGATATTCTGCAGCAGGAATAGTACTCAGGTGCATTTTTATTTATTTGTTTATAAAAATATTTATATACCGCTGTATCATAGAAATATATCGCAACGGCTTACAAAAATATTAAACCACAAACCCATACAGTAAAATGATAAAAGAAACCAAGTCCAAAGCAAAGGAATATAAAACTACCAGCTCCACCAGGTATGCCAGCTGAGACCCTACCTGCCCGCGGACTGTCTTGCCAGAGTGGTGCATGCTCTGGTTATCTCCCGCTTGGGCTACTGCAATGCGCTCTACGTGGGGCTACTTTTGAAGGTGATCTGGAAATGACAACTAATCCAGAATGCAGCAGCTGGACTGGTGACTGGGAGTGGCCGTCAGGACCATACAACACTGGTCCTAAAGGATTTTCACTGACTCCCAGTACTTTTCTGAGCACAATTCCAAGTGTTGGTGCTGACTTTAAAAGCCCTAAATGTCCTCGGCCCAGTATACCTGAAGGAGCGTCTCCACCCCCATCGTTCAGCCCGGACACCGAGGTCCAGCTCTGAGAGTCTTCTGGCGGTCCCCTCCCTGTGAGAAGTGAGGTTACAGGGCCTTCTCGGTGGTGGTGCCCACTCTGTGGAACACACTTCAGATGTCACGGAGATAAAGAACTACATAACTTTTAGAAGACATTTGAAGGCAACCCTGTATAAAGAAGTTTTTAATGTTTGATGTTTTATTATTTTCTGATATATGCTGTAAGCCACCCAGAGTGGCTGGGGAAACCCAGCCAGATGGGCGGGGTATAAATAAAATGTATTATTATTATTATTATTAAACAAACATCTTAATTGCTTTCATGGGCCTGGCAGGCTAGAAAAGTTTTCAGCAGAAAAGTTGGTACAGAAGGTATCTGCTGAATTTCTAGTGGCAGGGTGTTCCACAGGACAGAGCCATTGACACTAAAAGCTCAATTTCTCGAGCACACTGCCTCTGATACTGGACATATATGATCATTAGGATAGCCTAACTGTCCATGAATTTATCTAAAGCGTTCCTGTGTCAGGGTTGGGGAGAGGCCAAAAGGAAGCGTACTCGGAGGGTTTGTCAAGAGAATACATTGCTTTGAGGTTCCTGTCTTCTAACACAGGACTCCGCCGGTGAGCGCTGATAGGACCGTGGCCAAAATGGGGCCATTGAAAAGCATGAGGGAAGTTATCAGCATAGGCAGGAAACTCTGAACTTTGCAAGTATAGTAGAAAAAATAGAGGTGGGAATGTAAGGGGCACCCCACCCCAAAACCCAATCCAAAGAGGACTGAACACGGGCACAGAACACTGAGTGTTTGCTAAGGTGACTGTAAAATTTGGGAGGTGGTAGTGGACTAGGAAAGGGCAAGGCTGGCTGAACACACCACATTTTGTTGTGGTATTAATTTTCACATTAGAAATCTCAGTCGTAGGGCCCAGCTGGGACAGAACATCACTATACTAACTACTGGTGGTACATGTGAGAACAAATCATCTCCTTAGTGCCAGTGCCCCCCCCCCCCGAAGGACGGATGCTCAGGCTTCTACTGTACATAGCTCAGTTGGTAGAGAATGAAACTCTTAATCTCTGGGTTGTGTGTTCGAGCCCCACTTTGGACGAAAAGGGGGGTTGGACTAGATGACCCTCATGCTCCCTTCCAACTCTACAGTTTATGATTCCTCTTGTCTTGCCATGTAGCCCAATGGGAAAGGCTGTAGGACGAAGTCAGCGGGCGAAACTGTTGCAAAGCCAAAGCACGCCTCCAAATTTAATCCTAAAACACCCTCCTTTCATTTTGCACAGTGGTGAAAGTTTACAGCAGCTCCGGCAGGGCCTCATCAGCATCCATATTCGGATTTTTGCCAAAACTCCCTGCAATCTAATATGGAAATGAGCCGCTGGCCTTGATATTGTGTCATTTCTTCTGAATGGGATCACCTGCACCCATCTATCCTGGGAGGACATTTCAAACAGAGTTAGCTCCTTAAACCTTCTAATTAAAATGAGAAATCCCCAGGCCTCCATGACTCAGCCTCAGAAAAAAAGATTATTAGGAATTTAATAGGGAAACTATCACATCTCAGACCATCTGTGACCCAGTGCTCCATTAGAATTTAAAGAAAACTGGAGGAGCGACGTGTGTAAGCCAATGCATGCCTTAGGAGTACTTTGCCAGCGATGCAATAAATCAACATAGTTAGAGTACAGCCTTTTTCAGATTTAATTACTGTTACATAATTATTAGCAAAGCAGCCTCCTCTGAAACTGTAAAACTCATTACATCAAAAATCCCCAAGCTCCGGATGGAATTTATGAACTACTTACTTTCTTTCTGACTCTGGAAAAAATGTAAGGGAATATATTCCCATTTTGTCTTCCTTGTGGTGTGTGTGTGCGCGCACACACACACACACACACACACAGAGACACACAATTGCACACATGGAATTTCGCTAGTTATGATCTCTCTCTCTCTCTTGGTGCCAGATTGGGAGCTCTGTAAATGGGGAATAGCTCTCTTGCTGGCACACTGTACGCAAACCCCTCACACCTTTCCTTGTCTTAATAGGAAAGCCATGGAGCAAGACAATGGATTGATCTCAAGGGGGCTACCACCTTCTAATCCAAGGGTGAGCCATTTCGAAAACCAGCCAGGGGCCTGCACAGGCTCTGCCAAAGAGAGCTATCTGGGAAGTTGGCCAAACGAGTGTGTCTCCCAGCTACTGCCAGTTCCTGGCCTACTTGGAAAGGTTTAACAGCCAGATCCAGGTTCTCAGATGGTACAGAAGCTGCGGGCAAGTTGCCGTGCTCTCGACAAACACACACACACTTCTGCTGTTGTAGGTGTTCAGCAGGCATTCAAGTGGTTGTGGCCAATGGGGCCCAACCGAAGAACCCATGTTTGATGTTGTGTTTAGAGAGATGCTCCTGAACTGATCAACATGTCCGTACTTTGACCCAGACACCATTCGTCAGCTTCTGTTAATAGGATGTAACTTTTCCGTTTGCTAATTTTGATCTCAGGTGATGGTGTGCGTGGCTGATTTTTCCCTCCGTCTTTTAACTCTGCTGGCATGCCTGATAATTGTCATAGGTACTGTTGCTCCACTAGACACCCTGGTCTCAGGCCCAAAGCAGGACAAGTTTGGGTAGTTGTGGCAATGGAGCTTTCCTGATAGACCGCTTTGACATCTCTGCCAACTCCCTGCCTCCCTTTGATTACCAAGTTAACCAACATGCTGCAGTTCCGCTTTAGCCATCGCACATTGCACATCATATATGGCTCATAGCTTAGAGCCTTATCTATGCTTCTGCTCAGCTGGGCTTTAAGTTAGGATTCAGTCTCTTCTTGTTGCTCAGAACCACGATGTTGTGACATCCTTGATATAGGGGCAACACTGAAGAGGGAAGCGAGTCTGTGGTTTATTTTGTACTCTCCCATGTTTGCTTCCTACATATTTTGCAATCTACATATACAATAGTATTTGGAAAATATGGTTCTGTTCATTTTTTATGTACAATTCTGATTTCAAAAATAACAAAATAATTGTGAATAACCAAAAAACCCCTCACATGTGTGTGTGTGTAAAATACACACACCGTATTTTCCCGTGTATAAGACTGTATTTCCCCCCCTATTTTTTCAAGTTTAAAATTGAGGGTCGTCTTATACATGGTTAGTGCATATGAGGGATTTCTTTATTTGGAGTTATACATGGGGGCATGTTATACACGAAAAAATATGGTAAATATAAAACAAAAATGGCTTTATTAAAATTTAACATATATAAAATATAAATGAACATAGGCCGATTGTAAAGTGCTGCTCTTCTCTCTCTCTCTCTCTCTCTCTCTCTCTCTCTCTCTCTCTCTCTCTCTCTCTCTCTCTCTCAACATATTACTGTATTTTTTCGCTCCACGGGATGCACCTGACCATAGGACACACCTAGTTTTTTAGAGGAGGAAAACAAGAGAAAAAAATTGCTTTCTTGAATTGTCCTAGGCATAGCAGCCAACTCCTAGAGGCCTAGGTGCCTTTGCCCCCCCCCCCTTAAGTATTTGAGGAAGCTTCTTTTGCAAAGGGGGAAAGCTCCATTTTTTTGAGGATCAGCTCAAAGCTGTGCAACTTTTTTTGCAAATGGGAAAAGCCCCTTTTGGGGGGGATCAGCTCAGAGTTGTGCATCTTTTCAAAGGGGGAAAGCTCCATTTTTAAGGATCAGCTCAAAGTTGCTGAGTTTCCTTGCAAAGGGAAAAAATCCTGTTTTTATGGGGTTCAACTCACAGTTCTGCAGCTTCTCAAGGAAAGGGACCCATTTCTACACTTTCCAGACAGCTATTCTAATCAGCCAGTCACATGTCTCCCCCTGCAGACAACATTTGAGGCCTAGGCAAGGGGCCGGAGGCGCCGGGAAGGGAGCTAGTTCTCTTATCTCCCTCCCCTATCTCTTGCAATCAGCTGCTGAGTGGGTTCCTTTCAACTGGCTCATTCCCTCTTGTTAGCCTTTAGCTTTCTCTTTAAAATAAAATAAAATAGGCCCCTGGGCAATTCAGCTCCAGGGACCACACATTCGCTCCATAAGACGCACAGAATCTCCTCTTACTTTTTAGGAGGAAAAAAGTGTGTCTTGTGGAATGAAAAATACTACTTACAATTTATTTATTTATTTAAAATCAGTATACAGAGGCCAATTCTAATATGCGGTGTTACAACATTACCAAAACTTGTTTTGATACAGTCTTCGTCACTGGACTGAATACATTTGGCTAATACTGAATTTACCTGTTGTGGCTTTAATAGCAGAGTGTTCATTCATATTTGATATTCATTTAATTGTAATAATATTTCTCTCTCTCTCTCAACACACACACGTACATTCTCATATACACATGTAAATATCCTTAACTTGGGGGGTGTTGTTGGTTTTTTTTTGGTTACTGCTCATTTTTATACCAAACTAAAAACAAGATGGGGAAGTGACCTAGCAGCTCAGCTGATCATTTTGCAAAGCCTGTGACATTTTTATCTTTTGTTACTTTCTTGCTTGATTACAGTTCAGTGCTTTTGTCCTAATCAGAAGGGATAATTTTGGTGTATCGCCATTTGCTGGTATTTTGTCGACGTTACCTTGATTCTTGAGTTGTGCAGTGTACTTTTAGTTATATTTTGAATTGCTTATAGGATTACAATGTAATCTGTGTTGTTCTTGTTTTTCCATCTCCATGCACTGCAAATTGCCTTGAACACAGTAAAGTAAAAAGGTGGCATACAAATGGAAAATGAAATGGAAAATGCATTAGTGAAGGAAACGTGAGCTGGAGTGGGGTCCCACAAAGGCAATGGGAGCAGAGGTGCCTGGCAAAAAGGATTTAAAAACAAAACAAAACAGACAAATCACAAAAAATGACAGCAGCCCCTTCACGCCTGATGGAAACACACAGAAGTCCCAGGATTGGACCGTTCTGAACTTATTTCTTATCTGAAAACAGTAGTTTGAAATATATCTTGACTCCCTCAGCGCCATCATGTTCAGACTCCAACAGAGTAAGAACTAGTGGTGTGCACAGGCTCTAGTCAAATCCTGAACTCAATTGGGCTGATTCAGTTTGACCCAGGATTCAGCCAGGATGGGTTGAGGCAGCCCCGGGACTCAGCTACATTAGTCAAAAAACAATGCTTTGAATGCCTTATAAAATTCTAACACCAGATGGCAATGGAGACCAAAAAAATTTCTATGTGATTTTTACATAGAGGTTTTTTCTTCCTCTTCTGTTATACCGATTTAATTTCTGACTTAATTATAGCGGGTTTTTTCCTGTGTGTAGATCCACTCCTGGATTGCTCTGGGTCAGAATGGATCGGTGATCTGGGGCTATCAAAATGCATTAGGGGTTGAGGGATTAGGGTGCAAGGCTGCCAATTTGGGCTGCCTCCAGGTTGGATTGGGGTTATTCTGAAGCACTGAATCAGGCCTAGAATCAGATTAGTAGAGGGGAGGGACATGCACATCCCTTGTTAGAAACAGCCCACTCACCCTGCTTTTAACAGATTGCATATTCTTTTCACAAAGTTGTTACCTGTCAACTGCTGGTGCCCCTTGTTTATTTCCTCTCCCTACCCTGTAATGTAAGACAATCTCTGTGTGAAGGATTGCAGTACAGTCGTACCTTGGTTCTCGAATGCCTTGGTACTTGTACATTTTGGCTCCCAAAAGCCGAAAACCCAGAAGTAAGTGTTCTGGTTTACAAACGCTTTTCAGAAGCTGAACGTCCGACGTGGCTTGAGTGCAGGAAGCTCCTGCAGCCAATCGGAAGCTGCTCCTTGATTTTCGAATGTTTTGGAAGTTGAATGGACTTCCGAAATGGATTAAGTTTGAGAACCAAGGTACTACTGTATTGCTATTGTATACAGTGACCAGTCATTAGGCATCCACGTGGTTGAAATCTAAACTTTAGAGTCCAAGAACTGATTGAATGGGCCTTGAACCCAAAATGAACAACAGAAGCCTTGTAAGAATTTGTAGGCTGCTATTAATCCATGTTATGCAATCCTTTATCAGTTCATGAAATTATCATATTTCCTTTCAGTGCAACACTGCCTGCCTTGCCATTCGCTCACCTCACCATAAGGAGATGCCACATCGAGGCTTCCCTGTTTTTCTGCACCTTAGTCTTGGTACATGCATGGCTGTAGAGTCCTCTTGCTCTCTCAGCAGTCTCGTGCAGAGAGCATTAGACAACAACAAAGGCTAGAGCCAAAGAGCTCGGCTTCTCCCAAAGTAGAGAGAATCTTGATCTGACTGGAAGCTTTTCAGCGGAGCAAAGCAACTCCCACCAGCTCATGCTCTTAGGCTGGCAGTAGCAGCTGTCTCTTACCATTATGCCCTCAGGAAGCAGTGGCATTTGCCAGCAACTCCCTCTGTGTCTAACTCATTTCCTGCATTCTGCACCTTCATTTGCATAATCAACTGGTCCTTATGCCTCAAGAAAATCAAGGAGAAGCATCTGAGGAATATGTTGCTAGAAATGAAGTTTTAAAAACATCACACCAGGAGGTGCAGGCACGGAGCCTCATTATATTCCCCACAGGTCTGCGAACTCATGAGAACAGAACAGACAATAGAGAGTCTGACAACCTCTTTTCAACCGAGCTCACATTGTCTGCAAGCTCAACCTGTTTATGGTTCTGCTTCTCTCTTCCTCCTTAAGAAGAACTGCAATGTGAGGTTATAATAGATGGCTGTTCCTTTTTTTAAAAAAACGTTTCTTTCTTTCCTTGTTGTTGTTTTTCCACCTTCTGTCCCTCTTTCCTGCAGCCATGGTTCATGAAAACCGCACCCACATTTTCTTCACAAAGGCAAACCTGGGGTGCTAACTTGAATTAAATATTTTTTGGGGGGAGATTAGCTCCACCCCACATAATCGACCACACGACACCACACAAACACACCACTTGAATGGCAATGCCCATCAGGTTTTGGGAGGGATGGCTCCCTCAAATATTTGAGGGACGTTGGCCCCTATGTCACTCCTTTCTTTGAGGGATGTTGGTCGTGGACTGTGTCCCCCTCTTTCTTTTGCCACAAGAAACGTTTCACTGAACAAAATGATGTGAAGATATCCTAGATGAAATAGGCGGCAATTTTATTTAATAGGAACACAGGGTACTAGCTACTGAGGCACCCAAGAAACTTGAAAAATCAGAAATCCAAATGTGCCCCAACTCTAGACATCCCTGATACTGTCCCCTGCCCATGATGACCACTAGATCCTCAAGAATAAAAATATCAGCAAACTTCAACCGTAGTGTGGATCCAAATGTGCACCATAAGAGGAGCTCTAATGGATCAGCACAAAGGTCCATCTAGTACCATAGTGACTATTATATTATTCTTATTATTGCCTCTGGGAAGCCAACAACCTTAGCATTACAACAATCTCCCACTTGTGTTCGCAGCAACTGGTATCCAGAGGCATGCTGTCTGAAACTGTAGGCGATAGATTACCATCATCACTAGTTGCAATGGCTTCTTTGGTATTTTTTGGTTGTGATGGTACTCATCAGTATGCAGTACCATCTGTGACAGATTGGGCTGGCTTGAGTAGAACTCCAGGGTGTTAAGTGTTAAACCCAGCCTCTTAGTTGATTGACGGCATTCCATTCCATGAGGGGCGGGACAGCCTCGGATTTAAAGAGGATGGGTAGCCGTTAATTCTGGGGAGAGAGGGTTTTGGGAGCGTGAGCGTGTGGGAGGTTGTGGAGTAGGTTACTAGAGTAGGTGTAGATGAGGAATTGGTTAGGTCTGTAATTATATGATTAACAAGAACAGTTCTATTGAAACCACATGCTTGTACACATGAAACTTGAACGCAACCGTTAAGATTTTAAGACATTAAATGTTAAGTTAAAGTGCCATTTAAACTATCGTCGGTGTGATCTTTCCAGCAGAGGTATCTATTGCTCATCTGGTGGGGATACTTATTAAAAGGACAAAACCCCTATCTAAGGCAGAAAGGATAGTTTGTTGTCCCTTGAGTGCACCAAGAGGAGGAGGAAGAGGGAGACTGGTTCAAGGGTGACACAAAGTTTCCTCGGGAGGGAGGAAAGCTTCACTGTGGGGAAATTACAATAAGGCTATAGGGAAGAGTAGAGAGGTTTAGTGTTACCTCAGGAATCCCTAATAGTGCTTTTTATAATTTGAGAGGTTTGGAAACAAAAGGCGTAAGGTGGGGACCACCTACGTCGCACCATCACCTATTTTTTGCTGTCTCTGGCAGCCATTTTGTGCTGGCACCCACATCATTTTTATATGAGTATCAGCACCTCATTCTTTACAATGACTAGTAGCCACTGATACCATTCTGTGCAAATTTGTCTAATCCTCATTTAAAACAAGCCAAAGCTGGCAGACATCCCTAGATATTGCGGTTGCAGATTATTTGTGCCGTGTGAAGAATTACTTCCTTTTGTCCGTCTTGCTTTTCCCACCCTTCAACCCCAACTGTTGTGACCTTTCTTTTGCTCTAGTCCAAGATCATTTGGGTTGTCCTTTCCTGCACCCCCCCAGCTCCACAATAACATTTTTCACGTGCAGTGACAAGAACTGTACACAGTATTCCCCATGTGGCCACACCACAGATATATGGATGTAGCCTATCTTGATTTCAGCAAGGCTTTTGACAAGGTGCCCCATGATATTCTTGTAAAGAAGCTGGTAAAATGAGGGCTAGGCAATGGTACCATTCAGTGGATCTGTAACTGGCTGACTGACCGAACCCAAAGGGTGCTTATCAATGGCTCCTCCTCATCCTGGAGAGTAGTGACTAGTGGGGTGCCACAGGGTTCTGTCTTGGGCCCAGTCTTATTCAACATCTTTATCAATGACTTGGATGATGGGCTTGAGGGCATCCTGAGCAAGTTTGCAGACGACACCAAATTGGGAGGGGTGGCTAATACCCCAGAGGACAGGATCACACTTCAAAATGACCTTAACAGATTAGACAACTGGGCCAAAGCAAACAAGATGATTTTTAACAAGGAGAAATGTAAAGTACTACACTTGGGCAAAAAAAATGAAAGGCACAAATACAGGATGGGAGACACCTGGCTTGAGAGCAGTACATGTGAAAAGGATCTAGGAGTCTTGGTAGGCCACAAACTTGACATGAGTCAACAGTGTGATGCAGCAGCTAAAAAAGCCAATGCAATTCTGGGCTGCATCAATAGGAGTATAGCATCTAGATCAAGGGAAGTAATAGTACCACTGTATTCTGCTCTGGTCAGACCTCACCTGGAGTACTGTGTCCAGTTCTGGGCACCACAGTTCAAGAAGGATACTGACAAGCTGGAACGTGTCCGGAAGAGGGCAACCAAAATGGTCAAAAGCCTGGAAATCATGCCTTATGAGGAACGGCTTAGGGAGCTGGGTATGTTTGGCCTGGAGAAGAGAAGGTTAAGGGGTGATATGATAGCCATGTTCAAATATATAAAAGGATGTCATATAGAGGAAGGAGAAAGGTTGTTTTCTGCTGCTCCAGAGAAGCGGACACAGAGCAATGGATTCAAACTACAAGAAAGAAGATTCCACCTAAACATTAGGAAGAACTTCCTGACAGTAAGAGCTGTTCGGCAGTGGAATTTGCTACCAAGGAGTGTGGTGGAGTCTCCTTTGGAGGTCTTTAAGCAGAGGCTTGACAGGCATATGTCAAGAATGCTTTGATGGTGTTTCCTGCTTGGCAGGGGGGGTTGGACTGGATGGCCCTTGTGGTCTCTTCCAACACTATGATTCTATGTATAAAAGCACCATTATTTATTTATTTATTTATTTATTTATTTATTTATTTATTTATTTATTTCCTCCCAAAGTTCCTCAATACGGAGTTCGCCTTTTTCACTGCAGCTGCACTTTGAGTCAATCTTTACAATATTGCAATTCCAATATTTCTTTCCCAGTGAGTCTCTAGTTTAGTATGATCAAGATCAGGGGCCACTACAACACATGTTTGACCCTCATCTGCTTCCTGGAAGTTGCTGGCAGGAGTTTAGTCTACTCTTTGGCAGACTGAGGTGGCTGATTTGGGATATGAGAGGGAAGCAAATTTACTAGTTATTTAATTTAGGATTTTTATTGCTAGGGAATAGGAGAGGAATCTGGGAGATTTTACTTGCCTCAGGTGCCAAAATAACTTGTCCAGCCTTTGGTGCTATGCATCTTGAGCTAGACAGCAAAATGTCTTGGGCTGCCCTTCAGTTTAGGAGACTTTACAGAAGTCTTGGGGATGTTGTGAGAAACTGAGTCTAGCTGTGCATCAAAGCAAGCAGCCACACTCGTTCTTTGCTAGCAAATTCATTCTTTTTTCAACACAGATATAAGGAGAGCAGTTCTTTTCTTGACCAGTGTGAACATTGAACATGCTGACAGTAATGTTTTCCCAACGATTTTGGGTTTGGAAACTGCCAGGATGATTTTAGAGCAGGGGTCGGCAACCTACGGTCCATGGGCCACAAGCAGCCCACGGGGGTCATTTAACAGGCCCCCGAGCCAGGCTGCCTACTTGGCGATTCCCCGCACAGCGCAGCACGGCGACTCACTTCCACAGCGCCGGAAATCGCGTTTGCATAGACTCCGACACCAAAAATTGCGTCTCCGCAGACGGCGGAAATCGCCGGCAGGCCCGCGGAGGGATCTCCGCTGGAGTGAACCAGGCCAGGGGAGGTAAACCTTGCTGAGCCCTGATTTATTTAGAGTTCTGGGCTATCAGTTGTTGTTGGCAATTGACTATCTCAGGAGGCAGTGGAAGAGTTCACCCATGGGGGTGGTCAAACCATTAGAGAGTTACAGCACCTGCTGTGGAAATTGATATGGGAGAGACATGTTTTGTTGCAGCAGTGGCAAATGAAGGCGTCCTGTTGTGGATGGAGGCGCACCATGACCTATCTTCTTTCTGTGCTCCTTCCAGTTGTCATGCTTCCTTCGGTCATTGCTGTGGATGCACTACCTGACTGTCTGTCTCCAGGCATTGTGATCACCTGCAAGGGATTCCTACATGGTGGGGCTGATGTTGCCAGCCTTCATGTCATGCTTGCAGACATCTTTGTAATGCAGAGTTGGCCTGCCAATGGGCCTGGTATCTCTCCATCCTCTACCCAGGCATGCAAAATGAGCCATAACAGTTCATTGATACATTGCAGCCAGGCAAACCTCAAGGATGTGTACAAGAGGATCATCCCGGAGGGAGGGTGTGTCTTGTGGATAATTTTGAGGGACAAAAAGCAGAGGGCTGGGAAGCCACATGCAGCCTTGGTGTCTGAGGTTCCCCACCAGCACCTGAATGCATGTGAAAATTCACAAGTGATCTGAGCTGAAATGGCTTTTCAAAATTTTCTCCATGTATTTGCGGGTTGCAAATTTGCACAACAGAGAGATTTCACTTGCTATTCTTTGTCTGAGGCATTCTGGCCCTCTTAATATTGGATGAAACTCTAAATAAATCTAAATGTTGATATAGAATGAAAATGTTTCGTTCATGTTGCTGGATGAAGAAAACAGTGGTCTACGGGACAATGAATGACTGGAAGGAACAGTGGAAGCTATTGCTTCCATCATCAATATGGAAATAATATGCTATGACATTAAAACTGGATCCGTTGTTGCACCCAAAATTAATGGGTGGTGAAACCAAAATGAGATGCCATTTTGCCAAATATTCTCCCCGGGGAAGGGCAGGAGTTCTCCAGCAGTACAGGAGAACCTCAAAAAAAAAGGGGGCGGGAAGGAAAATGCCAGAAAATTATTTGCTGAGAAAATTTTGGATCAGCCCATTTTTTCTCAAATTGGCAGAGGAGAGTGAAGCAGCCCATATGCACCACAGAACTGGGCACCTCTGAGACCCATTTGTATACTGGAGCTGCTGAATCGTGGCAAAGTGTATTTGGAACCCATTCAAATCAGTGGTTAATTTGTCATTGAATCCAACGGGAGGTGGATTAACCATGGGGTGTCTGCTGCAAACTCCCTCTTAAGACAATAGAAACCCAGCCACTTAGATCAAAGGCTTTTCTGTCAAGCTATAACAATGTGCACAAGATCTCACTTGCTTTTCATGGTTAATAAACATTTATTTTAGACCACAATTGCAATAAATGCTTGCAGACTGAACATGCCTATGAGACTATTCTACTGATGGCTCTATGGAATGACCAGGATTCTAAATCTACCGCCATATGGAATCTCACTGTGCCTATTAAATTGTGTACAGCAGTGTTAACAGCAGTTTGATTTGTGGCTGCAAGTAATAAATGAATTATATTAATTTTGTAGCTGCAAGCTAATTTCTCCAGAATTACTTTTTAATAACTGGCATCGTGTTCACTGGTGAGATTTAAATACATTTAAGACCACATTTTTGTGAGGTTTTTAAAAAACATATATGAGATTATCATTTATGAGAGCTCAGCTCTTATTTAATAATTCCCTGACGTCTGAAAAAAACAGGTTGAGATCAAACGTTTTACGTTTGCAAGGAGGACTTGAGGCAAAATTACCTCTCTGTGTTGTGAAGAGCAGAAGTAAACTTTGTCGACAGTAAGAAAAGCTTGGAAAAATCAATATTCTCTGTGTTTTGAAGAGCTAGGTCTTCCACACAGCTAAATTGGCACTGATTGTGTCCAATGCTGGGCTTTCCCCAGAGGTGATTTCCTGCAGTATAGATTCAGTAACCGTATGGCTGTATTGAGTTGTCAGTCAATCCCTATTCTTAACATTTGGCAGCTCTGTATGACAATGCTCTTGTCTATCATATAAGGGAGTGTTTCCTCATAAAGGCTGCTTCAATAAGACCTACTTTGCTTTGGGTCCAGGCCCAGGGGCCCAGACAGGACCTTTTCCATCCTGGATCTCACTTTCTGGTCCTATTTGTTCTCAGAGAACAGCTTTAGCTCTTTCTAGCAAATCAGCATTCGACATAACCATTGATTGCTGTGTAAACGCATTGGTGATGTACTACAGGTAACGTCTGAACGCTCTTTGGGATTTTGATTAGATTATATTGTATCTTTTTTATCTTGCACATCATTTTTTAAAGAGTAATTCCTACCTGGAATTTGTACAACCTGTGCAAAATGTAACTAGATAATGAGGCTGCATTCTAAGGTTCATTGCATTTTATTCTTAAAGGGGGGAAGAGAAGGATAAGCCAGACATAGCCCTTTCAATATATATTGAAGTTACTGTACTTTTCCATGTATAAATGATGTTTTTTCCAGATCAAATCATCTCAAAAATTGGGGTTCGTCTTATACATGGATAGTGCAGAGTGGGGACGGGGTTTTGTTTCCTGTTGCTGATTGGCTGTTGCTGCAGCAAATGGCCAAGTGATTGGTGGCTGCTGTTGGCAAGCAGGCAAAGGATTTTTGCTTCCGCGATCCACCCCACAAAAAAGCTCAACAACTCTTGGCAATTTTGCCCCCATTTTCTGATTTTTGAGTCCCCAAATTAGGGGGCGTCTTATACACGGGAAAATACAGTATATTTTGCATGCCTGGATCATCATACAGAAGCCACATAACAGAAAGGGCAAGTCTTCCAGAACATTGGCCAGTGGTGTGTAGCGGAATTTTTTGTAGGGGGAACCCGCAGAGCCAGATGTGCCAGCTTGGCAAGGGCAACTGGGGGAGGTGACGTCACATGTGTAAGGTCGTGACATCACATGTGTGAGCATCATGCCTCCCAGGCTTTGGAAAGGATAAGCCAGGCCTCTGACAGGACCATAGCAGCCAAGTCTCCCACTGAAAAACGCGGGATCAGCAGTGGCGTGGCACCAGAAGTCGCTTCCACGCATGTCTGGACATGCGTAGAAGCAACTTCCAGCCCTGGCGCTGCCCGATTTCCGATGCCCAGACATGGGCAGAGTGGCACCCGAAATGGAGCCTCCCTGGCAGGTAGGAAATCCGGGGGATTTCTGGGATTTTTTTCTATTCGGGATAACAGTGGGAAACGGATTAAAATCCGGGGTTTCCCCGCGAAAAACGGGAGACTTGGCAGCTATGGAGAGGACACTGGAGCCCTGCTAGGGCTTTGGGAAGATGGCAGGAGAGCTCTTGAATCCCATTGGAGCATTGTGCCTCCCTCCCTAAGCCGGGCAGAAGTTTTCTGGGCTTTGGGAAAGAGGCTCCAGACTTTAATACTCTAATTTACCAGGAACATTTAGGGGACAAGCCTAGTCCCTCTTGTCTACTGACCGCACACCACTGGCACAGCTACATTTGCACCTTGTTTTGGAGACAGGAGGGAAGCCCTCTCATTCACTCATAGCTATTTTTTCAAGGAGCTAATCTCTGGGTCTGTAAAAATGAGGATTCCATTTGGAAGACATTGCAGTTTTTAGACCACTTATTTTAGCAGCCCTTCTTTCACCAGCCCTTTGACTGAGGGACAAATTGTGCAAAGGCACACATCTCTTTGCATCAAAAAGTCTATGCGTTCATCCTGCGTTGGTCATTGCAAGACATTCCCATCCAACACCCGCTTTATCTATTTCTAGAATTTTATCCTCCGTGTTCAACATTGTGATGTGTTTAGGATGGCTTACATGTGTGTGTGTGTGTGTGTGTGTGTGTTGGGGGAATACAGAGAAATCGCAGCAAAGCACAACAGCCTAAACTCAGAGAGCATTGAGGAATAAAACATAGAGCCTCTGCTTAGGAGGTTCAAAAGCTGGGGGAAACAAATATGTTTTTGCCTACCGGTAACATTTTATTTTATTTTATTAATTTATTAAAATTTATAGACCACTTAATTAAACAAGAGAAACCAAAAACCTCTACATGGTTCACCCAAAATAGTATAAAATAATTAACAAAAATCATTAGAGTATCCTTCAGGAAAGGCAGGGCATTCCAAAAGTGTTGCCATCTGAAGGCCCTCTCACCGGTCATCACCTACCACCCTTCAGAAATTGGGGGCATTTAGAGAAGACTGTGTGATGGCAATATCATGAGAGGGCAGACTAGATAGGAGATGCCACACCAGCAGATTCTTGGGTTCTAAGCCATGTAGGGCTTTAAAGTTACCTGTACTATGAACTGAGACTGGGAACCAATGAAGTTGGCAATGCCATGCTCTCCCCTCTCCCCTCTCTGTCTGGATTCCATAACTGTGGGTACTCTGAGCAGAACATGGGCTTCAGGGCAGAGCATGATGCAAACACATGCCCACGGCCGTATCGGTGCAAGCTGCAAACTCCAAGTCAGTTGCTGCGGGGAAGAGGAGGAACATCCATTTTATCTTGAAGGTTTCTAAGATGGGCTGTACTTTGTAGTGTCTGTGGGATATATGGGGAGGAACACAGAGCTTTGCATTCAGAAGGTCTCATGTTCAACCTCTGACATCTCCAGGTAAAAGGATATGGTAGCACATTGTGTGACTTTCTGCCTTAGAGCCTGGAGGGCCGATTCCAATCATATAAATAATATTGAGCTAGACACACAAATAGTCTGACCTGGTTTAAGGCAGGTTCCTGTGTCCCCCAAATTTCTAGTAGCTGAAGCACATATGTATTCTGAATTCAAGATTTACTTTTAAATTGTCTAGGAATTACTCAGTAAAATAAGAGACTACTCATGGCAATTTTCTGAGCGGGGGGGGGGGCAGTGAATTCTTCACTTTTGTTTGCTTTACTTAAATACAGGATAAATGTGGGGCGCAGGTGGCGCTGTGGTCTAAAACACTGAGCCTAGGGCTTGCCAATCGGAAGGTTGGCAGTTCGAATCCCCGCAACAGGGTGAGCTCCTGTTATTCGGTCCCTGTTCCTGCCAACCTAGCAGTTCGAAAGCACGACAAAGTGCAAGTAGATAAATAGGTACCGCTCCGGCGGGAAGGTAAACAGGATTTCTGTGCGCTGCTCTGGTTTTGCCAGAAGTGGCTTAGTCATGCTGGCCACATGACCTGGAAAAACTGCCTGTGGACAAACATCGGCTCCCTCGGCCAGTAAAGCAAGATGAGCGCTGCAACCCCAGAGTCATTCACGACTGGACCTAACGGTCAGGGGTCCTTTACCTTTACCTTTTTATTGAAGGGTTCCTCACTTTTCTTAATCTCCCCCCACCCTCATCAGAGCAAGAACAACACTTCAAGACCGTGCTACATCAGATTGCTGAAATTTTAATCGGCAAGCTTTTCAAATGCAGAACATATGAACCTGCCTTATGTGGAGACAGGTCACTGGCCTACTTTAGAGGCAGCAGCTCTCCTAAGATCTCAAAGTCAGACCTGCTAACCTAATATCCTTTCCACCAGATATTCCAGGGTTTGAACCTGCCACATGCAACTCTATCACCAAACTGCTTCTCCCTCTGATCTCAGTCGTGTTACTATGAAATATTATTAATGCAGCTGAAGTGTGAATGTTTTAAAGCTACCACCCCCTTCACAGAGAGGACCTGTTAACAGCTGCATATTCATCACTTCTTGACTGCAACATGATCCAAACCACTGCAGATCCCACATAGTGGATACTGTATATAGTTTTGTGTTACCTAAAACACAATGCTTCTCCAACAGAAGTGGCTCAGACCCAGGACTGGGAGTTATGAAGTGTTAAGGAGGCACGTGGGGAGAGCAACTGTGTGTTTGAGCCAGTCTTGAAACATGTGCTCAGCTGAGTAGCTCAGTCAGGAATAGTACCAAGGGCTTAAGGAGGAACAATAACCAGACTCCAGCTTGTACTACTTGTGAGCCGCAAGCAAGTTGCAGCATACCAGCCCCACATTGAGGCCTGCCAGGTGTTGGACAAGTCTCCCACCCTGTTTTTGAAGCCCCCCCCCAAGCAAAAAGAGATGTATTGAGCTCCTGCTAGGCTACCTGGCAGGTGGGCTGGAAACTACGATAAAATATAGGATATCCCGACACAATTTCACTGCAAACCATTCTCCCAAATGGAGAACCAGCCATAAATATTCCCCCTCCCTGAAAATGTGTCAAATAGTATAGAAACAAAGCACAGAATACATAAACCCAGAAAATATCCTAAATCTCTTAGCTTCTGATCTTGGGAATGCTACTTAATACCATAGATTTGGCATGTTTGAGACGGAATACTAAATAAAGCCAGTGACCCTAAGCACACTTATATGAAAGTAAACTCTTCTGAAGTCACAATGTCCAGATAAATCTTTTTATATGGTGGGATTAGGCTGAAAGTGTCACACAATTATTGCAGTAATCAGGGAAAATCTTCTTTTTCCACACTCTTGCTGCTTTTTATGAACACTAAATACAAAAATCAGTAAGTGACAGAATGTTTGCTGAACTTCCATGGGGTATTTTGTAACAAACTGCTGGGATTCCCCCCTCCCCCGCCTCATCCTCAGATTTCCATTAATCAAGTCTTTAAAATTATTATTGCGTATAGATCAAGAATATCAAATACGTTAATCCAAAAACTAATCAGATGTAATCTCAATCCTGCACTGAAATATATGTAAGCAATTTATCAAACTCAGCATGGATGGAGTTTGCAAAGCAATAGCCCTGTAGGTTACAATTTTCGTGCCGCCTTATCAGTACAGTTCTCTCTATGGGCTGTTTGGACTGGAGCACTAAAGGAGCGATATTTACCTCCTTAGTGCTCCAGTCCTGAGCACACTTACTGGGGATGTTTAATTGAATGGATCAAACTTCTCTTTGTGTCACATCAACTTCCTAAAGAGTATGAGCATAAATAACATTGCACAGAAATAACAAGGCACCCAAGATCCATTGATATGATCATACTGAATCAGCATGACATAGCTGACTTTATATCATAGCTCATGGTGATGGCTGAAAACATTTATGTTTTAATTGCATTTAAAATAAGTAATGAAAAACACAGTTGTACATTCTAACAAACTTTACATGTGAAGGCAGAATAATACAAAAGGAGTGCAGATACCATATGGGATTTATAGTAAAATGATGGATGCAAAACGGTGACAAAAAAACTTTCAAAAATAATAGGTAGCCCCTGCCAGCAAATGTTTCAAATTTTAAGCTGAATAATTATCAATGATTACCACTCATTTTATTCAGATGCACTTTCCTTTTTTGTTGCATAGCTTAAAATATTGCTGCACCATCTCCACTATGTCTCATGATGCCTGCGACAGTTTTTCCTTAAACAAAAAAAATTCAGGAGAGTTTTTTTTAAAATAAAAAAATCACCTCTTCTCCATTACATATCATTTCTAATTATTATAAATACATCAGTTTTTTTTAACTCATCTGATCTGAGTAGCATGCATTGGTATAGTTACTGTACAATTAAAATACTGTTGCAGACTTTTAGACACAGTGTGCGTTTTCTTGGCTCCACAATTTTATTTAGACACACTGCTCGGCAAAAAATGGAACAAACAGGAGAGGAAAGGGGGTATTAAACCTTAAGAAATCCAGTTAAAACAGAATCTCACAGTGCTTACCAAGTTCCGTATTGGAATTAAATACTGATAAGTAAAATTATTTATTTATCTATTATTATTTTAATTATTATTATTCTTTACACAGAGATTTTAAAAAAAATGCCCCACAATAGTTGACACACTTTAGAACTTAGCAAACACACTCTTTTTTTTAAAAGGTGCATCGATTAGACAGGGCAAAAGCATCCGATTTATCATAATTAGAGAAGAGAGGTAAATGACCACTTATTTATTTGTTTTCACTTTTCCTCATTAATTATGAAAAACTGCATTTAATTCCTCTTGCATGGAGAGAGACTGGCTGCGCAGATGTAGGTCGTAAGGGAAGTGGCTCTCTGCAGGCAACCTGAACACAGAACTCTGCCCAAGGGGACCCCTGGGTGGCACGCCACAATAATGCATGCCGTAATTGTAGTTTTTGTCATAGTCCAAAGCTGCTTCTTGCTTGAGGGAAAATATCCCATTATAGTTAATTGGGGGAGGACTTAAGGGACCTTCGAACTGGGGGCTGGAGCACTCGGGAGAAGTGCTCTCATAGAAGGACTCGTAAGCACTGCAATAATTGTAGGGTTTCATGGTCTTGGAATTGTCGAGGGTCCCATGACCTGGGGCTGTGCTCAGCTCTGGGCTGTGGTAGGGGGGGTAGAAAGTGGAGTAGGGAGATCGGGCATGGTGGGCCACCTCCCCGCTCTGACCCATCAAGAAACTTCTCGCGTTGAGCTGTAGGCATCCTGCGACCAAGTTTGTCGTGGGCTGTGAGAGACCTTTGCACAAGTTCTGGACAAACGTCAGCAGGTCAGGTCTCTTGCCAATCCGTAAGATTTCGGAAAGAGCCCATATGTAATTTTTAGCCAGCCTCAAAGTTTCTATTTTAGACAGTTTTTGCGTTTTGGAGTAACAAGGGACCACTTTCCTTAAGCTGTCCAACGCATCGTTGAGGCCGTGCATTCTGTTCCTTTCTCTCGCGTTGGCTTCCTGTCGCCTGAATTTGACCCTCTCGATTCTCATCTTGGTCGTCTTTTTTTTCCGAAGGCCCCTCCTCCTGGGCAAGCCGTTTTCGTCTTCCTCCTCTCGGTCATCTTCCACCTCCTCTTTCTCTGTATCTTCCGCCGTCGACCTTTTGATGCTTTTCCCTTGGTGCGTAATCTGCTTTGCAAAGCTTTCCGGTTTCTTGATTTGCTTCGGCTCCTCACCTTCTCTGGAAAACTTTCTGCACATCTGGGACTCTGGCACTACAACAGACTCATCAAATGGTAGCGTTAACATGGCGTTATAATTGTACGTGACCTGAAAGAATGCCAGCACAAGGTTTTAAGTGTATCAATTTGTGAAGGTTTCATTTATTATACATATTTCCAGTTATGTTTTTACATAATTACTAGCACTGAGAATAATGGCATCTGCATATTTTGGTAGGTGCATGCACACCCACAAACATCTAAAAAATACATTTACGCATTGAATTGGTCCAAAGGTCTACATCAAAAATGCAATATAACTATCAGAAGGAAAACATTGGCAATTAAGGAAAGTTAAATTCAAAATCTATTCCTTTCCCTTTTAATTTTTTTTAAAAAACTCAAATTTACAGAACCTCTAAAAATGTGGAATTCATAAAGAATAATTATAAAATGCATACATTTCAACTATCCAATTACTCTTAGAGTTTCAAATGAGGCAAGGTAATTGATTTAAAAGATAAAATGAATCTGTTAGGTAATAGTAGAAATGCCTTTAACTTTTTAATTGTAATTTGTTTGCACATATTCTTCCACATATCATCACAATTAAGTCTGAACTGATTGAAAAGAATTAAAATGGAAAAGAAGGCAGTGACTCAATTAATACGAAGAGAGGCTTTTTCTAATGGTCGGTAGGAAAATGTGTGATACGTGGATTATTTCGTTCCTATTAAAACAGGGTAGTGTAAATACCAAACATTTGCAGAAGGCATTTGGCAATAAAATAAATTGCACACTTTCTTTTTATTCTATAAAAGGCGGGGGGTGAGGTGAGGTGGGGTGGAATCTGAAACAAAATTTCCCAATTTTAAAATTAACTGGGTTTTTTCATTAAAAAGAAGAAGCAGAAGCAGCGAAGCTATACCCCATCACATTCTATTGAAGCATCTGTGTTCTTCATGGAACAGACGTTTCCCTCCAGCTAATATCTGACAGGAACGGACTGTGGATTCTGACTGCAATTGTGCACGTGTGTTCAGAATTCAGAATGAAAAGCGGGGGGGGGGGGGGGGTTGTTGAGAGAGAAACAATTTGCTTCTCGTTGTATTGTTCCTGCCCCTGTACTCACTTTTCAAGCAGCGTATATCAGGATTTTCAAACTGGCAAACAAATACGCAAATGCAAATTCGCAAACAAGGAGGCGAGGGACTTTTAAACATGCACATTTTTTAAAACAAACAAACAAACAAACCCAAACAAAACAAAACTAAGCCCTTTATCACAAGATTAACTCTCTGAGTATTGTCCATAGCCCGCTTACAGTATTACATAATCAGTGAAAGTATGCAACAACATTTAAGAATCACTGAATCGGATGAAGAAGAAGGAAGCACAGCATTCATAAAACACAAGGCTTTGTAACCTGTATCTTTCACATACTTGCATGCACACTCAGCAGATTCAGTTAAATATTATATCGGTTTTATAAACGAATTTGCATTACCTTGGCCTTTAAAAAAAGTCTTTCAATAGCCAGTTTTCATTTTTGCCTTCCAAATCTTTTCAATCTGTCTGTCGCATCGTCTCCTGGAGTCTAGATCTGTGTATATCTGCACTATCTCATTGATCTCTAAAAAGTGACATTGATGCCAACTGCCAGAGCTGGTACCCATGCCATCTGCTGGTGACGTCACAGGGCAGAGAAAACCATGTGATCTTTTCTCCTGGGACCTTCATTCTGCACTGATCATCTGGCATCCCTGTAAGTGGGTACCAGCATTTATGTATCAACACAGAAGGTTAGGCTGATAGGGGGGAGAGAGAGAGATAGAGAATCCACACCAGCGTTTCAGAGGCAGTAGGTGCAGTTCTGTGAGTTTTGTCGAACGGGCAGAAATGTCAACATTTCACTTTTGTCCCTGTCCACAGGTATATCTGCTTTCTGCTTGATAATAAGCTGGTGTTTATTGAAGAAAGGGTTTTTGTCGAATTGATCAGAATGCCACGAACACGCTTGGGTGCTTTGAAGAGAGGAGCCTGCTCTCTTCCACGAAAAAGTGGGAATCGGGAGAAGTCTTTGACCACTCCTAACTTAAGCAACTCTGGCTCAGGTGCGAGGCAGCTGAACTTAGTCCCTGACCCTAGCATGACTGGGCACCGTGTGTGAGTGTGTTCATGTTCCAAAAAATTATCTCTCTGAATTTTGAATCCATCTGTGCTTGACTTGGACTTGGTGCAGGAAACAATTTCAGTTTCTTTATTTGCCGTGCAATTCTATACATGTCTGTTCAGAAGGAAGGGTAATGATTTCAGGAGTGCAGGCTCAGTGATTTTGATATATGATGGAAGAGACAAAAAGAGGGGTGGGTGGGAGAAAAGCAGAAAAAAATCAACTTAGAATTACAGTACATGGTGGTTTCTGCCTCCGGATGCACACTGATATTGCCATCCCTTTTTTCCCTCCCCTTTGCATGATTTCATTATAACCCACCCCAGTCAATATTACAGAACAGGAAAAGTATTTTCACTCACTGTATCTGCTTTTCTAATTGCTTTAAAAAAAACCACACCAATTAAAGAAATATTTTCTCTACTCCAGATTATCCTTCCACTATTTTTGATCCCTTCTCTTTTTGCACTCTGCATTCTCTTTCTTTTGCTGGTAGCTGCTTCTCCAGAACTAACAGCCCCCCCCCCCAATTTTTGTCATGTTATCATCATTAACAACAGCGGGCAAGACATGGTTAAATGGAGCTAGCAATCTCGTTCTGCCCCCCCCCCTTCAGCAAAGCATGCCAGAGTGCCTTTGGCAAACTCCACCTTATTTTTTATGGAGTAGCACATCTCCAGGAAGTCATAGGCATAATCGATATTTAAATGTATTACTTGACATGGGAAATAAAGTGTTCTTTTTTAAATATAAAAAAAATTCCTCATGCAACATTGTTCCTCTTGCGACTTTCCCCACTTGAACTAAAAAAAAACAATAGCACAATTTGCTTTTTGAATTAAAGTAATCCCTGGCAGAGCTGCTATTGTTATGGGGCTGTGTCAGCATTTCCAATATGACTCTATTCTCTCCCCACACCCCCAACCCTTCCCCACCACCCCGCTTTCTCAACAAAAAGGTTTAATGACTCATCTCCTCTAATTCACAGTGGACCCAATTTTGACATTAATGTTCCTTGATCTTGCTCCTATTATTAATAAAAAAATCTTTTTTAAACTGTTTGGGTATTTAAAGAAAAGAGGAAACTTAAAAAAAAATCAATTTAAGCCACTATTTTATATGCCTCTAGCAGCTAGAAATCTAGCTTAAGGATCTCACGTTCTCTACGTTTTTTTACTGCCATAAGAAGATACAGGCCATTAGCTCGTAATCTAAATTAGGCTTGTGTGTAAAAAGAAATACATCTCAATGGGGGCAAGGTTTTAAAGTTGTGTGGCAAGTGGCCTCCCACATGCCCTACCCAAAGCTTATTGAATAAGTGTTTCCATCTATTGCTGAATACTTTAATCTTTGTTAGGTTTTGCTTACCATGAAACAGAGTTGTGACCCTTATTTTGTGGTAAGAAAAAAAAGATGCGTTTTTGCAAGGTCCTGAGGCCAGTTGATAGCCCTTTAAACAGATTTTGTATGTTCCGCGTGCTACAAATACTGAGTTACAGATCCCTGAACAGCGAGACCCTGTTTTAAGTGTCACACAAAAAATAACCAGTGAACATTCAAAACTCTAGGCAGCGTTACATAGTAATAAATTGCCATGCTACGAACTGTAGTACTGTATTTCCAATCAGTGTAAAATGATTTCCCCTCGTTCTCTTTCTTCTGTTACCGTAAGTTTTTTTTAAAAAAAACAACAACGACAAAACAATTGCAAAATATGTTTCATATCACCGTGAAGATGATCAAATCAGGAAAGGCTCTATTAACATTCAATTTTGCAATCTTTTAAATCCATCATGCAGCTTTTTAACAGTTTTTTAAATAAAAAAATAGCTGTAATGCAAAATAGCAGCAACAGCAGCAGCAGCAGCAGCAGCAGCAAGGTTTTAAAAGCATATTCTGTGCATTCCTAATAACTTTACATAAAGATTTTCCCTGCCTTCTGCTACTTATTTCCCAATACAATCCCATGATATGCAAACCACATGCATGCCTATTAATATGCATGCACCATTTTGTAAGGTTCTAGAAGGCCAAAAGAATGATATTAAATATCCAATACATCCAGTTCCTAATTATGGGCCAAATTCTGTGACCGCCATGCACAATGGTGCTGCTTTCAGCTGTTGAGAAGATGAGATGCCTAGTGATCTGGTGGCATAATAAGGGCCTGTGTTTCAGAAAGACCTCTTGTGTAAAATTATGGGAATATCCTAAATAATAATGTCAAAATATGGGTTTACCAGAATATCAGTGCACCACAGAATACATAACACCCCAAAGTCCCCCTTCTTTTTCTGGATCTGGTAAGAATGCAGCAAGAGAAGAAACTGGCTTGAATATGTGCAGAGCATTCAATGCCTCTAGCTTCTTGCTGCTCCTCTCCCAGCAATGAAGCCACACCTGACTTCTAGTAGGGACATGAAAAGCTGCCTTCCCCACACCAATGGCCCACCTAGCACAATATTGTCCACACTGACTGGCAACAGCTCGCCATGGGACATTTTCCATGCAAAGAGTATGCACTGTCCACTGAACTACAGCCCTTCCCCAAGAAACCTGGCACTGCCAATTATTTTGTTAAAACATTCCAAGTGCTTTTAACAAAATGCCCCACAAAAAAATTAATCGGGCGCAGTTTGGGAAATGGTGTTCTACTTCTGTTTCTGCCCTTTAAGCAGGCATCTTTCATACCCGGCCCTCATGTTGGGTGACACCATAGCTGCCAATCAATCAATCAATCAATATACTTTATTCGACCGATAGTCAGAACAAAAACATTTCACAATACAAAGATAAACATATAAAACTGAAGGCATCAGGAGGATACATAAAATATAAAAAATATAAAACTGAAGACATCAGCGGGATACATAAAAATATAAAACTGAGGGCATCAGCGGGATACATAAATGGGGTATGACCGCACTACTAAACCTCCTACAGGTAACCCACATCAAGACATTCGATTATACGTTTCCGACACTTGAGCGCCAGGAAAAGGAATTTAGCCACTGAGAAGGTTATTTTCCCAGTGGGCTTGTTTAGCAAATATGCTGCCTGCCGTTCTCTTGGTCGGGAACTAAACTGAGATAAATACGGGTCTATAAGATATTGCCTTAAATCATTATAAAAGGGACAACTCAGTAGAATGTGTTCTGTGGATTCTACCTCACCCAAGGCACAATGGCACATTCTCTGACCATATGGGACTCCTCCAAATCTTCCCCTCAAAACCGCCGAATCAAGGACATTCAGTCTAGCCGCAGTAAGTAGTCTGCGGTATTCCACGTAGTGGATATCCGCCAGGTAACGGGCTGGTGCAGACCGATACACCTGCTCCCCTAAAAACATCCCAGATTTCACGCGGGCTATGTCCTCCTGTCTGGCGATATCCCCCAATCTCTGAGCGATCATCGCTTTAGCGCGACTGAACGTCATGGACTCAATATAAAGGGAGGACAGACCGCACTTTTGCACTTCCTCTACCACTTCCCTTTCCCATGGAGATTTAAAATTATCCCTCAGAATCAGGGGGGCCAAACCCATCGGTCTGAAACATAGTTTGAGCC
The DNA here is from genome assembly GCF_963506605.1 of Zootoca vivipara. Classification (NCBI taxonomy): domain Eukaryota; kingdom Metazoa; phylum Chordata; class Lepidosauria; order Squamata; family Lacertidae; genus Zootoca; species Zootoca vivipara. The sequence continues at coordinate 8,384,416 of NC_083287.1, read as the reverse complement.
ATAGCCATAATTTCGCTTTCAGGGCCACATACGTAAAGGCTTGGCAACCGGTCTCCAATCTCATGATCGCACCCGCAACAGAAGGGGGGATCCTGAGAATGGCCCTGAGGAATTGTGATTGGATGGATTCCAATCTTACAAAGTCCCTACGCGTACCCAAGGCAATGCCCACCAAAAGTAGTGGGAGAACTTTCATTTTAAAGAGTCGCAGGGCAACATCCACTGTTTGTGCCTGTTTCTTGGAGTACAGGGATCTAATCAACAGAGCTGCTTTAGAAGCATTTGCGGCTATATATTCTCTGTGTGCCAAGAAGGACCTGTTTGATCGAACTATCTGACCCAGGTATTTGAAGCAACTAACCTGCTCTATGGGAATACCATTAATTGACCACAAATTAGGTTTTGGTCGAGCAGCAAAGACCATTATTTTGGTCTTGGCATAATTAAGATGGAGCTCGTGTTGGGTCACGTATTCATGAAGAGCTCGAAGCATCCTCCTTAACCCAATGGGGGAGGTAGCTAAAAGGGCGGCGTCATCCGCATACAGGAGGACATTCAAGGCTCTACCTGCTAATTTTGGCGGGTGGAAAGCAGCATTGGTCATATGGGCCACTAGTGAGTTAATATAGAAATTAAATAGGGCAGGGGCAAGCAAGCAGCCCTGTCTTACCCCTCTAGTGGTGGCAACCGGATTAGAGACTAACCCCTTGCCATCTAGCCTAATTCTCAGGAAGGTATTTGTATGCAGATTCATAATCAGCAAAAGGAGGCGGCGGTCAATAGACGTCGCTGCCAGTTTTGTCCATAGCTGGTTCCTGGGGATTAGATCAAAGGCCTGCTTAAGGTCGATAAAGGCGACATGGAGGGCTTTTAGGCCTTTGCCAGCATATTTGTCGGCCAGATGGTTCAGGATTAGAATTTGGTCTGTTGTCGATCTTCCAGGGCGGAAACCCGCTTGTTCCTCTGCGATAATATTATTGCTCTCCATCCAGATCGTTAATTTATTGAGCAGAAACCTTGAGTAAATCTTCCCGATAACATTCAGCAAGCTGATTGGCCTGAAATTGGCCGGGTCAGTACGCGGCCCTTTCTTATGTATTAATACAATCAGTGCTGAGTTCCAGCTTGGGGGGAACTTCGCTGTTTTATTTATATGAGTATAAAGTGCTGCTAGGAGTGGGCACCACCAATCCTTATTAGCTTTGATAACATCAATGGATATAAGGTCATCTCCGGGTGCCTTGCCCGCCTTAAATTGGTCTATAAGTGTTTCCACTTCAGAGTAGGTAACTGGGTCCCACTCAGGCATGGGGGCCAAATCTGGTCTTTCTCCGCCAGCAGCATGGGCTGCATATAAATCAGCGAAAAAGCTCTCCCAGGTGTCAGCTGAAATTTGGGGTTCTATCCTTATCGACGGTCTGCCCAGATATTGGGAAATTTGATACCAAAAGGAGGAGGGATTTCTATTCTCTGCAGCTTTTAGAAGGTTGTTCCAGTTGTTTCTTTCTGCCGCAAGCTTCTTATCCTTTAATAGAGCTTTATATTTTCTCTTGAGGTTCATAAGGTGACTACTAGGCACGGGATCATTTGATGCCCTATATGCCAAGAATTCATTATACAGATGGCTCTTAAAGTGTCTACATTCCTCATCGAACCACTTTTTATGAGGGAAATGATTACTATTCATTACCGGAACCCGAGCCATAGATGGTTTTAGCAGATCTACTAGCTTATCATATATTGGCAGTGGCTCATCTGCCTGGATAAGGGAGTCCCTTGTCGCTTGAAGTTGGTCAGACCAAAGGAATTCATTTACCCGTTGAGCCATTTTGTCGGACCATTTTGAGGCAATAGGCCTCATCTGCAGCTGATTGTTTGTTAAAGGCACACAGGAATACGTGTCCAGATTTCCAGCCAGGGTCAGGGAAAGTTCTAAGGGGAAATGATCACTTTCCAGCCTTGTTACCACCTTAAAGTTAGTGATTTTGGGAATCAACTCTACTGATGTCCAGATAAAATCAATGGTAGAGGCTCGGGAACCTGACCAGAAAGTAAATTCAGCTGGGTAATCAGAACTAAGAGCTCCGTTTAACAGATGAAAATTAAGGGCCAACAAGGTTTGCCTACATTTAAGGCCTGCATATGTGGCAACACTGTCTTTAAAGTTCCTGGGTAAAAGGTCTGTAGTTAGGATGGATAATGGAGGGTATTTCTTGTATTTAGTAAATAAGGATTTATCAGAGTAAGACAATCGGCCATTAAAATCTCCTGCGACCAGGAAGGTGGCTTCAGAGTATTTATCGAGGAGAGTTTCGAGTGTCGACTGAATTTCCTTCCATCTCTGGTCAACCAGATTTTTCTTATAAACTGGGTGCAGGTAGACATTGATTACCACAAACACTTCCTCTGCTGTTTGTAGCTTTACACCTAGCATGGATGACGATTGGATGTCGATTTGTTCCGCCTGGAGATTTAAGGCCAAGGAGACAAAGGTAGCCAGCCCACCTTGCGGCCTACCTGGTGATGACGGATTCTGTTTTGCACTCAGGTAGAAGCCCTTATACCCTGATAAAAAGAAGTCCTCACAAGCCCATGTCTCCTGCAGTAAAAGGATACGGTTGCTTTTTATGTAAGCAACAAAGGATGGGTCCATCAACTTAGGTTTAATACCAGCTACATTCCAGGATAAGAAAGTAAGTGACCTCCTGGTCACCCCTTTGGGTCATGCTGGCCCTTGCGGAATCTGCTCAGAGAAATCCACCCGGGAATGCCTGCTACAAGGGGGAGCAATAGGCTGGAAGAAGGAAGTAATTGTAGCTTGCTTGCCAGACAGTTTCCGAGCCTCACTTACTGCAGCAACAGCCAAAGACTGGGGCTTAATTATTGGTAACTGCAGGGGTAAGTCCTGATGCACAGGGGTATCACTTAGTGACAGATCCATGGCCTCTGCATCTAAGGTGGAGGGAGATGGACCTTTTAGGTCAACAGTTGCTGTAGGGAACATGCAATGTAAGGCAGGTGGAAGGCAACCTTTTCGGTTTGCCTCCAAAAGGGCGTTCAGCCGTGCCACAGCTTCCGAGTTTGACCAAAGGGCTGTCGAATCTCCCACTGGTTCCTGCACAGGCTTAGCATCCCCATGGAATGTACTGCCATATTGAAGATTGGGGGTTATTAAAACAGGCTCCACTTGGGCTTCAGTAGGATGGTCTAAAATTGGATGTGAGGGCGATCTGGCTGCGACATCTGTCACCCCATTGATCGCCAGGGTTGATTCGGCTGATCTGGCTGGCTAGGCGGGTGTCCCCTTCCTCCCTCACCGCTCCATGTGCGTCCCTCCCGAAGCTGCGCGCTCGGTGGAAGAGGACGACCTTCCCAGATAGAAGGAGTGTACCGTTCTTCGGTCAAGGGTATACCATAGCTGCCAAGTTTTCCCTTTTCTCGCGAGGAAGCCTATTCAGCATAAGGGAATTTCCCTTAAAAAAAGGGAGAACTTGGCAGCTATGGGTGACACAAGTGGCTATTTAGAGACCAGTGACACTCTCCAAGTGTCCCTATTTTCCAGGGACAACCTCAGATTTATGGAAGTCATCCCGGTTTCTGATTTGATCCGAGAATGTCCTGTTTTTTCCTAGTTGCAGGTAGGTAGCTGTGTTGGTCTGAGTCGAAACAAAATTAAAAAAATTCCTTCAGTAGCACCTTAAAGACCAACTAAGTTTTTATTTTGGTATGAGCTTTCGTGTGCATGTACACGAAAGCTCATACCAAAATAAAAACTTAGTTGGTCTTTAAGGTGCTACTGTTTTTTCCTATTTTCCTTGGAGAAATGTTGGAGAGCATGGAGTTATGTGACCCCAGAGCCAAGGAGATAAGTAACTGTACAACCTTTAGAAGACATCTGAAGGAAGACCTGTATAGGGAAGTTTTTTTTAAAAAAAAATGCTTAATGTTTTACTATGTTTTTATGTATGTTGGAGGTCGCCCAGAGTGGCTGGGGCAACCCAGCCAGGTGGGTGGAGTATTAATAATAATAATAATAATAATGTTGTTGTTGTTGTTGTTGTTATTTAGGACATCCTATTTTCATCAGAGAATTGTTGGAGGGTATGCTGACCACATGGGACGTGGGTGGCGCTGTGGGTTAAATCACAGAGCCTAGGGCTTGCCGATCAGAAGGTCAGCAGTTCAAATCCCTGCGATAGGGTGAGCTCCTGTTGCTCGGTCCCTGATCCTAGCAGTTCGAAAGCACACAATGCAAGTAGATAAATAGGTACTGCTCTGGCGGGAAGGTAAACGGCGTTTCCGTGCACTCCTCTAGTTCGCCAGAAGCGGCTTAGTCATGCTGGCCACATGACCCGGAAGCTGTATCCGGCCAGTAAAAGCGAGATGAGCACTGCAACCCCAGAGTCGTACACGACTGGACCTAACGGTCAGGGGTCCCTTTACCTTTACCTTTTATGCTGACCACATGGCTGGGGCTGGGTTGGTTTTTTTTTTAATAAAAAAAAGCCCATGGCCCTTTAGCCTCTGCAAGAGACCTGATTCCACAAGGTGTGTAGAACTTGGCTAAAAGTGTAGTATATAGCAACTGCCTGCGGAGATGAGTGGTTTGTTTCAAAGCGCACAGCATGTTCTAAATTAAATGTAAGGCACAAAAGATACTGAGCAATTAAACTTACACTGTATTAACAGAAGTAATAAAAAAAACCCACACAGAAGCAAGAAGGTTTGAAGCCAAGCTTTGTCACACATGCTTAAAGTGAAAACGACATTCTTCTTTCACAACATCCCCAACTTTGAACCACAGCCATAGCTGCCAAGTTTTCCCTTTTCTCGCGAGGAAGCCTATTCAGCATAAGGGAAAATCCCTTTAAAAAAGGGATAACTTGGCAGCTATGCCACAGCTGTTTCTCTTTTTTGCAATATAAAGAGATGGAGATTGGGAGCAGGTATATAGTGCCACTCCTGAGGGGGTAAGCAGACTTCTTGTTGCATTTGAACTTGGCTTATGCAATCATGTTAATTTCTGATCTTTCCCGCATTCAGGTGCCTGTAATAAGGGCACTTAAAAAAACCCAGAAGCAATGAACAGCTCTCATTGGCCTTCCACATTTAGAGGAAACCACAAGGATGTCATGGGGGTTCCAGAAATCCAGGCACCCGGGGAGGCTGCAAAATGCAGATCACCAGAGGGATTTCTTGCAGACATAACCCCACTTGGCTTCTTCTAAGGCATCCCCAAACTTTGGCCCTCCAGATGTTTTGGACTACAATTCCCATCTTCCCCGACCATTGGTCCTGTTAGCTAGGGATCATGGGAGTTGTAGGCCAAAACATCTGGAGGGCCGCAGTTTGGGGATGCCTGTTCTAAGGTAAGGTCAGTGCAACAAAGCCCTAGCTCTGCCCACATAAGAATTTCATCATTTTGCCTCCCTTTTGATATTTTTGTAATGCAACTTTCCCCCCATTAATTGGTGGGGATTTTGTCGTCCCCCCCCCGCTCTTCCAAATGGAGGAAATTTTTCGTACCGCGTTAGTTTCACTCATCCTTTAGTTACATACCGGTAATATCTGCAAAGAATAGCATGGCCAGGAATTCCTTTCTACCATGCATCTCTAAATAGGAAAGGAACAAAACGAATAGAGAATAAATATTTGGCTCCCTGATTTGAAAAGCTTCCAGATATTTAAAAAAACCTTTACATCTCAGTAACAGTAAGTGAACCTTCCTGTTCCTCCCTCCACCCCCACTATGTTTCCAAAGCTATTTTAACACATGCAGTACAAAAGAAAAGATAGGCTTTGTTAAAAAGTTTAATGTCCTTAATTAGTAGAATTGTCGGACTAATTAGAATACCAATTAGAATTGGCAGGGCTATCGTTAATTTGGATGCGCTGTGGTCTAGTGTTAATTGCTAGTCAACCTATAGTTGGTGGAAGCACGACTAAGTAGATAAACGCACAGGCACACACAGAAACTATTTTAAATGTTAAGGGTCCATAACCATAATGATCTTCACGGTCGATGCATACTTAGGGACTCTTTAATTCAGGGAGATGTTGATGGAAAGTTAACAACTGCAAGTGCAAAGATCTTGGTGGCTTCAAATGAAAGGCTCAAACTGGTGATCCGAGTTTCATGTTTTGGATTTCTTCTTCTTCTTCAAAATCCAAATGTAATTGGGCTTCTTTTGCGATAGCTACTAATGTTAACTGCTGCCAAAATAATGTTGTTATGCAAAGATGTTTCAGTAAGGCATCTCAAAAGATGCCGTTGGCTGGTTGGGACAATATAGAAACCCAGAATCAAGGAAGGCAAGGAAAAATAGCGCATATGCCAGGTACCGTATATACATTGCATGCCGTTAATTGAACGGAGAGCTTTATTCTAAGAAGACAGTAAGGAGTTCCCCAACATGAGTTGAAAATATGGATGAGGGGGCCGAGGAAGTGTGCTGGCTAGTTCAGCCTTTGCCAAGGGGTCTTTGCCAGCCACACACCGCGTTGGCTGTGTGTGTGGTGGTAGCAATATGGAGAGCCTCTAGTCTACGCATATATCAAGCACAGGGCTTGTCCATGCTGTGGGGATGGTTGTGCCAAGGTGAATTGAAATCCTGGGGCATAGCTGGGTCACCTAGCAGCAGCAGCAGCAGCAGCAGCAGGAGGAGGAGGGTAGGGCCAGCTGGTGCAACCTCTTCCTGAGTGCTTGGATACAAAGGAATGGTGGGAAGAACCAGCTGGGGAATCCCTAAGGGAACAAGGCTCAAAGCCCATGGATTGGTGGTGGGATAAAGAGTGGTCAAAGGGAGAAGTTAAAGCAGACTGGAGGAATAACTATTATGATTATGATTCATAATAATTTCATTATTATTCATAAACCTTTCATTGTTTAATCAATCAAAACTCATTTGATTAGGTTATTGGTTTCTTTGATGAGTTGACAACTCTAGGGTAAGGCAACTGTTGTTAAAGGATGCCACAAAGGATAGATTACCTGGTGGACGCTGCTAGTACCCGGGTGGGGAAGTAAAGGAGGGAGAGAACAGTAACTTTAGTGGTGTTGATGTGTATCAACAATGAGCAGTTGGTTTGCCAGGACTATTTCTGTATATTGAAGCTTTCTAATTCTGCTTCTTAAATCATTTTTTTAAACTAAAAGCAAGGCTGCCAAGCTACCAAATCTTTTCTTAAAAAAGCAGGACAATCCTATTCCTGTAGTTTAACACAGAGATACAAATCTCTGTGAGGAGAAACTACAGTTCCTAGGATTCTTTTTGGGGGGAGTCACATGTTTTAAATGTGCATTGAATCATGTGCTTTAAATGCATGGCATGAACGTGCCCCAAATGGAAGGAACTATTTCTTCCTAGGTGTTGCCTAAGAATTTACATACCTAAGGGAGAATCATCAAAATACTTTCCAGTTGTCGTAACTGATATTCCCTGGGCACTTGTGGCCAGGAGGTGGCAACCTAGTAGTAGCCTACAAATGAGGACCACCGTCACTCAGCGCACTGTGTGCTGTGCACAAAGATACATTGCTGTGTAATAGATTTGCAAGGCATTCCGTATATTAAATGATCATAGAGGGCAAATACATGTAAAAGGTCCATCATTGGAGAATACGTGTGGCATAGCGGGGTGACTGACACATCACTTTTCCTGGGAACGATAAGCTGTTCGGAGGATGCTCTGCTCCATTTCTCCCCAGGGATGTTGATGGTTGGGTGAGATGCGACACTTCTCTTGGGAAAAAGCCTGAAGGCTCTGATCACGAAGCTCCTTTGTAGATAAATGTGTGCCCCCCCTCATTTTACTGCCATTTCCCCGAATCATTATTTATATTTTTTGCTTAGGTGGTTTGTAGCAACCATTTCTCCCCTCATTCTATTGTTTGCCCTCAGGGTTTTTTTGTTTGTTTTGCATGTGTGCTTTTTCTCTGCCATTTATCACCACCCCCTCCAAAAATAAAACAACACTCTGGTGCCTTTATGTGCATTTTTTTGGTAACTGTCCTCTTTTCCACTGTACCATCCCAGTTGCATATCTTTTAAAATATGAATTTTAACTACAGCAATTCATGTGGGTTTACTGGGAAATATTTCACACGGGGTTCAATTTTTATGTAGCACACGGGAAAGTCGATATTGTTACAGTATATGTAACAGGCAGATATTTTCCTTCCCCTCTGCCATATTTGCCGTGCCCATGTTTCAAAGTGCTTCCTAGTCCTGGCTTTGTTCATGCCTAGGAAAGCAAGTCGTTATAATTCCTATTTTACAACTAAAGCTGAGAGATTCTTGGGTAAGGCCACCCAGCAGTGTTTGGCTAAAAAGAATCTGAAATACAGCTTCCCAGGTCTATATAGGAAGCACCACTTCGGATTTCATTTGGGGGTGGGTGGGCAGGGAGGGAGACAAATATATTTCAATTGGGGGAGGCTTCAAAGAAATGTGTCCTGATCCAAATTGGAGCACTATACAGTCAGAACAACTGGATGTGGGTGGTGCTGTGGTCTAAACCACTGAGCCTCTTGGGCTTGCCGATCAGAAGGTCGGCCGTTTGAATCCCCATGACGGGGTGGGTGAGCTCCCGTTGCTCTGTCCCAGCTCCTGCCAACCTAGCAGTTCGAAAGCATGCCAGTGCAAGTAGATAAATAGGTACCACTGTGGTGGGAAGGTAAATGGCATTTCCGTGCGCTCTGGTTTCCGTCATGATGTTTTGTTGTGCCAGAAGCGGTCTAGTCATGCTGACCACATGACCTGGAAAGCTGTCTGTGGAGAAACACCAGCTTCCTGAAAGCGAGATGAGCACCACAACTCCATAGTTGCCTTTGACTGGACTTAACTGTCCAGGGTTTCCTTTACCTTTACCTTTTTTTTTACAAACTGAAGCTCTCCCTGATCCAGCATCTGGGATTCCTTTCAAAAAGGCGACTGCTTAGATAGTTGGGCAGGGGAAAGGGCATCCATGCCACCCTCTTCCCCTTTCCCTCCAAAAAGAAGAAGACCCACAGGACTTTCAACCTTTTAAAATGGCTCCATGTGCACAGAAACCATGGGCTCAGGACTTCAGCGCAAAGGATTCCAGGTAGCAGGTGATGCAAAAGTCCTCTGCCTGAGAACCTGGAGAGGTGCTGCCATTGAAGAGTACGGTTAGATGGACAAAAATCGGACCTGGTATATGGCATCTTTCTTATGTCTGAAGAGCACTTGTAACCACCAGAGATACTCGGGAAGAACTGCATGTGATCTGAAAAACTGAGTTTGAGTGAGTGCTCCCCCGATCCCAGTGATAAGCCCTATTTTTATGGGTAAAATGTACTTTCTGGCTCTCCAGTTGTGGAGGGACCAGTGGCTTTGGCTGTCCATAGTGGGAGGCAGGCCTGGGGGCCAAACCTTTCCTCCTCAAAGTAGCACAAATAGTTGCTGAACAGGATTCTAAAGTCTCCTCCCCAAGATCCTTCTTGAAGAGTATGCATAGAGCAAATTAGGATTGCGACCGTGTTTTACAGCCATGAGCAAAACCCTTTCATGTTAATGGAGCTCGTGCAAGTGAGAGTCTCACCCAATTGAACCCCAAGTTATTTCCATGAACGGACCTGAATCTGCCTGTTTTCTATTCAAGCATGCAAGGGGCATCTTCTTCATGTTGTGCGGAGTCCTTCAATAAACAGATGGAAAGCTGGGCAATTCTTAGCTATATAAAGAAAAACATTCCATTGGAATCCATATATATATTCTCAACAGGGTGGTTGTATTTGTTGTTTTTTTGCCCAGAATGAAGACAGTGGCCGTTATGGAACTAATAAAGGAGCTCAGCTGCGTTCTATGCAATGAGATACACTACAACAGCCTTAACGTCACCCAAGAGTGCAGGTCTCCTTAGCAGAAGCAGATTTAGGGGAGTGCAACCTGTTCAGTCACACAGCATGCAGAGCCTCAGGGATGCTGCAACTATGACATAGAATGGAAGGTGAGAGGTGCCCTCCCCGAATTTTGGTGTTGCACAGGGTGCTGCTGAAATTTCAGACACCAAGGTCTACCACTGCCCTCAGGAGACAAAATCAAAGCAAATCCCCCACTTGTCTTACTTGCTTGGGTGACTCCACCTTGGCTACAAGAGTTTTAATTGATTCATACCTTTTAATTGATCCATACTGTGAGGGACAAGGGATACAGGGAAGTCCCTCCCATCTTAAGTTCCAGCCCATCCCCAAGCCCTGGAGAGAGTAAGGAGAGCTCTGCCTCCAGCGGAGAGTCAGGAAGTGGTGTCCGAGGCTCAGGCAAGGTTGTGGAGCCCATGCCTCAGGTGGGACAGGAAGTTGGACGCACGGGGGGGGAGGCCAATCCCCCCAACTCCCGAATTGCGACGCAAACGTAGGGGGAAGAGGTTGGGTCTGCCAAAGCTTTGGTGCTGGAAGAAAACGCGCCAATCGCCATTCGGAGGTTCTGACACCTCACCTTAAGGATGCATTTTTACTGCTCTGAACACTGTAAATAATCAGCACTTAATAAAAGCCTTAAAAGACCATGCTGGAGTCGTTACTCTAGAGTAGCCATATCAGGCCCTCTGACAGCAACCTCCGAATCTTTTTTTGGCTACTTTGGAGTGCAGCGATGAGCGCTCAAGAGGCTGAGCAGTGGAGGCTGGAGGCCGAAGCAGCGAAGCAGGAGCTACGGAACCTCACAGCGCAGGCACAGCAGCAATTGCATGCCGCTCAGGAGGAAGCGCGAGGGGCGCAGGAGGAGCTGAACAAGCTGGTGGACCAGGTGAGGACAAAAGAGGAGACTGAGAAACAGCTAAGGGTGATGGTATTGGACCTGCAGAAAAAGTTGGAAGAGGAGAAAGCCGCTAGAGGTGGGGGGGCGCCCCAGCCGCAGCTAGTCCAAGTGAGAAGGGGACAGAGCCTAGTCACCAAGTTTAGCGGCGACCCTAGGGAGTACCTAGGATTCGAGACAGAAATAAATTATGCGCTGGAATTGCATGCAGCAGAATTCCCAGATGACGCGCACAGAGTCTCCTTTATCATAGAGCATTTGATGGGGGCCGCCCGGGAATGGGTAAGACCGCTCATCGCGCAAAAAAATCCTTGCATGAAGAACGCAAAATTATTTCTAGAAGCTTTAAAAATAATGTACGCTAGTGACAGTGAAATGGAGGCCACTAAACAGGAGCTTCATAACTTAACACAAGGAAAATCGACAGTTAGGGACTACTGGGCGAGATTCACCATGCTGGTGCACAAACTGGGGTGGGATCTGCAAAGTGAGCCAGTGAAATCAGCCTTCTACCTGGGTTTGCACGCAGACGTTAAGGATGAGCTGGCAAGAGGTCCTAGACCGCGGACTATGGATGAGTTAAGCAAAGCGGCGCTAGCGGTGGGGGTGAGACAGGAATCCAGATGGTATGACAAACAAGCGACGCGCGCAGCAAAACCTTGGTTCCCACGCTCCCAGGACAGACCACATCACCAAACCCCACCCCAGGGCCCGCCCCCAGACCCGCCCAGACCAAGCCCAGAGCCGGAACCGATGGAGATCGGTGGAGCGCGTGCGCGGGCTTTTCAAACCCCGGCGGCGCCAAGACACAAGGAGGGAAGAGGCGGGAATTGCTTTCTCTGCAACTCCCCCCGGCATCGCGTCAGAGACTGCCCTCATCGCAGAGAGTGGCAAGGAAAGGCGGGAACGGTTGTACCTTCCCCCACTGAAGCAGCACCACAGCAGGGAAACGAGACAGCCTGGCTGCAGGAGACAAGGGGCAGCAGCCAGGCACAGTCAGCAGACAACAGCCCCAGCCCGCCCACCCGCACAGAGAGGAGCAGAGCCAGCCCACCCCTCCCAGAGCAGGAGTGGTTCTAGAAGTGACGCTAACGCTCCCAAATGGCTATCCCCTGACAGTCCTCGCCTTAATTGACAGTGGTGCCTCAGCCAACTTCTTCTCGAGAAACTTTGCAGAAGAGCACCAGATCCAGCTTCTGCAGCTGGATTTTCCCCTGCACGTAGCCACCATTGACGGCAGAGAGTTGCTGGGAGGGGCCATCACTCATCAAACCCCCCCCCATGAGAATGACGGTGGGAAGGCACTCAGAGACACTGGCTTTCAACGTCACAACCATCTCAGACCCCCCCCCATCGTTTTGGGAATGAGCTGGCTGGCGCGCCACGACCCCTCCATAAGTTGGCACCAGAGATGCATCACGTTTGGGTCGGACTTTTGTCTGGAACATTGCATGCAGCACCAACCAGGGGAGGGGCCTCCAATAGCCACGGTGGCCACCATGCATGTCAAAGGGGGTGAGGCGATACCCAAGCAGTACTGGGACCTTCAGGAGGTCTTCAGCGAAGCGGAGTCCGACCACCTACCCCCACACAGGTCTTTCGACTGCCAGATCAACCTGGTGCCAGGGGCAACGATACCCCCAGCCAAGCTGTACGCCATGTCAGATCAGGAACTCGAGGATTTGCGTGCGTTCATAGACAAGAACCTCAAACGGGGGTTCATCAGAGAAAGCAAGGCAGCAGGGGGCAGCCCGGTCTTCTGGGTGGACAAGAAAGACACGCAACAGCGCCGTCTTGTGGTGGATTTCAGACGGCTCAATTCAGTGACAGAGCCAGTGGCTTTCCCCATGCCCAGAGTGGACGATCTCCTGACAGCGGCACGCAGGGGCAAGATTTTCACCAAGCTAGACCTGAGGGGGGCGTACAACTTGATCAGGATCCGGGAAGGCGATGAGTGGAAAACCACGATGTTCACGCCTCTGGGCTCTTTTGAATATCTGGTGATGCCCTTCGGGTTGCAAGGGGGCTCAGCATGCTTCCAGGCCTTCATGCACCACGTCCTGGGGTCCCTTCTCTTCAAGAACTGCTTAGTCTTCCTGGATGACATCCTTATCTATTCCGCTGACCCAGTGCAACATGTGAAGGATGTCAGGGAGGTATTGCAACGCCTGAAGGAGAACCACCTGTATGTGAAGCTGGAGAAGTGCAAGTTTCACACCAGGGAAGTGGACTTCCTGGGCTACAAACTGTCAGACAAGGGACTGGCGATGGACAAGGACAAGGTGCAGGCCATCCTGGACTGGCACAGCCCCAGGACGCGCAAAGATGCCCAACGCCTCCTAGGATTCGCCAATTTCTACAGGAAATTCATCAAGAACTTCTCGCGGGTTACGGCTCCCATCACGGACTGCCTGAGAGGCAAGCAGAAGTTCAGGTGGACGCCAGAGGCGCAAGCAGCGTTCGAAAGCCTCAAGAGGGTGTTCGCGTCCGACCAGAACCTGTTCCATGTGGTGCAGGATGCGCCCCTACGCGTGGAGACAGACGCTTCAGACCGGGCGTTGGGAGCGATCCTGTTGCAACTGGACGCCAACAGAGAGTGGAGACCTTGTGCCTTCTTCTCCAGGAAGCTGACACAGCCTGAACGCAACTACACGGTGTTTGATAGGGAACTTCTTGCGATCCACGCTGCTTTCCAGCACTGGCGACACTTCCTGGTGGGCGCCAAGCACCCCATCCAGGTGTGCACAGACCACAAGAACCTGGAGTTCTGGAGAACGGCCAGGGTGCTCAACCAGCGACAGATACGGTGGGCAGAGTTCTTCTCGAACTTCAACTTCTCCATCCACTACATCCCGGGGGAGCAGAATGTCAGGGCGGATGCCCTCTCCCGCAAACCAGAGTACATGGAGCAGGAGTTGCCACCAGCGCCCAGGCACATTTTCCCCCCATCAGCATGGTCCTGCGGAGCAGCAGTGGTGAGCGAGGCAGAAATCACCGCACTGACGGCAGCAGATGAGTTTGCCTCCCGCATCTTCAGAGAGCTGCGAGGGGGGAGGGAGCAGGCTAAAGACTTTGAGGAAAGGAGGGGTTTGCTTTTTTACAGGGGAGCCCTGTACCTGCCCACCAAACAGCTGAGAGGTAAGGTCCTCAAGCAGATGCACGACAACCCAACGGCGGGTCATTTCGGAAAGGACAAAACCACTCACCTAGTCATGAGACACTTCTGGTGGCCAGGGGTGCGGGAGGATGTTCGGGATTATGTAAGGGGATGTGACACCTGCCAGCGAGCAAAGGTGGTCAGAGCGCCACCAGCAGGTTTGCTGGAGCCATTAGCCACACCGCACAGGCCGTGGGAAGTAGTGTCCATGGACTTCATCACAGACCTGCCGTCGTCCAGGGGCAAGACCGCAGTGTTGGTGGTGGTGGACCTCATGTCCAAAATGTGCCACTTTATACCGTGTGCCAGGGCGGTCTCGGCAGAAGAGACGGCCAAACTGTTTGTTGACCACGTATTCAGACTGCATGGATTGCCTTTAAGAGTTATTTCGGATCGTGGCCGCCAATTTGTTTCCAGGTTCTGGCGGCGGCTAATGAACCTCCTGCAGGTGGAGGTCAGTTTGTCTACGGCTCGGCACCCGCAGACCAATGGACAGGCGGAGCGGGTCAACGCCATTCTGCAGCAGTACCTGAGATGTTACGTCAGCCAGAGGCAAACGGACTGGGTGGATCGCCTGCCACTGGCAGAATTTGCCTACAACAATGCGGTGCACGTCTCCACAGGGGTGTCGCCCTTTAAGGCCAACTACGGGCGCGACCTCAGATCTTTCCCGGAGAGGGAGGGGGAGGAGGAGGAAGAGGGCCCACAGGCAGAGGATTGGGCAGAGAACCTGGAGACGGTGCACCAGCAGCTCAGAGAACACTTGGAGAGGGCCAAGGAAGCGTACAAGAAGGGGGCAGATCGCCACAGGCGACCGGGAGAGGTCATCAGGGTGGGGGACAAGGTTTGGTTATCCTCGGAAGGTCTTCCCACCAGGGGGCGATGCAAGAAGTTAGCACCCAGGAGGCTGGGCCCCTTCACGGTCACGCAACAGGTCAACCCGGTAGCCTTCAGGCTAGCACTGCCTGAGGACATGAGAGTGCACCCAGTGTTTCATAGATCGCTGCTGTCGCCGTACAGAGAAAGTACCAGGTTCAGGGACAGCGATCAGCCTCCAGAGGGAGGGGGGGAGACGGGAGACGCCCGACAGCTCAATGAGGCAACTGAGATTTTAGACTCAAGGAGAGGGGTGAGAGGGCTGGAGTACCTGATAGCATGGGAGGACACTCCGCCATCCCACAATGAGTGGATACCGGCCACGGAAGTACCTGAGGAATTTTTAGTGGAAGAGTTCCACGCCCTGTTCCCCCACAGGCCCAAGCCCTGGCACATGGAAAGGGAGGGAGAGGGGGAGGGGCGGGAGGAAGGGATCGCAGGCAGCAGCTCTCCATGGAGATGGGAAGCGGAATTTGAGGATACGGAAGAAGAGGTGTGGGTTTCACCGAGGTCGACTACGTCAGAGGCAGGAGAGGACTGGCAGAACATTTTTACTCCCACCAGCTCTGACGCCACTGACTTCTTGGGATTCCCGTCTTCTCAGGGAGAAGGAGAAAGATCGCAGGATTGGGGGGAAAATTTTACACCCACAGGCTCGGATGCCACAGACTTCTTGGGGTTTCACTCGTCCCCAGCAAGCAGAGAGCCCCTAGGGAGGGGGGGAGAGGAGCCTGGGAGGGGGGTGGATGTGAGGGACAAGGGATACAGGGAAGTCCCTCCCATCTTAAGTTCCAGCCCATCCCCAAGCGCTGGAGAGAGTAAGGAGAGCTCTGCCTCCAGCGGAGAGTCAGGAAGTGGTGTCCGAGGCTCAGGCAAGGTTGTGGAGCCCATGCCTCAGGTGGGACAGGAAGTTGGACGCACGGGGGGGGAGGCCAATCCCCCCAACTCCCGAATTGCGACGCAAACGTAGGGGGAAGAGGTTGGGTCTGCCAAAGCTTTGGTGCTGGAAGAAAACGCGCCAATCGCCATTCGGAGGTTCTGACACCTCACCTTAAGGATGCATTTTTACTGCTCTGAACACTGTAAATAATCAGCACTTAATAAAAGCCTTAAAAGACCATGCTGGAGTCGTTACTCTAGAGTAGCCATATCAGGCCCTCTGACACATACCTTCTGGATGAATCCCAAGCCGGAATTAAGATTGTCGGAAGAAATATCAACAACCTCAGATATGCTGATGACACAGCCTTGATGGCAGAAAGTGAGGAGGAATTAAAGAACCTTTTAATGAGGGTGAAAGAGGAGAGCGCAAAATATGGTCTGAAGCTCAACATCAAAAAAACCAAGATCATGGCCACTGGTCCCATCACCTCCTGGCAAATAGAAGGGGAAGAAATGGAGGCAGTGAGAAATTTTACTTTCTTGGGTTCCATAATCACTGCAGATGGTGACAGCAGTCACGAAATTAAAAGACGCCTGCTTCTTGGGAGAAAAGCAATGACAAACCTAGACAGCATCTTAAAAAGCAGAGACATCACCTTGCCAACAAAGGTCTGTATAGTTAAAGCTATGGTTTTCCCAGTAGTGATGTATGGAAGTGAGAGCTGGACCATAAAGAAGGCTGATCCCCGAATAATTGATGCTTTTGAATTTTGGTGCTGGAGGAGACTCTTGAGAGTCCCATGGACTGCAAGATCAAACCTATCCATTCTGAAGGAAATCAGCCCTGAGTGCTCCCTGGAAGGACAGATCGTGAAGCTGAGGCTCCAATACTTTGGCCACCTCATGAGAAGAGAAGACTCCCTGGAAAAGACCCTGATATTGGGAAAGATGGAGGGCACAAGGAGAAGGGGACGGCAGAGGATGAGATGGTTGGACAGTGTTCTCAAAGCCACCAACATGAGTCTGACCAAACTGCAGGAGGCAGTGGAAGACAGGAGTGCCTGGCGTGCTCTGGTCCATGGGGTCACGAAGAGTCGGACACGACTAAACGACTAAACAACAACAACAACCTTTTCTTGCCTGCTCACCTTAAATTTGTGCAACAGAAGCACCTGGTAGCCTCATTCCATTGGAGAAAGTCAGCGTTAGATGATATAATGTCAACAGGACCAAGGGTAGCTTCCTGTTCATACCCCCTTGAGCTAGTCAACTCTCTGAGAGGTCAATTGGATAAATGACATGCTACCATGCTAAGATGATAGTAGCTTGATGACAAAATGTTCAGCCCTTCACTGCCATAAAATTATACAAGGATGGTTGGTTTGCATCTGACTCAGGAGACAATGGATTAGTGTGCCTTTGGGGCGTGAAATCAAACGGTTGGAAAGTTCTTTTGTGATCTCTTCCACTGACAATGGCAACCCATAGTGCGCGTACCTTACCCCAATCGGATTGAGCTTACAACTTGCAACTGCTGCCTCCTGTGTTGTTTTTGCTGTGTTTGCAGCACCAAAGTGACTTCTCACCCCAGAGAAGTACAACCAGTGCAATTGACAAAGTGACTCAGTTAGTAGCATCTTCTTCTGGACTTGAGTCCCAATCCAGTTTTTTGAGGCTAGAGCTGGTGCTTTATCATGGGAAACAGAAGCTGAATTCACTAGGGGTATGCTGAGTCCTTCGCAAGGTAGATCTCCTGCGTTACTTCAGATCTAAGCAATTATTTTAATTTAATAATTTAAAGGCCACTTCAAAGAGCCAGCACAAAGCCCCTTCACTACCTAGTAGGTTTTAATTATTTATTCGGTACCTGTGGAGAATTGTCAAATCCTTAAGTATTTGTTGTGAACTTGGAGGTGCTCGGAAAGAAATGTTTGCTAATCGCAGGCAAGGATCATGGTGGGGGGAGCAGTTAGAAATGTAGAACAAACAATTTGATTCCTAGTGGTGCTGTGTGCCTCTAAATCTGAAAAGAGTGCAATGCCACCCAGCCTTTAAAACATATTCATTTGCATATCTGAATATCTAAATTCTGCTTGCATGCTAATGTCTTTTTCTCTGCTTTCTTCCAAAAAAATCCACCTATACCACAGGGATGGGCTTTTTTAGGCTTGCAAGTTCTTCTTCACTAAAACCTCAAGATCCACCAACTAGAGCCAGGTGCAAAAGACATCAGAATTAAACAACCGGGTGTCATCCAAAACTTTTGGGGTGCCTTCAGTTCTAATCAGTGCATAGTGTATCAGGGATGTCCAACTCCCAAGTGACTGCAGGTTGAAGTTGTTGAGCTTTTTTTAGGGAGGAAAGTCAAAGTTGTTAACCTTTTTTAAGGGGGGGGGCACATCCTCCTGCCATCTTAGCTCAATTCCCAAAGCACATATCTAGTTGGGAGTTCTTCTTCCACATTTGAGCATCTCAATAGGAGCAGGGACAAAGGATTGAGCCCAGATGAAGAGAGCAACAGTCATTTATCTATGGGACTGGATTCTTGGCTACCTACAGTTCATGACAGGCGAGTGCAATTGGTATCCACTTAGGTTTAGAGAATGCAACATTTGCTTCTGTGGTTCATCTTCAGGCTTAGAAGCGTTTGCAGGGAAATGTGTGAACCCAGCGAGCTTGAAGTCACACAGCACAGCAAACTGGCTTTTTTCTGAAGCTCATAATGTGATAATTAAATTGCTAACAGGCACCTTAGTGATGGCATTTACTGAAGATGTGGAAACCTCTTCACAATGCTACCTATCTTTAGGAGACTCATCAGTAGCGGCATAGTGATTAGAATAGACTTTTAAATATATATTTTCTCCAATGAGTGCATTAAATTTTTATGTGGAGTGAAATGGGACAGGACTTGTTTCCTTTCCACTGCACAATGATTTATTACCCAAAAAGACCGCAGAACTAATTAGCAGAGTAATTAATTAATATAAATTTGCATATTTGCATTTGCAATTAGTGCAGCCGACTGATTAGTCTGAAAATGGGAAGTTTGACTCATTAGATGCTAGTGTCTGCTGGACCGGAAAGCGGCTGCCAGATGAGGCGAAAAAGGGTGGAATAAGCATGAGCGTGTGTGTGTGTTCATTGTGTCTTTTGTTCGGAAAATGGAGGGTGCTTAAAATATCTCTTCTTAGACCTCTGAACTTGGTATCAAATTCAGTTTTCTTCCATTTGTCCAATCCCGTAGTTTCATTCCTCTTTCTCTCGCAGTGGAACTACACTGTCTCAAAGTTGTCTGTCTGTCTGTCTGTCTGTCTGTCTGTCTGTCTACCTATCCAAATGTCTCTTCTGCCTTTCCAAAAAATAGTGTCCATGGCAAGTAATGACAAATAAGATAATGTGCATAGCATCATAGAATTGTAGAGTTGGAAGGGGCCATGAGGCTCATCTAGTCCAACTCCCTGCAATGCAGGAATCCCAACTAGATCATACGTAACAGATGGCCATCTAACCTCTGCTTTCAAACCTCCAAGGAAGGAGAGCCTCTCATGGGAGTCTGTTTTAGTGTCAAACATCTTTTATGGTCAGAAAGTTCTTCATTTTTAGGTCCTAGCCTCCAGAGCAGGAGAAAACAAGCTTGCTCCATCATTCATATGCCAGCCCTTTAGATATTTGAAGATGGCTATCATATCTCCCATCAGTCTCCTCTTATCCAGGCTAAACGTACCCAACTCCCTCAACGGTTCCTCACAAGGCTTGGTTTCCAGACCCTTGATCATCTCTAAGTCATCTTCCTCTGCATATATTCCAGATTGTCAATATCCTCCTTAAGATGTGGTGCCCAGAATTTTACACAGTATTCCAGGTGTGGACCAAGGCAGAATAGAGCAATATTATTCCTTTCCTTGATTGGGACCAGGGCCTTAGCTAGGGGGTGGTGACCTGGGCCCCAGCCAGGAGAACATACGAGCCCCTCCCCCCACAAAATTGGCTTAAAATACGTCTATAAATAAAAATATTGATTACTGCCACATTAGAAAAGGGTTTTAATAGAAGGTGAATTGAATGGGTGGAGGGGGTTGGGGTTGGAGGAGAGGTGGAAAGAAGAAGAGCTAATTTGTCCATGGCTAGGGGGCACAACCTGGACAGTTCTGCCAGGGGCGCAAGATCACCTAGCTACAGTTCTGATCGGGACACTATACTTCTGTTGATGCTGCCTAGAATAGCATTAGCATTTTTTTGCTGTTGCATCACACTGCTGATTGATGTCAAGCTTGTGCCTCTACCAAGACCCCCAGAATCCTTTCACATGTACTACTGGCAATCTGGACGTCCCCCATATTATATCTGTGCAGCTGGTTCTTCCTACCTAAGTGTACATTTGCGGCTTCAAACACAGCAAGGTTGTTTCCTTCATCTGTGTTTCAAGTTGCACACCAGAGAGATGGCCGGGATGTCTTCCTTGATATGCATTACCGGTGTGCTTGGCTCAAATGTGCGCACCACAGCTTTTACTCTGAACTGAATGTGGCTTGAATTCCCCTTCCAGATTAAAGCCGCTTTGAAGGCAAATGCATAAAACAGCAGCATTTCTCAAGAAACTGCAGGATAGCTCTGCATTTTGGGCAACATCATGTTGGGAGCACACTGAAGCCAGAACAAATGGCAATGTCCGCACAGCCTAAGATAAAGCATAACTCAAAAACAATCTTACAAAATATAGAAACAGTACATAAAAATCTAGAAAGGTCTCCAAAACAGTAACATTCTACAAGAAGGAATCCAATGCATTCATCATTGCAACTCAAAATCCTTTGAGCTTGTCTCTGAGGGAGTGTGAATGTTTGGCGCTATTTGACCGCAGGGTTTTAAAATTACAAAATCTTGGTACAGTTTTATTCTCCCATTATCTCCTCACTCCTGAGGAAAATAGCCTCAATATTAATTTAAGCTTGCTGATGATTATTAGAGATAAGATACATACATACTGAGTAAATTATCAATCTCGTCATCTTTAGACCATGCGAAAAGCCATCACTTCGATTCAGGTGCTACCATTATGCAGTTAAGGACTTGTTCAAAATATGTTACATTTTCTCTCTATCATTAAAGCCGGAATGTTTTACCAATAAAAATGACAGGTTAGGAGTGGGGAGGGAAGCACAAAACGTCATTAAATCATGGAGCAATGCAATTGGCAATATTTAGAGTACAGAATCATGTTAAAAGCCCTGGAAAATTTTCAGTGATGGAATATCCTTGTATACTTCATTCAGTTCATTTCCCCAAGAGCGTAGTCTCATAGCTGGACAAACAGAGTAAATGTTTAAAAGAATGATTTGGGCAATTGTTTGTAGCTTTTTAAAGCTACGATGGAAATGTTTATGACGAGAGAAATTGCTTTGTGTTCAGTTTTTGCCCCCAAATTATTTAGTCAGCTTGAATGAATGACTAGCTCCAATGTGATGAATCAGGTTAATAAAAAGATACTTAGTGAATAATGTGCATTGTAAGACTTAGTTTTAACCTAAGAGGAAATTCAGGTTAAAAATGTCTCTATTTTGTTATGTCTTTGTTTAAGATACTGCTTTGTTGTACATATAAAGCTGTTCAAAATATGCATGGTTTGGGATGTATTGCTTTGACTTGGTACTTTTTCATTAAGGGATATCATACATTTGACTGACTGAAAGTTCCTATCAAGAAAAATGTGTGCGTTATGAGTGTGGGTAATAGGGAAAGATTACCCCTCTAACGCAGAATCAAATCATTTTTAAAATAGGTGAATGGGTTTGAGCCCCATATCCATATTCTAGCCTGTGGTTTTGGAAGTAATTAGCTCTTTTGTTCTTCGAAGTTTATTTCCCACCCTGATATGTTATCAGTTCTGCAGTTTTCCCAGGACCAACTTGCTCTGTGAAAAAAGCCCACTCTAGGTAATGCCAAAAAATATGTAAATATGTACATGCCCTAGGTGTTGTTGTTTATATTTACAGTATTGCATGGACAGGAGGAGTCCCCCCAAACCCTGGGTGGCCCCTGAGTGGAATAACGACTCAAGACAACGTGCTATGGGATTAAAATTGGCCACAACTTTATTAAGTTTCAGATGTAGGGAGACCTTGGCTCAGGCATTGGGCGTTTATCCTTCCCAGACCCCAGCCGGGGATCTGTGAGACTTCAGTGTTATCCAGAATGTGTGGGGATTAGGCTGGCTCTGGAGAACATACGTTCAAGCAGAGAGCACGCTCCCCCTCGTTAACTGAGGGAGGGCAGGGTGGGGAGAAGCTCTGGAGCCAACTGATGCTTCACAGGTAAGATTCACCTTCCGTTGTGTGGGCAGGGCGGTGCCTCCCCTTACCTGGCTGATCCCCTGGCAACGCCTCCCCAGGCAGGATTGGGTGATTGATTGATTGAGGTAGGTGGTATCCAGCCTGAGGAGGGCAAAGCCAGCCCATACTACCAGGAACCACACTGGGATCTGGGGGGGGGCTGCGTGCGACCATTTGATGTGGGGAGCAGTCATTGTGGCATTCCCTGCAGTGCAGTACACAGTGCAACTGCACTGGTCATGCTACCCTGAAAGTGTCTCTTTATCCCCAAGGTCACCTTGGGCACCATTTTCCTTATCCAGGGTCATGAGGCCACCTCCAGTCCCCCCCTTGCGTTGGATCATCCTTCACAATACTCTTGGATCTCTGCAAAAAGCTACCTTGTACTTTGTGAAATGGTATGCAGCTGTCCTTCAGCACTGAATTCTCCAACCAAAAAATGTGTAGAAATATGTGTATATGAAGGGAAAGTGTACATATGAGGAATATATTTTCACAAAAATGCATTGTAGGGGGTTGGGGTAGAAGACTCTTGGGGTACCTTCTGACTGTACAATTCTACGAAATGCATCCCAAAATGCTGACAAAATGAGGATTTTTTTAAAAAACACACCAGTTATTCAGAATGACCGCTCCACACATCAATGGGGGGCGCTTTTTGAGTGGACGCGTGCAGCCCCCTGATCCCAGAGGGCGGCTCCCTGGAAGTTCAGGACTGGCACTGCCTTCCCAGGTAGGATGCCAGGGGTCTCCGCCTACCCAAGCATGGCATCCAATCCTGCCTGGGGAGGTGTTGCCAGGGGGTGGCCAGGCAAGGGGAGGGACAAAGCGGCTTGGACAATAGCATTTGAGTCTTACCTCCAAGCAGCAGTTGGTTCCAGAGCTTCTCCCACCCTCCACACCCTCATTCAATTTCCTTTGCAGGCTAACCTTTTTTCTACAGGTTCTCAGGCGCTGCTACGTCAAGGCCGCTGTTGAAGGGTCGGAAAGGAATTTCCCTGCATTGGCAGGTTTCGCCTTTCCCGTAGCAATATGTCACAACTTGGCGGTGTCAGGCCTTGGGTGGAATTCTCTGGCGATTTTCCTAGAGGGAGGGGCGTGAGGTGGAGACCTCACCCCCTTGCGGCGACAAGATCGGGGTATTGGGGGAAGCCTTGACCATGCCAATAGGTGTCATCACTTCCCCCTACCAGCGGCGGTGAACAGGGGGCGGGCTCTCTCTGCTTGAACATATGTTCTCCAGAGCCAGCCCCAACCCCCATACATGTGGATGACCCCGAAGCCTCCCAGAATCCCGGCTGGGGACTGGGAAGGATAACGCCCAATGCCTGAAGCCAAGGTCTCCCTACATCTGAATTTGAATAAAGTTGTGGCCAGTTTGAATCCCATAGCACGTTGTCTCGTGTATTCTGCTCGGGGGGGCCGCCTGCGGGTTTGGGGGACTCCGCCTATCCACGCAAATGCGTTGAACTTAATTTAAGAATGTACTTAATTAAAAAAATTAAAAAATAATAATTTAAGAATGGACACTAAGAACTGAAAAAGTATCACTCAGTCCTGCATACACACAAGTCAAACACTGTAGCCCATGAACTTTCATACTGGAGGGAAAATAAACTTTCCCACCACAGTGGGCGCAACAGACCTCAAATATGGGCACCTGGGAAGCGTAGCAACATGAGTTTCAGACATATAACTTTCAGATTAGAGTCAGTGCACTGCAGGGGTTGTTTGTTTGGCTCTCATTCCTGGACAAAAGATTCATCAAAATGTCAATCTTTTAAAGATACCAGCTGCATTCACACACTGTCAAATGTCCTCCACACCCTAGGGAAAGCATTTCTCCATCAGCGCTGGGTTAGGTCACAGAAACAATTACAGTGGCAAATCGACATATAGCTCTTCTTACTACCAAATAAGCTACGGTAGAATTTCCTAGCTGCAGCAGCAATATGAGGGCTATGGTTTTCCAGTCACATTCACAGGCTCATGCTTAACAGCTTTTGTCTCTACCAAGGACCCTCTGTGTTTAGATCCCTACAGAAAACACCAGGGATCTGTGAGACTTCCTATCAGACTTCCTATCAGAAGAAGCGCATACGCCCTCCACTGCCCTGAGAAAACCCTGTAATCGGGGGAGCCAACTTGGGCCCCAGGTTATGGGGGCCCAGGCCTGTGACGTCATGCTGTCATGTTGCAATGTGATGTCATGCTGTCATGCCGCCCCCTGTCTCAGAAGCTGACTTCATTGGCACCGGAAGTCAGGTTCCAACACCTCAGAAAGCACCTCGCAAGGCCTCGGACATGACTTCTGGTGCTTTCCAAGGCACCGGAAGTTGCATTGGGGGCCCTGAGCACCCACAACAAAAGTTTTGTAGGTGCTTGGGCATCCAGAGTCCTCCATAGTTGGTGTCGTTGCCCTCAATCCTGATTTTATTTTATTCTTTGTTAGATTTACAATAAGAAAAGCACACTCCAATAAATAAATTTTAGAAAGGGGCAAGAATAAATGCAGATACACAAAACTCTTAAAAACAAACAAACCAAGACTCCTTGCTCTCTGCTCTTTTCTCCCTTTCTTCCCACTCAAGGCAGCTCTGCCCTCTGCCTGCACCGCAGAGCCGGTGTGTCCCACGGGGTTGAGCCTCACCTGCTCTCCAGCAGCTGCTACAAGCTGCCCAAGGGAGAAGGCCGGCAGCAGAGGCTATTGAGAAGCATCAGGATTCTTCCTCGCGGCCACCACTGCCATTGCTGCTGCTCAGGACAAGCACTGGCTCATTCTCCTCTCTGAGCTCAGCAGTGGCAGCGCTGGTGGGGAAAATAGGGGCATTCCAGGATCAAATCAGAAGCCAGGATGGCTTTCGTCATCCTGGGGCTGGAAAATAAGGAAACTTGGAGGGTATGTAACTCTGCTCGGACTGCTCCTGCGCTTTTCCCTGGGTCTCTGAAGCATCCCACATTAGGGGGAATGAATGTGCGCATGGGTCAGCTCCTTGCACTGAAATGAACCAGAAAGCCATTCCAGGCTGGAATAACTCTTGAACACGACTCAGATTACCTGCAAACACTGAGGCATTCATGGTGGTAGGTGGGTCTTAAAGGTTAAAAAGGTAAAGGGCCCCTGACCATCAGGTCCAGTCGTGTCCGTCTCTGGGGTTGCGGCGCTCATCTCGCTCTATTGGCCGAGGGAGCCGGCGTTTGTCCACAGACAGCTTCCGGGTCATGTGGCCAGCATGACAAAGCTGCTTCTTGGCAAACCAGAGCAGCGCACGGAAACACCGTTTACCTTCCCGCCGGAGCGGTCCCTTTTTATCTACTTGCACTTTGGTGTGCTTTCGAACTGCTAAGTGGGCAGGAGCTGGGACCGAGCAACAGGAGGTCACCCCGTCACAGGGATTCGAACCGCCGACCTTCTGATCAGCAAGCCCTAGGCTCAGTGGTTTAACCCACAGCGCCACCTGGGTCTTACATTAGGCTAATGTAGAGACTACACCCTTGTGCAAATTAATTGAAACAAACAATGAATTTAGTAGTACAAAACTCACATGTACAAAACTCACATATACGTACATTAGTAACGGATATGACTTCTGCTATTTTTAAGCAGCATTCGAACACGGTTTGGCATGTAGTCTACTATTTCAAACTGTTAATTTTCGGATCACTTGAATCAACACCTGAATGAGCTTCTCCCATAGTCATACAGTCTACAGCACGGAGGCGACTTTTGCATATAGCGCACAAATTCTCAATGGGATTTACGTCCGGGGAATTCCCTGGCCAATCAAGTACCTGTATTTGCTGCTCTGTCACGAATTTCTTCCCCACTTTTGATTTGTGACAGGGAGCTAGGTCCTGCTGCAATACCCCAGTACCATCAGGATACCTCTTTTCCAGCTCTGGAGCAACTCTCTTTCGTAGAAACTCAATATATTGTGGCGAGCGCATCATTCCTTCTATTGGCTGCAGGCTTCTGACACCATAATGATCAACTGACTTTTCGTGTTTGTTTTGAGCACAGCATTACAAGTAAGATAGTAAACATGCTTTGTTTCAATTAATTTGCACAAGGGTGCAAAAGTCTACTAGTTCTGCATGAAGGCCACTGCAATTCTCTCTCTATAAATGGACACACGATGTATCAAACTGGGTAAATGAAATATTGTGTTTGCTGTGTCACTGCTTCCATGGGGCATTTGCCCCAAACCACTCGGAAATGTTCCTTTTCCCTTTTGACTGGACCAGTCAGAGGAGCTGGAAGAGAATTTGTTCTCCATTCTCGGAATCCTCGGACTGGCATCCTTTACACTAGGCCTGCTAATCCTATTCTGCAGGAAGGAAGCACCACCTAATTGTTAAATGCTGGAAGGGCATTTTCAAACTTTACAAAATAAGAGATAACCCCACCAGCATCAGTGAGGATGTACTGGAGATGTCAAGGGCATGGCCTGATCTCCTAGGTATTTTCCATCTGTGTCATTTGTATTACTATAATGAGCATATTCAGCCAGGTATTATATTCTAAGCCACAAAAAAAATATTCCCTAGTAATTGAAACTTTGCATCAGACAATCTTATGTTTCAATATGTCAAAAGTACACAAAACATAAAACTGCTGTAAAATCCAGACTGGAAAACCCCAGGCCAAGCCATATTCCTCAAAATTGAAGCCAATTTAAATTCCAAGAATAAGTAGCTGACAAAGATAATTTTCATAGATTAACATTTTTCACCTGAGTTTTATATTTCTCGAAGAAATATATACCACATTGGTTATGCATTGATCAAACTTTTATTGTGCCAGCTGTACTTCACAGACCTGAGAAAGTGATTCAAGCAAAACAAAAGAGAACATAAAAGCACAAGTATAATGGTTTTAAATCCCAAAGAGGCAATTACAAGTTTGATTCCACTGATGCAGCTGGACTACAATGGAAGCTAAACACTTTGCACATATTAAGTAGATATGAAGGCTAAGACTAGGATTGTAAATAATGAATCTACTCTGCAATTATATTGGCAAAGTGCAGCCCTTTTAATAAGTTGGGGAAATATGGTGGCAAAACTGGCATGAATCCACATGCCAGAGAAAGTTTCAGATCTGCTAAAACAGGTAAAGTAAAAAGCCCATACATTGTGCAATATAATTAATCATTTATATAAAACAAGTAAAAGGGAGAAGTGGCAATCATGTAATTGAGGGATGCAATTCTTTGCTTGAAAAATCTTGGGAGTTCTACTGATTTTTAATCCAAAAATTGGATTTATATGACAAGATATGTTAAACAAGCCAATATGCATGCGTTTCAAAAAGTAAAGTTACCCCTGACTGTTTGGTCCATTCGCGGACGACTCTGGCGCTCATCTCACTTTACAGGCCGAGGGAGCCAGCGTTTGTCCGCAGACAGCTTCCGGGTCATGTGGCCGGCATGACCAAGCTGCTTCTGGCAAACCAGAGCAGTGCACAGAAACGCAGTTTACCTTCCTGCCGGAGCGGTACCTATTTATCTACTTGCACTTTGACGTGCTTTTGAACTGCTAGGTTGGCAGGAGCAGGGACTGAACAACGGGAGCTCACCCCGTCACAGGGAGTCGAACCGCCGACCTTCTGATTGGCAAGCCCCAGTGGTTTAGACCACAGCGCCACCCGCGTCCCTCTCTATCAAAAGGTAGAAAGACCTAATTATTACATTCTGAAAGCCCAGTTTTTTGTTCTGCTGTACTTGCACTTTCATTAGCTCATCCTTTACGTTCCTGCTGTAGTAGGAAGAGTCTTTAGTGTGTACCACAAACCAACTGAAAGAAATATCCAATAAAGGACAGTTTGGAGATCTTCATATACAGAGAAGGATGCTATGAAAGCTCATGCTTGATTCTGAAGAGTACCTGTGCAAATTGGCTATGGTCTTTATGGAGCCATAGAGTTGGAGGGATGGAACCCAATGTAGCATCTAATTCAGCCCCTAAAACAAAATGATAGATGCCCATAAAGAGAAACTATTCAATGTGGCAAACTGGGCCTGCGGTCAAGGATCCAGATGGAGGATCACGTGTCCCCATGAGAAAGCAGAATAAGACACTAGGAGGCCCACAAACCAAGGAAACCTTTGGATCATAGTTCTTTCAACTACGTTTTCTTTCTGCTTACCCTCCTCTTCCTCCTTGTTATTGTTTGAAGTTGCTGTCCTAACAGGGTATAAGATCCGTTGCTCTTTCAAGCCAAAAGCATAGTTTTAGGTCTAGATATTTACTCTTCTTCAGTTCGCTTGGTCTGTTTGTGTTTTTTGCATGTGTGGCATTCAGCTCCACAGTCTAGGATGATGAACAAAACATTTTGTTTCTCAAATTCTCGGTGCATCTTATGTGCTTTGTGCATCGCCTGATGCTACCCTTTTATGTGGCAGATTAGAAAAGGGTCCTCTCAGGGTTTCTGGCAAGACAACAAAACCAATGTGACACACTTTTTGTGGGCTGTTGTGAACACTCTGTGAATTTTCTGCATTTGCTGCTCATACGCTGGAAATAATTTCGGTTCTGGTTTAGAAAATGCAGTTCGTTGTATCTGTTTGGCATTAGTCAGTGGCTAATGCACATTGTGGGGCGCGGGTCAGCGGTTTCAATCCCTGTGACAGGGTGAGCTTCCATTGCTTGGTCCTTTCTCCTGCCAACCTAGCAGTTCGAAAGCACGTCAAAGTGCAAGTAGATAAATAGGTACTGCTCCGGTGGGAAGGTAAACGGCGTTTCCCTGCGCTGCTCTGGTTCGCCAGAAGTGGCTTATTCATGCTGGCCACATGACCTGGAAGTTGTACGCCAGCTCCCTCGGCCAGTAAAGGGAGATGAGCGCCACAACCCCAGAGTCGTCCGCGACTGGACCTAATGGTCAGGGGTCCCTTTACCTTTACCTAATAATGCACATGCAAAAATTCTTGTAAGTCTTTGGGCCTCTCAGTCTGTTCAGAAATCTTGTTTGTTGACTTTCTTTAATCCCCAAACCATTTCCAACCTGAGCATGTGTTCAAGGCGTAGTTATTTCCTTTACATTCAGAGGTGGAATTCAGGGCTTGGGAGTGACTGACTTGTGCTGGACAGCCTACCTAGCTTTATTTAAAAAAAAGGGGGGGGAAGCTAGCCTACCTAGGTGTTATAACATTTGAGTCTCAGTATTTGACTTTACTTGTGTTAGGTTAACAGAAAGCAACAGAAATGCTATGAAAATTAAATTTCACTTTGTTTCTCCAATTTTATTTTAAATGAAGGATGCACCAACCTTTTTGAAACTGTAAAAACCACCACTAGCCTAGAAGCTCTTTGGCTGGGGCAAATCCTTCTCCTGGCTCTTTACTAGTTGGTCTAAAGAGAAGGAAGAGGCTGTGAGGGGATCGAGCAAGCTCCCCGTTGACAAAGTCTGGACAGGGCACACACACCCCTTTCCTGTCAGTGAATTTTCTTTCCAAGAAAATCTTTTTGAAACCATACACTGAGAGAGGGAAGTAGCATACTTGGGAATGGAGGCATAATTTTTTTGTGTGTTTTGAGCAGTTGTTTCTAAAGGTTGGATGGGGGGGTGTAATGGAACCAGAAGACAGGAACGCCATTTCCCATCAGCCCAGCCACCCACCCACCATTGCTGAGATTCTTTCTTTTCCCTTGCAGTTATTTCTTTAGGGTAAGAAGGCTGGCTGTAGAAGCACACAGAGGTCCAAGGAACTGGTTGGAAGGAGCTTTCGAGTCAGAGAAGCCTGCCGGACTCTTTAAGAGATGGGATTGAATGAACTTGAAACTTTGATCCCAGGTAGGCTTGCTACTTTTTTAAATCACCAAGGCTTGGAGGACAACGTGGGGAGGGTCAGCCACTCTGGCAAAATGGCAATATCAAGGCAGATTAAGGATCACATCAGAGATGTTTGACAATCTTGTGTGTGAGGTTTACCTCCTGGGGTGCTGGGTTTGTTGCCCCCTGATAGTTTCCAACAACCAGGACAGGACCTTGCCATATTTATTAATGAATATTTTGATAATCTCTTGCTCTATTATTAATAATACTGATAATAGCTAGAGATGCCACAGAAATGTCTGTGCACCAAATGCCTAAGACCAAAATCCTACCCCCGCTTACCTGGGTGTAAGCCACCAGGAACTCCATAGAGCATTTGCCCAAGTAGCTTCCCATATTTTGGATGGGAAAGTCCAATGAGCAGCAGTTGGACTTTCTCCTTTAATGAAAAATATGTCAGGACCCAGGTGGCGCTGTGGTTAAACCACTGAGCCTAGGGCTTGCTGATCAGAAGGTCGGCGGTTCGAATCCCTGTGACGGGGTGAGCTCCTGTTGCTTGGTCCCAGCTCCTGCCAACCTAGCAGTTCACCTTTACCCTTCACCTTTACCTATGTCAGGAGCAGAATGTTTGATAGATATTGTAACAGTGCTATTCTGTCTCTTTTGGGGAGATTGAAACTTGTTCCAGCCTCTGATCAGCAGTGAAGGGTGTGCCTTGTACTGGTGTAAACTGTGGGAATAGTAAAAACATACCCATAATCTTCTGCTCCAGTGGGGAGCTGCTTCAGTGTACTTGCTCCTTCATCATTCCTTCACTGATGTGAGTAAGTGCCTTGAACATTTGCACATTTGCAAATAGCATTGCTTGTTCTGTTTTTTAAAAAACGGACATAAATTGAGCAGCAGTTATTCAACACTGCCTTACTTTGTGTTGCTCCTTTGTGGCTATCGAATAGAAGTTACAGGGGAGACACCCCCATAGTCTGTCGCTGGTGGGAGAGCCACATCCTCAGGCTGGGGTGCTGTAGAAGAGAACACCAAGGGCTTGTCCCTGGGTGAGATGGCCTTTGATCTGCCCATATCAGAGTCCTCCTTCTTGTGACCCTTGCACCCAGATGCAGGGGATATGACACAAACCCTGCCTCCCAAGGGTACAAATGGTTCCATGAAAGTGGGGAGGGAAAGTGTTGTGTTTGGCCCAGATGAAGCAAGTCTAGAGACGTTGTGTTCTAAGATGAGAATAAAAAGAGCAGCAAGGGTGGAAGAAGCATCATGGCATGCGACATTGTGTTCCTTTCTTGATCTGCCAGAAACATGTCTGTTAGTTATATAACAGTGTGAGTGTCTGGAGGCGGTTGGAGGATGGATGGAGGCTAACAGATTGAGGTTGAATCCTGACAAGACAGAAGTACTGCTCTTGGGGGACAGTGGGCGGGTATTTGTGGAGGACTCCCTGGTCCTGAATAGGGTAGCTGTGCCCCTGAAGGACCAGGGGCGCAGCCTGGGGGTCATTTTGGACTCACAGCTGTCCATGGAAGCGCAGGTGTATTCTGTGTCCAGGGCAGCTGTTTACCAGCTCCATCTGCTATGCCAGCTGAGACCCTACCTGCCCGCAGACTGTCTTGCCAGAGTGGTGCATGCTCTGGTTATCTCCCGCCTGGACTACTGCAATGCAACTCTACATGGGGCTTCCTTTGAAGGTGACCCGGAAACTACAATTAATCCAGAATGCGGCAGCTAGACTGGTGACTGGGAGTGGCTGCCGAGACCATATTACACCAGTAATACACCAGTAAAGACCTACATTGGCTCCCAATACGTTTCCGAGCCCAATTCAAAGGTTTAGTGCTGACCTTTAAAGCCCTAAACGGCCTCGGCCCAGTATACCTGAAGAAGTGTCTCCATCCCCCATCGTTCAGCCCGGACACTGAAGTCCTCCTCCGAGGGTCTCCTGCTGGTTCCCTCACTGTGAGAAGCGATGTTACAGGGAACCAGGCAGACGACCTTCTCGGTGGTGGCGCACGCCCTGTGGAACGCCCTCCCATCAGGTGTCAGGGAAATAAACAACTATGTGACTTTTAGAAGACATCTGATCGCAGATGCCTTTAATGTTTGATGTTTCATCGTGTTTTTATTTTTCTGTTGGGAGCCGCCCTCAGTGGCTGGGGAATAAATAATAAGTTATTATTATCACTATTATTATTACGAAACAGAATCTCATTAAAGCCACATGCTGTTGCAGTTGAGGATATGCTGCTGTTGCTCGGATTCAGTTATTGGTTACAGGAATGAAAGTCGGCCTGCAGTTCTCAGCATCAAGGACTGCTCCATTATTTCAATGGGGGTGGGGAGCTGCACATACGTGTGAACATTTACCACCATTGGAGGTTGCTCGAAGACAGGGCCTTCTACGTGGTGGTCCCTCATTTGTGGAATATCCTCCCTAGTGAGGTGCATCAGCCTCCCTTGCTATTAAATTTTAGGATAAATTTAAAAACATTCCTGTTTACGTAGACATTTGATGGTTGAAAGTCCTGTCCCTGGAAACTCTGAAATGATTAGTTTGCGAGCGAGCGATTGCATTTAGAAGGTTGTTTTTAACTGTTTTTAGAAGTTCTAATTGTGTTGTATTAGTAGTGATGTGGTTGATGCCCTGGGCTCTTTTGGAGGCAGGATGGGATCTAAATGAAACAAACAAACAAGCAACCTATTTCCATTGACAAGAAAGGGGCATATCATATGCAGAATCATTATATAATTCATACATCAATATGATTCACAGAAGCATTTTGGAACATCTCATAATTTTAAGGAACTAACTCCTGATCGGGACGTGGGTGGCGCTGTGGGTTAAACCACTGTGCTGCTTGGGCTTGCCAATCAAAAGGTCGGCAGTTTGAATCTCTGCGACGGGGTGAGCTCCTGTTGTTCGGTCCCAGCTCCTGCCAACTTAGCAGTTCGAAAGCACCCAGTGCAAGTCGATAAATAGGTACCGCTCCAGTGGGAAGGTAAACAGCATTTCCGTGCACTGCTCTGGTTTTGTGAACAAACGCCAGCTCCCTCGGCCTGTAAAGTGAGATGAGCGCCGCAACCCCAGAGTCGTTCGCGACTGGACTTAATTGTCAGGGGTCCCTTTACCTTTTTTAGCTCCTGATCTCAAACTAGCCACCAATGCAACTACAGTATGTCACTCTTAAATTGATAAGCACACAGGACTACAACTCATCCCTGAAGCAGACATGCTCCCTAGATCACCAGGTTGGTCTTTTGGCTCCAGTGGCTGGCCTCCAGTGCTGGCCTCCATAGGAGTGCTGGCCTCTTCAGAATAAATTGTGGCGCAGACTGGTTTCCCCCATTTGCTAGAGACAGTAGAGCTGCTTAGCTAAACACTGCAGCATCTACAGTGGCATTCTGCATAATAGAGCTTGCAATGGATGAAAATAACAATATACCCTGGAAGTGCATATGCTCTTCAACATATGCTCTTCGGCTCTCCATACTTTGGAAGTGGAGTTTTGTAAGCAAGGTGTGTCAATAGTACTTAAGTAAAACTGAGGCCTAAAGCAATTAAATTAAAAGCTAAAAAGATCTGGAATCGTAAAAGACAACACATTTTAATTGAACATAATTCTATTGAAGACTATTAAATTACCTCAGTGGAATAGCAGCACAAAACACATGCTAATGAGCTAGCGAGTGAAATTTTTAAATGGGCGAACTGAAAAATTACAGGTACCCCCGTGTAAGACATGCAGAGTGCTGATGATATGAAAATATGAATAATTTATGTCTTCTTTAAATGTGGAATGTAAATTTGTTTGGAATTAATTTCTGTTGGGAAATCACTACACGGTAAACATGCCTCTCTCTTAGGGCGCCATCCCCCCCCCCGCTTTGCTAAATATTATTATTAGTATTGCTATTATTTTATTATGGTATTGTTTGGGGAGGAGAGCAAAATGACAAGGGCGCCTGGCAATGCACTATTACGCTAGGGGGATGCTAAAAAGTAAAGTCGATTTATTTCTTGGCTAAACGCATCGCAGTCTGGATAATGTCGAGCCAGATTCTCTGCTGTTGCTTGGCTTGTGTAGACCATGTTGAGAGCATTAAAAAAAACCAACCCTACCAAAATGCCAAGCCCTCCTTAGCTACCATAAGAACTGGCGTGGCTACTACTTTTCGATTCCCGTAAGTAAGGGTTGGTTTAATGAAAAAGAAAAAACAAAGAAACCCAGACTAGTAATTCCTGGCTTCTGTAGTACAGTGGGTGCATTAAGGCTAGAAAATATATGATGATCTGGTATTTCTTTAACACACTCCTACTGTTCGTTATGAACATGGGTGCATATATACTACAACAAATGTCAGAAACTTGGTTACTGTTGATCTCAGTGGGAAACTGGTGTATCTGAAGACCAGCCAAATGCCCTTGGTAAGTGATTATATTTCATCTTCGGTTTCGTTATTTAGTGAGAAAAGCATAGTATTTAATGTGACTGGTAGGGAAACATCTGAAACATGCCGTGTGACATGACACAACGCTTTCTCTCGTTTGCTGGTACATCTCAAAGCCAAGCCAATTAAGGGAACAGATTTCACCCTCATTTCCATCTTTCAGTGCAAAAAGGTTGGCATTTATCGTTGCTGATTTTTAAATGTCCGGAACAAGTCATGTTATACAGACATTTCTCACAACGCCTGGTAAAGCCTATATAGGGCCAAGAGAATAGAAACCCATCTTTATTTCCATCATTATATGGTAAATAACATTCACCATCACGGGAGTGTTAAGGTTAAGGTCAAAAGCCTCCATTTTTCAACATAGACTTTGTTCCCTGCCCACCAGGGGGAGCCCTAATTGCTGGCGGGGCAGGAAGGCTGTGGGGAGGCTGAAACCCTTCCCAGCAGTGGCCAGGTGGCAGTTTGTGTGGACTGCTAGGCAATGTGGACTGGCTGTGCAGCAACCCAGGCCCTATCCTGGGAAACAACTGCAAGTACAGTAACTCCCTCCTTATTTAGTCTTTTGGAGGTGAGGCTTAGGAGGGGATCAGACTGAAAAGAGTTCCCACTGATCACTAAAGTCTTGGTGCAGACTGCAGGGTTGCTAACCCTTCCTTCCTTCCTTCCTTCCTTCCTTCCTTCCTTCCTTCCTTCCTTCCTTCCTTCCTTCCTTCCTTCCTTCCTCTTTCTTTCTTTCTTTCTTTCTTTCTTTCTTTCTTTCTTTCTTTCTTTCTTTCTTTCTTTCTTTCTTTCTTTCCACTCCACTTTTAAAGAAAAAGAAATCCAAGTGTCAGACATGCAATAGAACCCTATAAAAAAATCTCAATATCTCAAAAGCAAAGGTGCCCATCTAAAAATCATAATATGCAATTGCATAATTTGCCGTTTCCAAAACCAGGTCAAGGTATTAGTTCTATTAGTTTTCTGAACCGCCCTGAGACCTGCAGTTACAGGGCCGTATGTATATAAATTGAATAAATAGTAAATAATAACAATAATCAACCCACAGGGGATGAGGCTTGTCTGATATTTTTGGGGAATCGCTTTCCACTGTTGTGGAGCTGTGACTGAAGCATTGTCGTCATCTTACATTTACAACCTTGCTATGGCTAGTGGTCCGTCACTGTTTTCTAGGGCTGGAATTTTATTCAATGTTCATGATTGTTGTTGTTCCCTATAAGCAATGTCCCTTTACACCATCCTAACTCGATGGTGGTTGCCACAGGCACTGGGTGGGATCCATAGCTAAGGTTAGAGGAGGTGGGCTTCTCCTTCCTCACTGGGGGAATACAAATGATCTGAGGCTGGTATGATGACTGTGACTCACCCAAGCTGGCAATGGCAACCCATGTTCTCGGCTCACATTGTGGTGGGCCAGATCTCATCTTCCTC
Source organism: Zootoca vivipara (assembly GCF_963506605.1). NCBI lineage: Eukaryota > Metazoa > Chordata > Lepidosauria > Squamata > Lacertidae > Zootoca > Zootoca vivipara. Next base: position 8,348,723 of record NC_083287.1, on the reverse strand, counting down.
CTCCTCACCTTTTCCCAGTGTGTGGGCAAGATGATTACATCACCCAGGCATTCCACTGTCTGGATCTTTGCCCTATGTTATGGCCAATGGTGTGTAGGCTGTCGCTAATAAAATTGTGTCCGTTTTTATCCCATCTACATGCTTGGTGGAAACCTTTCAGCTTTGGCAAGCCTCTCCCTACACATGATTTAGTCACGTCACCTGCCCGTGGATTGACCCATTTCAGACTGCAAGTGGGGGCTCACAAGGCTGAATCCTCCTTCCACATAGAAGGATTTTGCCTTGGCCTCTACCTCACATGCAATTTTTCTCTATGTAGGAATGTGTGGGGGTTTTTTCCCCCTCTTCACCTGCAATCTGAAGTAGCACAGCCCAGAAACCGGTCTGCCAGTTCTATTTATGAGAACTGTCATGGAAAAAGAGTTATGGCTATACACAGAAGAAGGATTGCAAATCACTTGTCCTCTTCAGGCCATCATTCTTCTTACTCACTTAATTTCACATGTACATGACACAGCTCCTTTCAAACCATGATTTTTCCGTCTGCGGGTCCCTGACAGCGACAGCAGAGAGCCGACGAGCACACAAAGACTTTCAATTCCTTCTTTTTATTATTTTGGAACAACTGTTTCCCCCTTTTCTGCTGTTTTCTTTTCATGGACCATTAGCAGCTTCCAAAGGCAATATCCTTTCCCTGTCACACTATGCCATGGGGTGCCGTTTGAACAACTTCAGACGAGGGCATTAAGTACAATTCTGGAAGGGAGTCAGAGCATAACCAAATAAAAATAATAAAAGAAAGCTTGTGCGAGCAATTTGGGATGCTGTCCCGGACTGAATTCATTTTCAGCATAGCAGAGAGCTACCAATAACTGATGATCAGCACTATTCTCCCAACTCCATACCACCTTCCTTAATTGTAAAGCACTTCATACCCTAAGAAACCTTGCTTCTCATTTGATTTTCCTTTTTTGGAGCTCGACTTAGCCGAAAGCTGAGCCCGCTAACCAGTAGGAGGGGAAGAAAATTCATGTTTCTAATTCAAGGCAAATAAAAATGGCCTCCTTGGCGCTCTCCTTACCCTCTTGCACAATGGAATTGAAGTAACTCACGATTTAGGATTGCTGCTTCAAAGGGAAGATGCAGAGGGGGGTGATAGTAGTTGTGAAAAACAACAGCTATTCAAACAGACTCTGAGGAGGGTGAAATCTTGGCCCTGCTGAAGTCATTGGAAGTTTTAGCTTCCACTGAGCCAGGATTCCATCTGCTTATGCAATGATCTCCTTCTGTTGGGAAAGGAGAAAGAGAGCTTCTCTCTTCCGTGCCTGATTCTCTCCATAGCAAAACTCTAGAAAGGTCTATATTTGGCTCAGGGCCCCTTTTGAAGCTAGAGAGAGTGCAGTACTGTCCAAATCACTGCTGAGTTAGTGCTGGCTGTTGTAACGTCAGCTTTCATTTTAATTTCCATCATGCAAATTCTGTGATTTCCTAGCAGAGAGAAAGAATCCATAAGAATGCTATACAGTGGTGCCTCGACTTACGAATTTAATCTGTTCTGAAGGCACCTTTGTAGGTCAAAAAATTCGTAAGTCGAAAAGCGCCATTGGAAACGCGATTTCCCATAGGAATGCATTGGAAACGGAAAAATTCGTAACTCGAAGCAACCCCATCTAAAAATTCATAAGTCAAAAAAACCTTGTCTAAAACTGCCGCAGTTACATTCGGATGTCAAGAAATTCGTAAGCGTGCAGCCATTTGCCCCATTCGTAAGTTGAAAAATTCGATTGTCGAGTCATTCGTAAGTCGAGGTATCACTGTATGTTTATACTAGAATATAGAGTAGGGTGGGTATTATCATTATCATTATTTATTGAATTTATATACCACCCTATACACAGAGGTCTCAGGACGGTTCATAGAACAAAATCAAAAAATAAACCCACAAAATATATAGTCAAAATAAAAACTACAATCCAATGACCACCCCCAATAAATTTCCCGTCAAAGAACCAGATAAGAAAAATGCCCTCTGCCCAGGAGCCACAATGCAAACAGCTCCTGCTTAGATCTCCACATCTTTGTTCCAACACATTATTTGCATTCTCACAATCACCATGCTTTACTTCTGTCCTTCCTTGCACCTGCTCATCACATCCCAAAATGCCCATAGGTGCCTAAACTGCTGCTCCAACCACTGACTTTCTTCTCAGGGGCTCTCATCTGCCTTATTCTGGGTCAGGCCTGTACTTGCATCTAGCCCCAGTATGTTTACTCTTGACTGTGTGTTGTTTTTTTTAAAAAATTTAAAAAATTCTAATCATAGTTCTGTATTTCTTGCTGAGCTCCATGCTTTATTAGCTGTTGTAGAAATGTCTGACACTGTTTGGGTGATTTTTAAAATATATTCTCTCAGTGGATTCAGACAGTACTGCCATGTCATTGCATTGAGCCCTGGTGGCCATTTTGGAAAAGCCATTTTTGGCCTGGGGTTGTGATTCTCTGATGATCTGAGATGGAAATCCAGACATCTAGAGTGCTGCTTATGATCCTTTGATTTTGCAGCTCATAACCTGCTTGGGGCTGTCAAAAGACTTCCTTTTGAAGCAAGCCAAGCTATTTGTTTGCTTCTGAGGAAGTAAGGAGCAACAGATCAAAATGCTTTCTTGACTCAGTGACATCACAACCACCCCTCCAGGTAATTTGTTTAATGAATATGCTAGCATGATTTCCAACATGGTGTGGCCTAAATCCAGGATGCCATCTTGCAAGTCACGCAACCTGCAGGATGCAGGAGATCACGGTCCCCCCCAAAGAGCTTTTTTTCCGACACAGTGCCCCCAAACACTTGTTTGCGGGCACTGCACAAGATCAATGCCTCCACAGCACAATTTATTGGGGCAGAAATCTTGCATGGTACCCCAAAATGTGCATATTTGGTTGCCATGCCCAAAAAATTTGCAGAAAAAAAATGGGATGTCCTGCTTTTTCTGGGGCAGTTGACGGGTATGTAATGACAGATTCTGGTAGTATTCCACTTACAACACAACTCAGTTTGTATTGGTTCTGTTTCAACACAACCTGTTTTCACTTACTACTTCTCTGTATCTTCGATTTTCCATGAAGTATACTACACCAAGCTACCTAAGAGTATTCTAATCCAAAGAACTCAAGTAACCAAACCAAACTACAATAAAGGCAACACTTTCTTATTCTTACCCTGGATCATTCATTCTGACTCTAAGAGGAGACCCTGATCATGAAAAAAATCCTATACTCCCAGAAATTACATTCATATTCACACCCTGACAGCATTAATCCATCCATCAATTTGCATATCACTGTTCCTCCAAGGAGCTAAAAGCAAGAGATGTAATTCAAACCCAATTTATCATGACACCCAGTGGTGGAGCTTCATGCTCCAGCACCGGGGGGTGGAGAGCAGGCTGGGACGGGGCTGGTGCGCATCCTGGGGGCGTGGCACGCCGCCTGAGGGGCTGTGGTGCCCAGCGTGGGCGGGGAGGGAGCTGCGATGGCACCCCACAGGGATCGCGCTGCCGGGGGCGATGCACTCCCCTCACACTTCTCTTCCTCCACCAGTGATGACAGCTATCCTGTGAAGCTAGTTTGGGGGGGAGAGATAACTGCTAGCTCAAGACCACCCAGCAAGTGAGCTTAATGGATGCACAGCGATTTGAACCAAGGTCTCCCCAGTCCAACCTTTATTATTATTATTATTATTATTATTATTATTATTATTATTATTATTATTATTATCATCCAGCCCATCTGGCTGGGTTGCCCCAGCCACTCTGGGCGGCTCCCGACAGAATATTAATAGCACAATAAAACATCAAACTTTAAAAACTTCCCTAAACAGGGCTGCCTTCAGATGTCTTCTAAAATTCAGATGGTTGTTTATTTCCTTGACGCCTGATGGGAGGGCGTTCCACAGGGCAGGCATCACTACCAAGAAGGCCCTGTAGCTTCACTTCTCGCAGTGAGGGAACTGCCAGAAGGCCCTCGGAGCTGGACCTCAGTGTCCGGACCGGACAATGGGGATGGAGATGCTCCTTCAGGTATACAGGGCCGAGGCTGTTTAGGGCTTTAAAGGCCAGCACCAACACTTTGAATTGTGCTCGGAAATGTACTGGGAGCCAATGTAGGTTACACCAGACTGACAATATACACATGTGCCCATCTGCGGATCTAGAAAACGACTCTTTCCTTAATGCTTGTTGACCACCAGGAAGCCCTAAAGCAGCCTTCCCCACCTGGTGCCCTCCAGGGGGTTTGGACTATAACTCCCCTCTGCCACAGCCAGCTTGCCCAATGGTTAGGGATAATGGGAGTTGCCGTCCAAAACTATATATCTATGTGATTTTTGGCTCCAACTCCACAATATAGTCAAACCTCCTTGAATGTAAATCCTTGCCATTGTGGCAAGCAGCTGCGATGGGGAATAAATAATAGTGAGCCTGTCCTCACTGCAGTGGTGCTGTGATTAATCTCAACCATCACTATATATAAATAAGGAGCTGTCAAAATCACCGCTGTGTCCTCTCTGTCTTCTTCTGTTTTAGACCTTCACTTGCAGCACAACGTGTGTCAGATTTTGTTGGGTATCTTCAGTTATCCTCCTCTTACGATACATCTTTTGGAAAGGAAAGAAAGAGCTGAAAATATTATCCCCCCCCCCCCAAAAAAAACCCCTGTGTAAAACTGATGGACTGAAAATGAAATATGGCTTGGCTTCAGGCACTCCCCCCCCCCTCCTTTGCCACGATAATTGTTTCTACAAAAAGAAACTACTACTCTGGCAAAAAACAAAACAAAACCCCGAATCTCTGTTTGCTTGAACTTGCCATAAACTATTGCTAGTAATTAGAGACGCCAATTGCACAGAAGCTCTGTTTGATTTAATTGGCGTTAAAAAAAAAGCTATAGCACAATAATAATAAAAAGTAAGTCTGTTTGGAACACAGGTTTTGGAGATCATAATTTATTTATTTTTTGTAAACCAAACTTAGAAGTTCATACAAGATTTTAACTTATTTTATTCAGTGCTATTTTTAATTTTTTAAAAAAGCTCTAATTTGGTAGGATGTGTTGGGAAGTAGGACAAATTTTGTCTCGCCCCCTGGGTGCTGTTGCATCCTACAATGAAATATTTCATTGTTAAAGATGATTGTTTCGGGTACATTGTGTATGTGTGTTGGACCTGCTGCCCAAGGAGTGTCCATTTAGTTCAAATCAAATGAGCATCTCACTCCCTAGCCTGACTCGTTGGCTCCTTTTCCCCTCTGCTTTTAAAACTGCCTTGCCCAATGTGATGTACAGTAGTAGTTAGAACTGGAGTCACCAACTTTGGGGTCCTTTGGGTACATTTGCAAACAGGAGGCACCAGACCATGCTTCATTCATACCAAAAACAAAAAACACCTTGTTTCAAGCTGAATTTCATCTGTGAGGTGGTATAGGGAGGGGGCCTTGCAGGCACATGGGAAGCTCTCTGCAGGCCTATGTACGCCCGTGGGTACCATGCTGGCAAACCCTGAGTTAGAGTGTGGAACTGGGACCTGAGAGATCTGGGTTCAAATCTCCACTCAACCATGAAACTCACTGGGTGACCTTGGGCCAGTTACTCTCTCTCAGCCTAAGCCACTTCATGAGATTCATGTGAGGATAAAGTGATGAGGGGTAGAAGGGGTTTATAAATAATACTAATACTAAAATACTAATACTACTAATAATACATCAATTAATAGCAGTACACAGCACCCCACTCCCCACTTTTCTTTGATCCCTCCATTCTTTAAAGTCAGCATGTACAAATACGAGGCCACACTGAAAGAGAGAACGTGAGAGCAAACAAGTTTGATTCTAAAATATGAAGGATTAAGGTGACTTTGGATGTTATGCATCAAAGATGGCCATTTCCCTGAATTCTTCCCCTTCGCTGCTTTAGGCACTCGTTCCTGTCTTGCAATGTTCGCACCCTCACTCTACTTCTACTTGTCTGCTTCTTTCTTTCTTGCATTTTTAAAATCTCATCCTTCCTGTAAGGAGCTCAGGGTGTCCTACAAGTTCCACCCCCTCCCCACTTTATTTTCACAAAATCCTTATGATAGGCTGAAGGACAGTGACTTGCCTAAAGGCCACTCCATGAGTTTCATGTCTGGGTGGCGGAATTTGATGTGTTGCCTCCTTGGGCCAACACGACACCACACTGACTCTTGGTGTAGGTGGTAGCAAACAGTGGGGTGGGGGTGGCACTAACCTGACCTCTCAACAGGTGGGTCGCTGCTGCTTACCAGACAAAAGAGGGGGAAGGACGAGGTTGTGGGGAAGTTGGCAGTATGCAAACACATTTTGTACCATGCCAACCTTCCCGCCATCTGCTACTGAGTATAGGGGAATGATGTGATTCGTGTTACCAAAATATTATAAAAAAATTCCTTCAGTAGCACCTTAAAGACCAACTAAGTTTTTATTTTGGTAAGAGCTTTTGTGTGCATGCACACTTCCTCAGATACACTTGAAACAGAAGCGTCAGACCTTTATGTATATACAGAGGGTGGGGGTGGGTGGGTGGGGGAATGGGTGATGGGCTGATGGGAGTGGTAAACCTGTAGATGGCTGTTAACGACTGCTGCTAAAGAAAGCTTGATCATGCATAATGAGATAAGAATCCAATGTCTTTATTCATCCCAGGTGGCTCCATGGTTTTAAGCTTGGTAATGAGTTCCAATTCAGCAGAAACGCTTCTGTTTCAAGTGTATCTGAGGAAGTGTGCATGCACACAAAAGCTCATACCAAAATAAAAACTTAGTTGGTCTTTAAGGTGCTACTGAAGGAATTTTTTTATTTTTGCTTCGACTCAGAACAACACGGCTACCTACCTGTAACCAAAATATTATAGGGAGAGAGGGAGAATTTGACATGGGGGCTACCATGTTGTCTAGGTCCCTCCTCTGTTTACAGCTATTTAAATGAAGGAACCTTTGCTACCATCTTTGGCACGTCACTTGTTGAGTTAAAAATAAGCCGATCGGTGTTGGTTCCGATTCACTGCGACGGGTCTTGCATTTTCTCTGCTGTGCAGAGCAAATGTATCGGTGTTCATTATCTTGAAGACTGGAGCAAGCGAGGATTTGATCATGCAGTTGTCCAAGCGAACTATAATCTCAGTTTTAGAGGAACAAGTTATATTTGTCTGAATGTGGTTCTGTTACTACCAAGGTATTGACACAGTGCATCTGCCCCCGTCTGTCTCCATCTGTTAACATAGTTTGAGCAGTACACAAAGTGAGTGCAGACAAGCATTCTTATTCCATCTGTTAGCTGTGCAGTTTGTACACACATTTTACCTGGGGGGTGGGGGAGAATCCTATTCTTTTGTTCCTTGCTAGTAGTGTGATTTGGGGGGGGGGGTGGGACGGACGGACACCAGTGCCGTAATTTCCAATTATTCTGGTGTTCATTTTTGTCATATGTCAACCCTAGTCCGCCTTACTCTATTGAGAGGGCTTTTATAGGAAGGCATATTGCTAACGTTTGAACTCATAGCAATAAGGGAGTGGACTGACAGGCCAGAGTTTCAGTTGCTGATAATGAGCTTGTCTTAGCTGAAGCATGTGAAAGAGGTTGCTGGTCTTAGAATATGCACATACTGTAGGCATATTGTGACATCATGTGGCGAAACAGACCCACATACATTATTGCTGATTTATGAAGGTGCTTTTAATTGATAGCTACTATTACTCCGTAAGAGAGTAACATATTGTACCGTGTTTCTCATATTTTAAGGCATCCCCAAAAAATGAGCCATGACAGGATTTCTAAGGGTTGGTGAAAAATAAGACATACCCCGAAAATAAGCCATGTCGTGTAGCCCCGACCGAGCGAGAGGCGAAGGCGCGGGACCCAGCAGGAGCTCCCTGCCTGCTTCCCCGAGCCGTCGCGCATCGGGGGACAGAGCCGAAGATCGGCGGGCGCTCCTTGCTGGGCTTGACAAGCCCGGCAAACAGCGCCCGCCGATCTTCGGACCTGTGCTGTGTGACAGGCAGGGGTGGGGGGAAGCGGAGATCGTTCTCCGCTCTCCCCCCACCCCCGCCTGTCACCAAAGATCGGCGGGCGCTCCTTGCTGGGCTTGACAAGCCCGGCAAACAGCGCCCGCCGATCTTCGGACCTGTCCTGTGTGACAGGCGGGGGTGGGGGGGGAAGCGGAGATCGTTCTCCGCTCTCCCCCCACCCCCGCCTGTCACCAAAGATCGGCGGGCGCTCCTTGCTGGGCTTGACAAGCCCGGCAAACAGCGCCCGCCGATCTTCGGACCTGTCCTGTGTGACAGGCGGGGGTGGGGGGGGAAGCGGAGATCGTTCTCCGCTCTCCCCCCACCCCCGCCTGTCACCAAAGATCGGCAGGCGCTGTTTGCTGGGCTTGACAAGCCCGGCAAACAGCGCCCGCCGATCTTCGGACCTGTCCTGTGTGACAGGCGGGGGTGGGGGGGAAGCGGAGATCGTTCTCCGCTCTCCCCCCACCCCCGCCTGTCACCGAAGATCGGCGGGCGCTGTTTGCTGGGCTTGACAAGCCCGGCAAACAGCGCCCGCCGATCTTCGGCCCTGTGCTGTGTGACAGGCGGGGGTGGGGGAGAAGCGGAGATCGTTCTCCGCTCTCCCCCCATCCCCGCCTGTCACCGAAGATCGGCGGGCGCTCCTAGCTGGGCTTGACAAGCCCGGCAAACAGCGCCCGCCGATCTTCGGACCTGTCCTGTGTGACAGGCGGGGGTGGGGGGGAAGCGGAGATCGTTCTCCGCTCTCCCCCCACCCCCGCCTGTCACCAAAGATCGGCAGGCGCTGTTTGCTGGGCTTGACAAGCCCGGCAAACAGCGCCCGCCGATCTTCGGACCTGTCCTGTGTGACAGGCGGGGGTGGGGGGGAAGCGGAGATCGTTCTCCGCTCTCCCCCCACCCCCGCCTGTCACCGAAGATCGGCGGGCGCTGTTTGCTGGGCTTGACAAGCCCGGCAAACAGCGCCCGCCGATCTTCGGCCCTGTGCTGTGTGACAGGCGGGGGTGGGGGGGAAGCGGAGATCGTTCTCCGCTCTCCGCCCACCCCCGCCTGTCACCGAAGATCGGCGGGCGCTGTTTGCTGGGCTTGACAACTGGCTTCTGTGGCTCTGACCTCAGTAGGGCTGAAAAGGGTGTGTGCTTGGTGCAGACAGGGAGAAGGAATGGATCAAGAAGGCCCATAACCCAGTCAGCCCCCCCCCCCAAACTGCTCTCCAAACCAAGGAGCCAAGCTACACCAGTCCTATGGCAAACAATGCATGGAGTATTGTATTTTCTGTGGAGGAATCATGGACAGATTCTCTGCAGGAAATGATGCTCTTTCTTGGCATCATTTCTGGGTCCCTGGAGAACCCTGGGATGTTCCAGTCTTTGCTGAAGTCTTCAGCTGGCTCCTGCTTCATCCCTCTTCACCAAAGTAGGGTTTTGCCCCCTTCAATGTTGAGGGAGAGGAATGGGGGAACAGCTGGCGGAGAGCTTGCAATTGTCCTTTTTGTTGACAAATGCCTTGGAGCACCACCTTGAGGCTTTCTAGTCACTTGGCTTTGGTGTTCAACTGAGTAGGGCAAGTGCAGAGCTGCTTATCTAGTTCAGCCCAACCAAGCTATTGTGAGTCAAGCCCAGATTTCACCAAGGCAATGAGCTGGTCCCAGTACAATTATAATAATAATGATTTATTGTGCCGTGCCATCAGAAAACACCCATCAAGAGAGGTCCTCTGTGTGGGGCCTCTCTTATTATCAGGAATATTGAAATGGTACTGTCCCAGTCACAAGAATCTTTGGGACCAGGGCCGGATCTAGGTAGAGTCCCGGCGCCGCGCGGAAGCCATGCTGCGCCCTGTGAGGGCAGGGGCACCAGAGCGATCTCCACCCCTCAGCGCCAGGGCGCACAACCTGCTCGAGACTGCCCTGTTTGGGACCAGCAGCCCCCCCCCCCCGGGACATTGAGTATTCAGCAGAGATGTGAGGCAATCTAGATCAGGGATGGGGGAACTTTTTACCCTGGGGGCTGTAATGCCTTCTGTAATTCAGCTTCCAAGTGAAACATGAGCAGGGAGCCTATCCTCCATCTAGACAATTGAGGCATTAACAGAGTTCAAGAATATGTAACATTCTGGCAAAAACAGGGTGAGAAGCAGGACCGGCGAGGAGGTGTGGTCTGGGAAGTTTGTTTGTTTTATTTACACTATTTTTAGCCAGCTAAATGAAGTAATAATAATTGCATTTCTATTTTACATGGTTTTATTTTGTTATACAGTCATACCTCGACATCCGAAGGCTTCGACTTCCGAAGATTTCGACTTCCGAAGTCGAAGCCTCTGGAAGTCCTCCTGGCGTGCGTGCGTTCTACACCTACACAGAGCGGCGCGCGCAGTCGGTGCATGCTCAGAAGTGCGGAATCACGCTTCGCACATGCGCCATAGCAGCGCTTCAACAACCGAAAGCCTCGACTTACGAAGACAACGGATGGAACTTATGGAACGGATCGTCTTCATAAGTCGAGGTACCACTGTAAAATGTTCTGTGACCATTTGTGATGTATGGAAATCTCTCAAGGAAAACAAGCAGAGTATTGTTCTAGATTGGGGGGACCCCCGTAAACCCTAGAATTTTTTAAAAAAAAAGAATAGTAGGATTTCGATTAATTGGGATATGGATGAAAGTATAAGCTGCAGAATTGTGCCAGAAAAGGAATCCCTGGGCTAGCTTATGCAAACCAGCCAGGCTGGCCTAGTGAACAGCAAATCTCTTAACATGACAAAAGGAGTTGATGAACCATCTGAGAGGAATCCTTTAACCAGGAGAGAGAGAGAGATGTTGCTAGGGTAACTGACTGTGAGGTGACAGGAAAAGAGAGTTTTTAGCAGAGTGTTCTGGGAAGTAGAAGGAAGAAGAAAGACTGGGGTTCATCTTGGGCAGGTTGGCTGAAGGCTGGCTGCACTGCTTCTTGAAATGCCCATGCTGTAGGATCCTGTCTCAATCTCTCTCTGTGTTTATAAAGTTTATACGAAACCATCTACTGAGTGAGTGCACGTGCAAGGAAGATATTGGAATTTTTGTACTGTTTAAGTTTTAAACTGCCCTTTTCTGATAGCTTCTTTTTTTATTGAGACCAAAAGTCTTCTATGAACTTGAGTGGTCTAGCGGTTAATGTACAAGACTAGGACCAAGGAGATCTGGATTCAAGTCTGCAGTAAGTTATCAAGCTCATTGAGGCTGTAATTTGTACAGTCAAACCTGGGAGTGAGTGCTATTGAATTCTCTGGGGCTTACTTCAGAGTAGGCGTGCTGGTCACCATTTTTCAGCCTAGCTTACCTCACATGCGAGGGTAGGGAGGATCTTGTGGAGGAAAGGTGGCATTGAAAGTGATGACATTCAATAGTTCTGAATCATTCTGGTATTCATGCTATAGCTTTGCTTCTTTCCTAAAGCTCACATATTTAAACCAGCCTCTAGTCTAAAAAAATGTGGGTATCGTGACTCAGTGCCTGGTTTGAAATCTTCTGCAAAGGGACATTGAAATACTGGGTTTGTAATGAAGCCTTAGGTATGAGGAATAAGACTCTGACACATTAAAGAGCTGCCTGGTGAATTATTTTGCTGCTTTGCAAGTTGCCATTACGCTGTAAACAAAAATAAAACTGCACTCATAGAAGCTGTCATCATCAACAAATCCAACAACGAGGACAACAAAAACAACAGCAAAAAAAAATTGAATCGGAGGGGGAAATAAAGTATGTTTTAGGCTAAATATAATAAGTGTTGTAACAGTATCACAATAATTTCAAAGTATGAGAAAACCAAATATTTCATAATGAATGCAGCATATAGCTTTTAAACAGGGCTAACATATGGGCCACTAATGTGAATGCGAATGCAAATGAGGTACTTTTGATTGCCTTGAAATAAAGTCAGCAAAATCGGAGCTTCAAAAAGCAAATTGTGCAGCTTTAACCACCTGAGTGCCACAAACGGAATCGTGCTCTTGCAGCATTTCCTCGTGAAATGAAGGCAATAAACAATAACCAAGGCCATTTATTTCAGGAAACCTGTTCTAGATTATAGGAATCCTGCCTTTGTCCTCCCTTTCAAAATGACCTTTCCAAACCATTCTTGTAAGCTTTGGCGGCAGGTACATTGCTGGGTCGTAGGGCAAAAATGTGGCGATACCAAGTTGCATCTGCCGTAATTTTAAGGAGCCCATGAAGGGCACAGAGTGTTGGAGTATGAATTTCATACTGTACATTGGTATTCCATTCACTCTTAGCTCCTCTAACTGGAGAACAATTTGGCAGATTTAGTGCCCAGTCCTCTTTTTTACTGGTGCATAATGGCCTTCCGTGAGCACTGACTTGGGCTATACATTTAACAAATGCTAGCATATAAAGTTCACTGACATGGAATTGGAAAAGACGAATAGCAGGGATTTGTCCGTTCTGTGGAGTGGCGTTATAGCACACATGGGGATAGTTGTGCCAAGGGTTTTGCTGGATGGAGGGCGGTTAATGGACCGAGGTTGAATCCTGACAAGACAAAAGTACTGTTTCTGGGGGATGGGGTGGGTGGGTGTGGAGGACTCCCTGGTCCTAAATGGGGTAACTGTGCCCCTGAAGGACCAGGTGTGCAGCCTGGGGGTCATTTTGGACTCACAGGTGTCCATGGATGCGCAGGTGTATTCTGTGTCCAGGGCAGCTGTCCACCAGCTCCATCTGCTATGCCAGCCGAGACCCTACTTGCCTGCACCCTGTCTCACCAGAGTGGTACATGCTCTAGTTATCTTCTGCTTGGACTACTGCAATGCGCTCTACATGAGGCTACCTTTGAAGGTGACCCAGAAACTGCAACAAATCCAGAATGCGGCAGCTAGATTGGTGACTGGGCATGGCTGCTGGGACCATTTAACACTGGCCCTAAAGGATCTACATTGGCTCCCAGTACGTTTCAGCTCTGAGCACAATTCAAAGTGTTGGTGCTGACCTTTAAAGCCCTAAACAGCTTTGGCCCTGTATACCTGAAGAAGTGTCTCCACCCCATCATTCAGCCTGGACACTGAGGTCCAGGTCCAAGGGCCTTCTGGCAGTTCTCTCACTGTGATAAGTGAAGTTACAGTACAGGGAACCAGGCTAATGGCATTCTTGGTAAGTCACACCTTCTCTGTGGAACACCCTCCCATCAGATGTCAAGGGAATAAACAACTACCAGACTTTTAGAAGACATCTGAAGGCAGCCCTGTATAGGGAAGTTTTTAATGTTTGATGTCTTAGTGTGTTTTTAATATTCTGTTGGGAGAGGCCCAGAGTGGCTGGGGCAACCCAGTCAGAGAGAGGCTGCATATAAATAATTAAAAATACATTTTATTTATTTATTATTTATTTTATTTATTAAATCTCTATACCACCCATCATCCGAGGATCACAGGGAGGTTTATGATATAATAACACAAAAATACATAGAGCAGACTGTCATGTGGTCCATGAGGACCAGAGAATCCTGAACTTTTATTGCTCTGTCTTATTGTTGTTGTTTAGTCGTTTAGTCGTGTCCAACTCTTCGTGACCCCATGGACCATAGCACGCCAGGCACTCCTGTCTTCCACTGCCTCCCGCAGTTTGGTCAAACTCATGTTCGTAACTTCGAGAACACTGTCCAACCGTCTCATCCTCTGTCGTCCCCGTCTCCTAGTGCCCTCAATCTTTCCCAACATCAGGGTCTTTTCCAAGGATTCTTCTCTTCTCATGAGGTGGTGCCTCAGTATTGGAGCCTCAGCTTCACGATCTGTCCTTCCATTGGGTTCACCCATTAACAGTCCTAATTCAATCAGTAAGCATGTTCTAGCAGACGAAGTGTGAGAACTGTAAAGAAGAATGACATGAGTATGGTCTGAAATGAAATATATCAAAGGGTCAGGCCCATATTATCAATATTTGTGAACAATAATATGGTGTGAACCTTGCAGAATTGCCAAGCTGATGTGGATCAGTAGCTTGTGCAGACACATTCCATTGGCTCAGCTTCGAAAGCAAAACAACATGAAATATTTTGCACTGAAACCATAGAAATGTACTATGTCATAAATAGGAGAAGAAAGCCATTCTTTATCACATTGATTGCATGCAGCTATGTTTTGCTCAGTGACAAGGCTGCAACTTTAATTACCTTGTTGATATTTATACTATGTCAGTTGTCTGGTCCAGCAAATCCTGGCATCAGATACTAAAATGTGCTCGATTTGTCTTGTGGCTTAAAAGTGATGGTGATCTTCCACCTTTTCACTCAACTTGAAACATGGGACCCTCTTTGTTGTATATGTCCATGTTGACAAACATGCACTATAGATGGTTTCTTTGGAGAAAAGAACCCCTGTATTTAACTACAATCAAAATTCTGTTTACAACCACAATCCGTTCCGGGGAGCCGGTCGCTCCCCGAGTTCGTCGTAAATGGAGGTGTGCTTCTGCGTGTGCGCGAAGCGCCAACAGAGCGCTTCTGCGCATCCGCGTGCGCTGCGCAGATCGCTTCTGTGCATCCACGTGCACGGAACCCGGATGTAAACACTTCCGGGTCCGCGGCGGTCGCTCCCCGAGTTCGTCGTAAATGGAGGTGGTCATAAACCGAGGTTTGACTGTACCTTCATTGCATGGTGACTGCATGGTGAAAAGGGCTATTAGGGGTTTTCAACCAGTGTGCCGTGGCACCTTGGGGTGCCTTGAATGATGGCCAGGGGTGCCGTGGGCAACACTGGCCTCTGTTGCTCCTTGCTTCCTTCCATCCCTCCTCTTGTATCTCTGTCTCCCAAAGGCTTGCAGAACTGTTTGTTGCAGTAGCCCTGTCTACAATCCCCTGGCAAATGGTGCCTCTGGGGCTGGCCAGTGGGTGCTTCCCAGGCCCCTGTGGGGCAGTGTGAGGAGGAACCTCTCTTTGGGGCAGCTCAGAGACCAGGGGTGGCGACAGCAGCTGCCCAAAGGACTCCCGAGGAGAGGGGAGAGCTAGGGAAAATGTTAGCAGGCTGAATGTCACTCTGCTTAAAGTGAAAGTGTTTGTGTGTGTGTTTGTTTGCGTGCGTTGGAGAAGAAATGAGTCGTTCAACAGAACGTGCCATATTATATACGTTAAAGAAGATTTGCATACTCGAACTAACTTTGCCTAACTGAAAGCACAGAAGTAACGGCTGACAATTCTCAAACTCCCTATGGTTCATCCTTCCCTAATTTAAATGTCACACACCATGTCAAGTATAGCTGGCTGTTTTTGTTGGTGAATACATTGCAATTAATTTACTCAGGTTCCCCCTGGTATGGCTGTTACAATTGGAAATCTGTCCAGGTGGAGAAAATTATGCACTCATAAGGAAGACCTAACCCGCTCTCCCTCGAGAAAGAAGAAGTGAAAGAGAGAATTATTGGCACATAATAACTTGATTCGTTGTGGCGGAAAGTCACCCTCGCCAATTCCACATCCTTTTTTTTATTTATTTATTTTGGCCTCTCAGAGCAAAGTCGTGGTGAATCATTAAAAAAAATTTTTTTGCACCATCTAGTTAAGGCACACCCACTAAAATCAATCAGCTGCAATCCTATACAATTTTTCCAAGTGTAAGCTTCATTAAACTCACCAGGACTTAACCGCTCTGCAAACATGCACAGGATTAGGTTGCAATAGTGTGATCCTATGCATATTTGACAATATATATATATATATATCAATTTGTGCTCAGTGGGGCTTACACTCCAGTCAGAGGCGTAGGAAGGTCAGGTGGTACCCGGTACGGAAAATTTCTTGTCACTCCCCCATTGATTTTTTTCCCCTTTTGCCTGCAAAAATGGTTTTACGTTATTTCATATTTTCTTACAAAGGAATGTGGATTCTGGGCCTCTGATAACAAGTAGGCGGCTATGGACAGATACTTAAATCTACAGGGTGGATTGTGTTTTGGCTTGTGTTATTTTATTTATGTTCATTGTTTATTTAATAAAATTATTTTAAAAAAACCTGCAAAGTGGTTTACCAAAACAAAAAACAACAAAACACCACAGCAGTGAAATCCAGAAAAATTGGCTGCGTGCAGGGGACGGGGCGATGGCATGGCAAAGCCTAATCTATGTGGCCTAATCTAATTTTCTTCACATAGGCTGCCTTTCCAGGACCCGGGAAGCCCAGCGGAGGGTAGGGCAGTAGGGTGGTTCATGAAAAACTCTTTTTTTAAAAAAAAAAATGCCTGCTCCAAAGGTCTTATCTTACTAAACTAGGGATTATATAGTTATATCTGAAATTTCATGCATATCTTGACCCTGCTCCACAATTTCAGCCTTCACGAAAGGAAAACGGCCAAGTAAACAGCTATGTTCGTGGAGGAGATATTAACTGATATGCATGAAATTTCATATATAGCTATATAATCCCTAGTGTAGTAAGATAAGACCTTCAGAGCAGGCATTTTCAAAAAGAAGTTTTTTTTATGAACTGCCCTAGTAGGGCAGTAATTGTTCCTTGATAATTTGTCATCCCCCTCCATGATGGCACCTGGGGCAGACCACCCCCTTGCACCCTTTCCTATGCCCCTGACTCCAGTAGCAATGGTTTTAGGATTGCAGCTGAATGAAGCATTTAACTGACCTAGTGACCAGAATTTCATTTATTGTAGCTGTTCAGTCATGTGTTTATGACGATAAAAAAATTAGGAAGTGAGATTCTTGGGGAGTAAGATTTTAACTGAAAAGGCAGACCTGCTAAATTCATTCCAGAAATGAACCAGGTTTTGAATTGCCAGTTAACTGGCAATTGCTTGGGAAAGTGAGAATTAGGTAGGCTCACCTCTAAATGGGAACTGCAATTCTCCCACATCCTTACTGTAGACCAGACATCCCCAAACTCGGCCCTCCAGCTGTTTTGGGACTACAATTCCCATCATCCCTGACCACTGGTCCTGTTAGCTAGGGATGATGGGAGTTGTAGTCCAAAAACATCTGGAGGGCCGAGTTTGGGGATGAATGCTGTAGACTGCCTTCAAATTAAACTGGTTTTTGCTACTAGTACATGCTAATTGACTCTACAAACCTTCAGAAAATATGGAGCATCTCCACCCCCATCATTTAACACAGTTATTGAGGTCCAGCTCCGGGGGCCTTCTCGTGGTTCCCTTACTGTGAGAAGTGAAGTTACAGGGAACCATGAAGAGGGCCTTCTTGGTAGTGGTGCCTGCCCTGTGGACCATAGGTGCCAACTCCCAGATTGAAAAATCCGGGATTGGCGTGGTGCAGCACCTGCAGTCGCGCTGTGGCCCTTTTGGAACTGGGCAGAGCGGCCTTGGAAGTCGCTTCTACGCATGCTCTGCCCATTTCCAAAATGGTCGCAGCGCCAGAAATCACTTCTGTGCATGTCCAGAGACTCCAGACATGCGCAGAAGGAGCCTCCCTGGGCCGGTAAGAATCCGGGGATTTACGGGGTTTTTAAAATCCAGGCTGCCAGCGGGAAACGGCTGGAAAAACGGGGGTTTCCCGGGGAATACAGGAGACTTGGCAGCTATGCTGTGGACCACCCTCCCAGCAGATGTCAAGGAGATAAATAACTATACAACCTTTAGAAGACACCTGAAGGCAGCCCTGTATAGGGAAGCTTTTAATGTTTGATGTTTTGTTGTATTCTTTTATTTCTGTTGGAAGCTGCCCAGAGTGGCTGGGGCAGCCCAGTCAGATGGGCAGGGTACAATAAATTGATGGTGATGATGATGATGATAATGAAGGCCTTTGCTGAATCAAATAGATCGAAGCAGTTCTCATCTAGCATTTTATTCTCAATGACCAGCCAGATGTCTATGTGAAATCCACAAGTAGCATGTAAATGTAAAAACACTCTCCCACTCAGGTGTGCCAGATTGAGCTCATGACTGTGGGTGCCCAGGGCTGTGGGTTCCATGCAGCATGCATGGCCTGGCACCGAAATTCCCCCCCCGGCCCCTTCATGGGGAATTTTGTGGGTGCTTGGGCACCCAGCGCTCCTGGGAGTTGGCACCTATGCTCCCACTCATGTTGAACAACTAGTATTCAGAGGCACACAGCTGAGACTGGAGGTTATGTAGCCATCATGAATAGTAGCCATTGATCACTTTATCATCCATGAATTTCTCAAATCAGCCTCGCTTTCTTCTAGTTTGGGAGCAAGAAGAAGGAAAGTGACAACCTTGCCCCTTGCCGTTCTGGCAACAGAAAGGAAGAAAAGTCAGAATAGTTTTGGGTGGTGTTTTTTTGTGTTGTTGTGTTTTTTGTTTTGCTTTTTTTTTTTAACAACTCATAACAGCCACATCTCATTTTGTCATATAATGCCGTTATTTAATGCAATATACTATATGCCTATACGCAAACCTTTATGTATGCATTATAACAAGACCAGATTCGGTAATCCTTACACACTATCTGTGGAAAGTTTGCACACACTGTTTTTGTGTGTTACATTTAATGAGCAACACTGGCATTTGCTTTTACAGTTTATTCACATGTCACGGCTGCCGTCAACTCCTTGTGACAGGATCACCCTGTAGAATTAAATTTTCAGCATTAGGGGAATTTGGGTAGCTTTTTATAGTTGGATAATAATTTATCGGCTCCTCTCCCATAGTCCTTTCCTGCCTGGCTGCTCAGAAAACACAGCCTACCAGAGAGTGGTGAACAGAAATATTTTTCAGGAGCAGATGGGATGTACCTTCAAAAACCAGGATTGTCCCAGTGAAACTGGGACATCTGGCAACCCTAAAAAAATTCAAACTAGATGAAATAAAAATTATGGGGTAGAGGAGCAGAAAAATATGTCTTTGCATTGATTAGCAGGCAATGTAATTAATCTTCTTCAACTCCCTTTTCAGCCCTTAGTGTAAAAATGAGGAGAAATTGGGATCTTGTTACTTTGCCAAGCATTAATTTGTGAACCATAATTTCAAAGTAGTACATTTTAATGAACTTAGAAGGAAGGATTCGCTATTTTTTCTCCTTCCTAATACAATACAAACTAATTTAACGATACAGCCTGAGGGACTTTCAGATAATCAGAAGTTTGGATATAGGGGAGGTTTACCTTAGTATGGAAATATACAAAGAATATTCAAATCCAGAAAAGTAAATGTTGGGATAAATGAGGCCTTCCATGCTCTTTAGTTTGAGGTACCAAAGGCAGACAAGTCTGACCCCCCTAACAGAGAAGATGAGGTAACCCAACTCAAGTAACAGATACTTATTTACTGATGAAGTGTAGCAAATGGTCAGTTATTTGGTTTATTATTTTTACCACCATGAGGAGGCACCATTTGGTTATTCTGCCTCAGACATCAAAACATCTTGGCCTCTCCCTGCCTTGAGCAGCTGTGTAGAAAGAAAAAAAAGCAGAAACACTTTTTCTGTTGCAATACTTTAGGTAATTGGGGCAGTTCTTACGGCTAACTTCTGACTGCTGTGCCGCCATTAAGACTGCAGGGTTATGCGCGCTTACCTGAGAGTAAACCCCACTGGATTCAGTGACACTGACATCAGAGTAAACCTGCTTAGGATGGTGCAGTAAATTCAACAGCCTTGAGGTAGAGTAGTCCCCTCGCACCTCCATGAAGGAGCCACTGTTTTTCCAAGTCCCACTCCTAACCCAATTAGATATCCCAGGAGGATATAATAGCTATCAAAAACTACTGCGAGGTCCAGAAGAACCAACATATCCAAGCAACGAGCGTCATATGAGACTGGTGTGGCTTTAAGCAAGTCAGTCTTTCTCTGATTATTTTTTGGTCATTTTTAAAGCTGTAAATTCTATTACAGGTGGTATATGACACCTTCAGAGCTTGCAAAAATTTATAAGTAAAAATCCAACCTTTGCTGGAAGTGCAAGGAGGTAGAGGGAACCATGATGCATGTTTTGTGGGGCTGTGGAAAAGTTTAAAAATTCTGGGGATGTATCCATGAGGAGTTGAAAAAAAATGTTTAACATTTCTATAGAAAAAAACCCAGAGTCATATTTATTGGGCCTAATTGGAAAGGATATTCCACAGGATAAGAAAATGTTATTTCTGTATGCAACAGCCTCAGCCAGGCTTGTACTTGCAAAGAATTGGAAAGGAAACACTATACCCACAAAAAAGGACTGGATTTGTAAATTACCGGTATCTGAATTCATTGAAATGGCAAAACTAACATAAGGTATCAGATTAATGAGAAATTAAGGGCAGAATGGAAATGCTATGAAGAATACGTGACTAAACACTGGTCTAAGGACAACATGTTGGTATGTATGGATTAAGCTTGTAAAGGAAAATCAGAAAAAATAATCGTATTAATAATATTATGGATGAGATATATAAGATGTAATGCAAATAAGAACTTTAAGTTTAAGAGACGACGAGCTGTGGGAGAGGGAAGTCACAGGGGTGTATTATTTTTTGTAATTTTTATTTGTATTTTTGTATGTGAATTTGTCAAATGTTTGTCTGTTTCTCTTGGAAGCTGTAAATTCTTGCCTTTTTCGGGGGGGAAAACCCAAACCAAACTGACAGAAAGGTAATGGAAACAGTTACAACAAATTACCTGAAGAGGAATGGACAAGTTTTCAGAAAGCTGATAAATATTCATTTGTGTGCATTTGAATGAACGCTAGTACAGGGGTGTCTGCATAAAAGTGTAGGTGATGTCACTGAGGTTGAGCTGAGGGCAAAATCAATTCTTTGATGAGCAGCTTCACAGATTATCGTGGTGGAACGATTCTTGGGAAAGGGCACGGAACAGATGGCTCACATTTAAGCAGCGCATTCATACTGAGATTGATAAATTTTAGTGTAGCACACAGGCAAAGTTACTTCAGAGGGTGGAAAAAATAATTCTCAGCAAAAATAATAATAATCAAATCACCCCCAGTTTGCCTAACAACACAATTACGCCATATGCACTCGCAACAAAGGAAGGAAAGCTGCTGACACTTCAGAACCTATCCTGAATGTGGAATGCCTGGTGGGAACAGTTTTAAAGGTGCTGATTTATTTCTGGTTACTGCGGCTACTTATCTAACTTTAGTTCAGTATATTCAGTATATTAATCTGTAACATGGCCTACTTATTCTGAGGTGAAAATGACCTCTGGTGGCAGAAAATAACATGTCTATTCAGTGAATGAATTATTATCACCTCTTGCTTCAGTTTTCCCGGCAATATTTGCCTTCAAATTATGGATATTTTTTTACAGTGACCTTTTAAACCATTTTTGTTAGTGTGAACACACACACACACACAAATCTGCTCTGGGGTTCTTCAGG
This sequence comes from Zootoca vivipara, assembly GCF_963506605.1. Classification (NCBI taxonomy): domain Eukaryota; kingdom Metazoa; phylum Chordata; class Lepidosauria; order Squamata; family Lacertidae; genus Zootoca; species Zootoca vivipara. The sequence goes on along the minus strand of NC_083287.1, from coordinate 8,327,381 downwards.
ACTTGTGGCCAAGTTTCGTTAGGGTTGCCATATTTCAAAAAGTTGTTGAGCTTTTCTTTTCTTTCTTTCTTTCTTTTTTTTCAAAATCTGAATAGATAAGAACGAGGTTTTGGACCTATTTTTAAGGAATTTCGGCGATTTCTGTCCAGACACTTCTTCCAACTGCTGTTTTCCAGATGTACAGCAACTCTACACAACATGCTCCGTGGTCATTTCGTACCCACTAGCTGCCTATCTGAATGTTAAATAGAGCTGAATAATTTTGAAAGGTAGCTATGCCGTACGTAGTACAACCAGAAATATAGTGGTGCCAGGCATTTTATTGAATATTCTTAGGAAATGCTCGTGTCCAGTTAACTGAGGGCCACACCACATGGTGTCATGGCATTTAACTGAAAATGAGGAAAGAGCGTTTGGGAGCAGAGATGTGGCACAGGACTGGGAATTCATTCAGCCCCTGCCTAATACCTTTTCGTGCCTGAAGAAATGAGTTTTAAATTGTGCCTTGATAGTGCTTCAGAGATGCTGGCACATCGTGAGCCACTGTGGTGTAACGGTTAGCGTGTTGGACTATGACCCGGGAGACCAGGGTTCGAATCCTCACTCGGCCGTGAGGTTCGCTGGGTGACCTTGGGCCAGTCACCATCTCCTGGTCTAACATCCTCCAAAGGGTTGTTGTGAGGATGAACTGCTTCAAACCACCCAGTACAGCCGCATCTTTCTCTAAACAGATTCCAGACATTGGGGGTGGGCTGCTCAAGACAAGGCCCAAGCACTTTGTGCAATTTCACCCATTTTCCCCCAATTTACACCAACCATTTCAACTTGCTACTTTGGAGAGCAGGCCCTGGAGGCATTTTTAAGTTGGTCAATGTAAAAGCCATGGTCCCAGGAGTTGAGAGGGACTAGCGGACAAATGGTTTGTAGTGCAAGTTGTAAGCCCCCCCCCAGCAGCCCCCAGTTTCTGCTCCCATTCATTCCCCGAATTTGCTTTTCCTGCTCAAGAAATGCAACTTTTCTGCCATTGCACATGTTTGCATCTCTTGTGTAGCTTGGCCTAAACCTGTACCGCTTCAGGAGTCAGGGCAAGACGATCTATGCAAAGGAATGCAATGACCAGCAAGTGTCGAAGTGCCTTCAGCAAAGTGTAATGAGATACCCTCACCACTCCCCGAGGGAAGTGACCCGAGCTGCAGGATGCTGCAAGAACACACGAGTGTCTTTATTTTCATTTGTATAACGTCAGGAGGGCATGGCTTTATTTAGTGTGCCATTTTGTTGCGCACAAGCAGTATTGTAAGCGGCTGCTCAGAATGTTTGGATCAGCAGTAAATGATGGTTTGTTTGGCTCATTTGTTTGGATCCAAGAGTGTGAAACTCAGAGTTCCTTGAGGTTATAGACTCTGGGGGGCTAAGAACACCAGCCTTACAAACGCCAATCCTTATTAATCTTTTTATCTTAACATTAGCTACGATTCTCAACATTTGTTCATAATTGCTAAGGCTAGTGTCACGGAATTGTGAAAACGAGTGTGGATCTGTGCACTGTACGTGATCAATGTTTGCACTTATAAATAAGACTTAAATGAAATCACTGCAGCTTTAACTCACTTGACGTTCCCCTGGAAAAACATTTGCTACAACATACCTCCAGGAATGAGTTGTTACTCGCAATGGTTTAAAAACCGCCTCTCTCTTTTTGCATAGAGTTCCAGAAATAGCTCTGATGGGAACGTGTTTGCTTCAAAAAGCCAGGTCATCATCAACAGCACTTTGGTTTATTTGCATAGTAGGTGTACAATTCTGTGTTTATGTGAGCACATGCATTTACAGACCAAATTGTTTGCATTTCTTCCAGAGGTAATTGGGAGGCAGCATGTTTCCACAGCAGCGGGCAAGCTTGTAAAAAAGGAGTAATTATTTTTAAAAAGAAAATATTCTGAAGCTGAGTACGCAGAGTGATGTGGGATTTCAGCAAAATATGCAGAGGGCATCATGGCTCGGCTTATATCAATGGGCGTCTTTCTCACTGGCTTTTCCACGACGTACGTTTGCCAACATATTTGTCTGGCAGAGTGCCACTGTCTTTAACAACTGCGTAACAGGATATAACAGACTGACCGTATCATAGAACTACAGTATTGACAGAAGCTATATCTGGAAATTTTTTTATTTTTTTTTACACCACTATCTATATTAGGAAAATGTTTGCAGTCTGCTGCTCAGTCTATCACTCCTGCTAAAAGTGAACTTGGGAAGTGAGGTCCAACTAGATTGGGAGTCAAAATGAGGAGGCAGACTCGTCTGATCAGAGAAAGTTTGATGCTGAGTTGACCCTTGGGGTCAATTGACAGGACAGCCAGGTCAAGCTTCAGGAGTGTGGGAACACATACCCTTTGGCCTAAATTTACTGCATTTTTTGCCATTTTTAGATCAGTTCATCTTCTTCATTTAATAAAGTTGTGGCTGTGCCCCGATCTCTTCATTGCCCTCACAACTGTGCAATCTGATTGCTAACTGTTTCTGATCTGCGTCTATGTCTGAGAATTACAGATTTGGTTGGTTCACTTTCAGATGCAGACATCTCCATTCCTAGATTTGAATCCAGGTCTCAGAGGCAGACTACATCACACTTGCTCTGAAACTCTTGCATTCAGCTGTCAACAGCACCTAGCATAGCATACATTAAAACCTGGTTTTGGCTCTATGAAATGCACACCTCAGAAGGTGTACATCTATTCTAATCCCTCTGACCTCAATGGCCTTAATCTTACATTGATGGTGACGGTATCTTGGCTCTACAGCGTACAATATCACAACGAGCTTGCTTTGTCAAATGTCTGTTCTTTCTCCTTCCACACAAGATCTATTTATATTTGGAGTGAAGCTGTTATCTAAATGATCCCAGATAAAATATGTTTGAAAAACAGGTTTTGCTTTAGACATGGAGCTGGGCGTGGATTATGAAAATGTCACTGCAGGATAGGCAAATGTTTGTCTTTCACCCCTTTGCTTGCTTCCTTTAGGAGCAGCAAGACAAAAGGGCTCCAAGTATTTTAAAGGCTGCACTTGGCTAGCCAAGAGATAGCACTTCGATTTGGGGAAACTTACCGGCTGGATATCTGAATAAAAGTCTTTGGAAATGTCACCCGGGCACCACACTCCGATAGGTAAAGGTATTTCTTTTGGATTCTGTGTTTTATTCCCCACCCCACACACCATGGGTGTGATTGTGTGAGTTGTAGAAACAATTGGGTCTCGATGTAATCTTTCACTTCTTGCTCGGCTTCAGAATTACCAACATCTCAAACTTAAATTAAAATTTTAATGGACAGTAGAATCGGGAGAAACAAGTGAAAGTTTAAATGTATGGGTATGACTTTTATCTTGGGTGCTGTATTCTCTCTCTAAACAGTGAAAATTAGGACATTTATTATGTTGATCCTGTATCAGACAACCTTGGCTAAAGCCACAGCGGAACCTTTTATTGGGGATCATCCAATACTATTCTGTTCATTCAGGAGTAATGAGCGAAACAGTAGGATTTACTTGGTTCAGGTCAGGCTGCAGGAGTCATTCGGATGCTCTTGTAATATCCTCTTTACTGGTTGTTTTAATTGTGGTTCAAGAATGAAATTTCCACATAGTAGGTGGTAACCTCTCTCAGAAGAAGTGTGTGGATCATCATTTGAGGTAGCTGGGAATGTTGTTCCTTGTTCTCCAGGCACCTGTTGGTGTGCTGCTTTTTCTGCTTCCAGCATACTCTAATTGTGATCATTTGGGGTGATCTTTTAATAATGATCAGGTATAGTCAGCCCCATATCATGGCAGAGGGTTTTCCTATGTAACACTTTAGTCTTTAATGACCCTCTGGTTTGTTTGGTACGCGTGTTTTGTGTACATGCAGGACAGGTGTAGCCAGGGCCGTCTTAAGCATATCCAGCGCCATGGTGCAAAGATCCCTCCAGCGCGCCTCCCCTGGCAACTCCAAAACAAGGGAGGGGACAGTGGAAAATGTCCTCTGCCTCCCCCACCGCCCCGATCCCCGGCGTGGCGGTGGCGAACAAGCAGGAAAATGTGCTGGCGGACATGCTCTCCAGTGTTGGGGTGTCCAAGAAGGCAGCCCGGGAAGGCTGCGCACCGCCTTTCGCCAGGAAGCAGGAGGAGGACAGCGACCGGGAGCAGGGCTGTCTTTAGCAGATGCTGAGCTTCCCTCCCCAGCCTCTGCAGGGATTGCTCTCCTCCTGGAGAGGCTTGGGAAAGAAGCTGCAGGCTCGCCATTCATATAGTTGGTGGGCGCAGCTGGCGGGCGTGCAGGGAAAGGGGAGGCTGCTGGCAAAGCCGCGCAGCTCCCCCACTCGCTAGGGTGCCGCTGAGAGGCCGGCGCTCTGGCGCGACGAACCACTAAGACCAATGGGAAGGACGGCTCTGGGTGCAGCCTTCTATATGTTCCATCAGTCCCAGCAACCATGGCTGATGGGAGTTGTAGTGCAACATCACTTGGAGAGCCACAGATTCCCCATGCTTTCCTGTGTTAGATATTATACTGGGCATGCAGTGAGGAGGCACTCTGCCTACTCCTCTCTTTCACCCCCAAAATGACTGGCAGCTGGCTGTTGGGCACTTGAGAAGTGCTGCACACTGCTCTTTGACAGGTTAAAGTCACATGACATCACTATAGTGAATGATTGGCAGGTGGAGGTCCCACCCACCTGTCAAAGTTGGGTGAGTGAAGATAATGATCTGGCCCACTAGGTGAGATTTTACATTTTTATTGATGTAAACAGCTTCGATATAGGTTTTATGAAACACAGTGGTATACAAATATCTTTTTGAATGAATGAATGAATGAATGAATGAATAAAAATTTCGCTGCCTCCGCTCTGTCACTCTGCTCATCCCTCCACTTCATTGCATTTCCAACATTTGCCTTTTTCTTTTTTAAACATTTTCGCTAGTTTGGCAGGTGTGGGTCATTTTCTGGCAAAACTGGCAAAACAATTCCTCTAGAAGATTTTGCATGTGCCTACGCTCAAGGCCCTCAACTGAAATTTGGCTTCAGAAAGAATGGAGAAGGGGCCAGATGACCCCTTATTGAATTCTCTAGCCAATTTCTGCTTTGTAGAGAGAGGAATTGCAAATAGATAGATGATAGACAGACACACCTGTAGAGACTGTACTTGTTTTATTCTAATCAAAATTAGGAGTGCCATTTATAGGATACAAGGACGCAAAATTGCGAGACTGGTACGTCCTTCTCAAGTACCACTATTCGTGCTGGTAGTTGCCAGCTCTAAAAATGGAAGTTCCACAGCCTGTCTGCATTCAGAATACCAAGTTGTGTGTCCTCTGTGTGTCCGCTGTTGCTTTGCAATGCAAATTGGAGGGTTTTGTATCACCCAGCACTATATCCATGGCAACCGAAAGAGAAAAAAGAAGGGGTTTTTTTGGGGGGGGGAATAAGTTTCCATTACTTCCTTAGTGGAGTTTAATCCTTCGCCTTTGTGCATGTGCCAACAGGTCAAACTGTTTTTAAAGGGACAGCAGTGTCTTGCTTTGGAATCGAAGCAGAGTGGAGTTCCTGTTTCAGAATCGGCTTCAATTCTCTCTCCCCTCCCCCCCCCCCCGGCCCCACTGCCCACATCACTAAAACTTAGATGCTTTGTTGTTCTCCTCTTCCTTTTGCTGAGAGGGCAAGCGAAGAATCATCCATCGTAGCTGTCGTCTCAGAACGCCAGCATTTGGCAAAAAGCCCATTTTGGCCTTTCATGGAAGGTTTTTTAATTCAATGGGGTTTGGGAAGGCAGGCCAGGAAGGCAAGTTCCTGTACCTTGGCTTTTCGATCCAGGGATCTGTGGAAAAACACAAATTCAGAGGCACCAGACTAGCGAGGACCATCCTATTGTAACCCTGCAGAAGCGGCAGAAACCAGCACAAATTGGACTTCACCATCATCTAAGGACCCTTGTCTATCCTGGTAAACTTTGAGGTTCCCTTCTTCATATAATTAATGTCTGGATTAAGTTCAGGGAAGGTTTTGCTTGTTCTTTGATATCTTGAAGTTGTGCTTGTTGCAGAGGTTTTTTGGCAAAAGCAGTAATATCTAATGTTTGAGTTCTGACAGGCCATCGTTTCCTTACAAATTGCAGCAGAACTTGCTTCCAAGTTGAGTTAAATGCACAGGACTAGAAACTTAAATACTTATTTGGGAAGAAACGTTAGTTGAAATCCTCGGGCAGGGCCGGATATAATTATTATAGTACACGATAAAACATCCTAACCGGTTTTGGTGCTAATGCAATGTTTGTTTTTCTCTAGCACACTCTTGACTTCAAGCTGCACCTGATTTTATGGATCTATAAATATGTGTAGAACTCAAGAGAAAATATATCCTGAGCTTCTGCATGTAATGTATAAGAATTAGTGGCTTTCAGACTTGGGCCAGCATCCTCACATGGAAAAAAAAGATGTATGCTGTCAAGAGTTAGCATTAGAGGTTAATGGAATTGAAAGTTACTGCCCACATGTAGATGCTTGGCTCTGTAAAGATGCAAATAGGAGTCAATCTTCTTGCGGTCACCAGGTGACCATAAAAAAACCCAGGAAGGAAGATAACTATGCACAGTGTTGTTGTTGTTGTTTAGTCGTTTAGTCGTGTCCGACTCTTCGTGACCCCATGAACAGTAAGTACACCTTTTTAAGTAGCTTCCATGAACTCAAGAATGTGCTAAGTATCGCCAATCGTATCTACGTGCTAAATTTGACAAATTTAAATGCTGTCTCTCTGCCAATGTCAACCCGGTTCCCCTCTTGGTGCAGAACATACAAATGACTGATTTTTTAACATGCTTTTGCCTCTGACTTTGCTCATCTGAGGAATTTCTGCCACTTTATGAAGAGAGTCCCATGCTGTTGGCCCTTCATAGATTGCTAGTAAAGATACTTAAGATTTGTTGGTGATACTGTTCAAGTCTAGGATCAGTTATGACACTCTGTTGATTGTTAACGTGACTTGCGATTGTCTTTGTTCGCTTATCTGAAACCTTATTTAAATCAGAAGCCCGAAGTTGTTTGCCTTGGTGCACCACTTAGACCAGTGATGGCCAAACTTGGCCCTCCAGCTGTTTTTGGACTACAACTCCCATCATCCCTAGCTAACAGGACCAGTAGTCAGGGATGATGGGCATTGTAGTCTCAAAACAGCTGGAGGGCCAAGTTTGGCTGTCACTGACTTAGACCCTGCCTCACTCAAGTGTCTAACCAGCTTGGGGCCATGCTATAGATGTGAAAGATGCATGGAAATGACAGGGCTATGCCTAGCTGATGGTGACCTGTGTAGCTTTGAAGGGCCCATGAATTCGTCACCAGGGAGATTTCAATGTGGTGGCTGCAACTGAGTTAACAGGGTGCACCTTCCCCAAGAACATGCTCTGATCTGTCACTCCCGCTGCATTATGTGTGGGAAGGGGTGTGTGCCTGAGGGCACATGCCCTGCTACCATGTTGAGTGGAGCAACTCCAAAGGGTCTCAGTATACACATAGGCCCTTGTATACAATTGGAGCAATTGCACAGGGGCCCTGTTCACACGGAATGCCTTTGCAAACCTAAGTCTGTGCACGCGCATGTACCTCTTTGAAGGTATACTACTCAGTGTCAGATCAGAGCTGGTGGGCTGTTGGTGTGGCCCTCCTTAAAGGTAAAGGGGCCCCTGACCATCAGGTCCAGTCGTGTCCGACTCTGGGGTTGCGGCGCTCATCTCGCTCTATAGGCCGAGGGAGCCAGCGTTTGTCCATGGCCAGCATGAGAAAGCTGCTTCTGGCGAACCAGAGCAGTGTACGGAAACACCGTTTACCTTCCCGCCAGAGCGTTCCCTATTTATCTACTTGCACTTTGATGTGCTTTCAAACAGCTAGGTGGACAGGAGCTGGGACCGAGCAACGGGAGCTCACCCCGTTGCAGGGATTCGAACTGCTGACCTCTGATCAGCAAGCCCTAGACTCAGTGCTTTAGCCCACAGCGCCACCTGGGTCCCGTGGCCCTCCTTACCTCCATGCAAATCGACTACATGTGGAAAGCAATCTGTGAGATGAGCATTTGTTACCTGTACTTGTGGCCAATTAAGAGGTTGGCAGCCCTTGTCCTACTTTTCTTGCTCTGCTCCATACAGCCTTTTTATTTTATTTATTATTTATTTTTACAAAGTAATAATAATAAATAAATAAAAATAAAAACGGGCACCCCACCCCCCAAGACCATTCCATTGTAACTATCCAACCTCCCAAAATTTCAACACCTCTTGCAATGGTTTGACCCCTTTCCGTTTTAACAGTACAAATTCTACACATACCTTCCATATCTCCTCAAAATAATTTCCCCTGCATTTTCCCCATCTTACCTTAATAGTACATGTTCATTTATCATTAATGGCTATATCCCACACGTCTTTATACCATTCTTTCATTTTATATTCCGTTTGCCCCTTCCGCTTCCTAGCTATAATAATTCGGGCCGCTGTCAATAAATTTGTGACCAACTCCTTCATAGCCTGCAAACCTTCCACCTCATCATAAATTGATAAAAGTGCTACCTCTGGGCTTTTGGTCAGCTTTAACCCAGTGATTTTTGTTATCCCCTTAAACACCCTTTGCTTAAAAAATTGTACATATTTACACCCCCACCACATGTGAACATAAGTCCTGGTTTCCTGGCATTCCCTCCAACGTAACACCAAATATTCTTTGTTTATTTGATTTAATCTTACTGGTGTACATCATTTTATTATTGCATTATATTTAAAGCAGCACATGATTCAGGTTCAGACACTGTCAAGGAAAGAGCTCATTCCATTCCTTTAGCAATTTTGACAAACCCTTTTATCCACTTAGCTGAGATAATATTTCATAATTCATCCAGTAGTGTTTCATATGCAGTTTATTGTATCATGGAGTTTATTTCATATAAATTATACGCAGGTTTTACTGATGCACATTTGGTTCAGTCTTTGTTCCACCAATCTCTATAGCCTTGAGTTCAAACAACAACTAGTCTAGTGGCACCTTAAATATTACCAGATTTATTGTCACTTAAGCGTACATAGACAAGAACCCACTTTATCAGATGCAGGCTGGGCACAATAAATCTCTTGTAACAAACTAAGCAGTTACCCTGCTGGAAGTCATCTCAATCCAGAGGCAGTAATTTCTGAATTGCTGTCATATTGATATGAGTCTCTGGCTGGCCATAACTGAGATCTCACTGTGCTATCAGATATAAATGTTAATATTTGGCTTTTTAAAAACAGATTAAATGATGACACTTGCTCGATAGTTTTCTGACTGGTGGGCTTGTTAGTCTCTTGCAGCAAAACCGACAAAGAGATTTGTGGCTCCTTAAATATTAACCGGATTTGTTTAGGCATAAGGCATGGTTCTCTCCTTGTGTTGTGACCTAAAACTTCCATCTTCCCTTGTCATTGGCCATGCTTGCTGGGGTCGATGGGAATTTGATTTCCCCCCAGTCTGGCTCGAAAGAGAGAGCTTTTAATTATTTGCAAACACCAGCCACTTCAGTGGTATCCAGCACAATATTTTTAATATACTGTCTTGAATAAGCCACAAGCTCCAGCATATTCAGGAAGATTCTTTACTGTTTCCCTCTTTGGGGCCTCTGAAGGTCCACAATGTTCTTTTGCATATTGCCAAATTATACAGAAGGTGGGAACCATTTTACCAACTGATTTTCTAGGCTGAATGTTGCTTTTGGAGAGGAATTAAGAAGGAAAACCCAAATACGATGTGTGGAGCTCAATACCACAAAAAAGTGCACTCATCTGAAAGGACACACTGACTTGTCAAATCTGTTGTTAGAGGTTAATATATTTGAAATCTAAAATTAACATGCACAAATTCAGCAGTGATAATTTAGATTTAGTATAGCTTTATTTGTTCTTTCAGGTGAACAAAAGTGAACTTAAAGTTGGGTTCAATGAGGGGCATGCAAAAAAACCCCCCCACAAAAAACACCCATGTCCAAGGTTGTTGAGAGGATAAGCTAGAAAACTTCAATGTACACTGCTGTAAACTCCTTAAATGAAGGGAGGAATATTAATGTGACTAATTATTATTCTTATTATTTACTTGATTTCTTTAGCTGTCCCCAGACTGAAGGCCTCAGACTGGGTTACAACTATTTAATGATTGAAGCAAGAAGGAATAGGCCATATAAGTTTGGTACGGGTCTTGCTAATTCCCTTGCCATTTACCTAATAGTCTATATTTTATATAGCTGTCTATAGCTATATTGCATTCTATTAAGATGTACATTTTCCTCATGAAATGGCTGCACCAGACTGATTTGCAGAGCCATGACGTCCTTCGGATTTCCACTCTGACCTGAGTTGACTTTTTTCAGTCAGCTTAGGTTGGTTATACATATTTTGCAGTGGAGCTCTTGTTGGGGTCAATGTGACCCCTTCACAGAATTGCAATAACTCTTGCAGGTCCATCCCAAGTCATCTTAGGCTGAATCCTTAAGTATCCTCAATCTGAACCCTTCTGTAGATCCTTCTATCCCTGTTTATGAATGGTTTCTTCACTGTCATGTTGTTAATCTCGGAGCTTTTTTCCGTGGGTACGCATACCCCTACACATTTTGTGAATCTTTGTACTTTTGTCCATTTACTGTGTTTATTTCCCCCAATTTGAACTATAAAATGGTGGTTTTTCTTGAGTCAAAATGAGAGTACCCCTAAACACTTTTAAAGAAAAAAAGCACTGGTTACTCTCTTATCAAAAGAAGACCACTGGATTTCTATTTCATGTTCACCAGCCCTGATTTAGAGTTTTGTGGATATTTAATGTACCTACAGTGATATATGCAGATATCTTCTCCATTCTCTTCAGTACAGGGGACAAGGAACTTGGTGGGCACACCAGAGCAGTGATATTCATGCTTTTAAGACACAGAACTCAAGCATGGTTTCTTAATTTCCTTTCTCTCTCTCTCCCCAACTCTATGCACCCACTCACAATGCATTATCCAGAGGAACTGGTTTTGTAAAGCACCAGTGTGCAATACCACATATACCCGCAATGGCTCAAGTGTTAGGGGTGAGCCATTTGTCTTTTAGATTGTTCCGTTATCAGCTTCCAGGATATTCTGCTCGTATTAAGATGAGCCAATAATCTCCAAGATTCTTTTGCTCTCTACATAGATCCTTTATCAAATGAAGAGCACAGCAAACTACTCCACACTCCTGGACTGAAATTGGGGCCTCTGGCAGTGTGCTTTCACAATTTTACCCTCTTGGAGCAATAAGTTGCTGGTTAAGTTAAATCTTCCCCCCTCTCCAATTCCCAGATTTGCTTTTCTAGCTCCAGCTGCTCATATTTATATATTTTATGATTTTGGCTCATATATGATGATACGGCCTTTATAGCTTTATGTCCCTATATCTTACGCCTGCATATGCTGGGGTTTTCTTTTCTATCGTTTTCCACGAGCACCGCCTATTATTTCTGCAAAGCCCTTTTCTTTTCAGCAGCATAATGTTCCCTGATGTCCAACATCTGATTGTTATAGGGGATTTTGCTCTGGTTAATTCAGGTTCATGGTCTACTATGAGAGCAAGTGTATAATAGTATCCTGGCAATGGGGATTTTGATATTAACATTGGATCAAATCTAGTATACACAAGTGTTTTCTCAGAAAAGAGAGCCAATTTCTTTTTATCCAGATGCATAAGCCTCCAAAAATAGACCAACCTGCGCCACAACACGCTTAAGATTCTTATACGGTTAGTATTATAACCAGGGCACAGTCTCTGTAACATTTGCATTTCTTAGCACATGTCTTAATGTTTTTAGTTGTCCTAAAATCCTTTTTGCCACTGCTTCTGCTATGCTAACTCTTATTGACACTACGTCAACTCTTTTTGACAACCTGCTGACTTTTCTATGCTGATAATTCTTAATACTGTTGATGTAGTTCTGCTGTCACAGGACTGATTCACACAATCCTTTCTATGGCAGGCAACATGTAGATCAAATTTGCTTGTAAGGCAAGGACTCTAAATGTCAACATTTTGTTGCGTCATTACCACAGAGGATTCCAGTTACACCAGGGGTTGTCAACCTTCTCCCTACCGCCCACTAGTGGGCGTTTCAGGGTTCTAGGTGGGCGGTAGGGGGTTCTCCGGCACAAGCTGAATCCTCCTTCCATCGAGGACTGGTGGGCGGTTAAGGAAATTTTACCATCAAGAAAGATGCATTAGTGGGCGGTAGGTATAAAAAGGTTGACTACCCCTGAGTTATACTAAGACAGTACAGTACAGTTAAAAAGCAGGCAGTCGGAAAACATTGTAAGGACCGTGTGAATTCCACTTTAGATAGCTGGTTATTCAGGTTGATGACATTGTCCCATTTAGTTTTCTGATTCTCCACTTTTCTAGAACTCTCCTTCTACTAGCTGCTTTATTCACATTGTTAATTTTTTCTTAAGACGTTTGCATCTCTTGTGCATCCTGGTTGAGCCCAAAGTCCCCATTCCATACCCTCCAACATTTCTCCAATGGAAATAGGGATGTCCTATTCTATTATTATTATTATTATTATTATTATTATTATTATTATTATTATTATTTCCCGACCATCTGACTGGGTTATCCCAGTCACTCTGGGTGGCTTCCAACATGTATAAAAACATAATTTAACATTTAAATACTTCCCTATAGTTGTCTTCTAAAGGTTGTATACTTATCTCCTTGGCTTGGGTGGTATAACCTTCCAACATCTATCTGATGAAAATAGGGACGTCCTAAGGAATAACAGGATATTCCAGGATCAGATCAGAAACCAGGATGACTTCTGTAAATCTGTGACAGTCCCTGGAAAATAAGGACACTTGGAGAGTCTGTCATTCTTCCTTCCCACTTTGCAGTTGTTTTGAGGTTGAGGGCTTCTTCTGTAGGTAGTTGTCAATTCCAATGTTTCATGAGGCTAATTCAGACACAACATTAAACCTTTGCTTAGATTACATTAATGACCCTTCAAGGAGCCTCTATTCTTTCCTAGTTTTCAAAAAACCCATAGTTTTCTGCTTCGTTCAAATCAATCAATTGTGGTTTGTGCTTGCCTTGCAAACCCACTTTAGAAACCAGAATTTTATCTTGGCGAGTCTCAAACTGAGAAAGGAGGGAGTTGGAGGGAGTGTGTGAGCCAAAGGCGGCATGAATCTTCATTCACAAAACATCAGATCTGCCTAGTGAATTGGTGTGGTTGTCCCATGGATACTAGGAGCACTTTTTATTATTATTAAAGATTTTCTTGATTTACAAAAATATGTGCAATGCCTCTCGTAACATCTTTACAAATCAGTTTCATTTGTTGAGACATACACAGCCCAACAAGACAACAACAAAAATCCACCAACAGCATACAAATCAATATGGCTAACCTGATCCAAAACACCCACCCACCCCACTCACACATGACACAAAGAACACTACTATGAGCACTTTTTCCTTGACACTCAGCCAGGTGGTGTAATAGCTTTTTATCTCAGCCAGCTTTGGGCAGCTGACATTAAGCTGATGGGATGGGGTTTCAATATTTCCCCTGATTAGCCTCAAGCCTGCCGTTTAGTGAGAGTGGGGCAGTTGACTTCCCTGTGTTTTTGACCACAAGAGATTATTCTTCAGGAGGATTTTACACATCTGGGAAAGCTCACTGGTTCTATGCTCCAAGTTAATTAACAATGAAACAATTGTTTAAACAATTAAATGGCCCCAACTGCTAGGATATGCACACCAGAGGGCACAAATACCTGTGCTTCAAAAGAAGAAGAAGAAGAAGAAGAAGAAGGAAGGAAGGAATAGAAAAGGAAAAGGAGGTGGGGTTCCTGTTTGTGTTGTGTTGATAACTTTGCTATAGATTATATGAAACATTAAAAAGCTCTGATGCTCAAGCAGATTTTCCTCTCCACAACTTCTTCAGCTTCATCCAGGGTTGTCCGTCATTCATTAATTATATTAAACTCATCTTCGTTCTGTCTTTTTTTAGAAGCCTTTTCATTTTTACACTGAGATGTTCTCGGAATCCCATCACCATGGAGCCAATATTAACACTGAAAAGAAGAGAGGACTCCTTTCATCAACCCGAATGTCATGGACGCAATTGGATGAAGATTTTCCAGCTCCAAAAGCTGTGGTAGACAAGCCTCTTTCTCCATCACAACTTGGTAAGAGGTTCTATGAGGTGTTTTAAGATCTTAGTATCTAAGCTCCCTTATCTTCCTCATTTGGGAGCAACTTTAGTGTGGTATGAAAATCAGAAGCATTATGGTGGCCATCCTATTCATATTTACCTGGGAGTAAGTCCCATTGGACTATACGGGGCTTACTTTATGTAGACATATATTGACATACTCCATGTCATGTTGGTGGACTCCATGGCATGATTCTTTCCCACACTCATGCTTTCCTAGTTTCTGGAAGGAATGAGACTGTGGTGTGAAGGAACTCACTTAGGGGCTGTAGATGCTCTTGTTGTGCAGTGATGCTCTTATGCATTGCCTACAGATGAAACCTTCAGACTCATATTTCAAATGATACATAACAGTTATAGATAGTTGTGTTGCTTCATTGGCAGGGCGGGGGGAATCAAACAGCCACAGTATGGCAATTGAGTTGTTTGGTAACATTTTAGCCAAATAGGCATGAGAAGACACAGGGTTCACATCCCCAGTAACTATGAAACTCTGTGGTTGGTCCTGGGCCAGATACATCCGTTTGCTTAACCAACCTTGCAGAGGTTGTGAGAATGAAATGGAGGGGAAGAAAGAACCATATATGCTGCTCTGAGCTCTTTTGAAGAAATCTGGGGTGGGTGAGAAAAGAAGTAATATTCTGCTGTGCCTAATTTTTTTAGTGGACCACAAAGAAAAAAACCTTTGCAACTGGATGGACTCTGGTTTCTAGTAAGTATGAGCAGTCCTGAATAGCATGGTCAATTTTTAAAAACTAATTCTTGCAATTGTATGGATGAATGGTTTCAATATTAAGAGCCAACTGTACCTCTAATAATGAGATGGTTGGAGTGGATAAAAATCTCATTCATACACCTGTAAACTTCATAGCAAATGATCTAGTGATGAACATTCTGGTACTACAGTTGATCTCTATACTGAATGCCTCTGTCAGATACATTGAGTTAAAAGTAGGTTTTTCTATGTAAATGAAGGATACATGGATACATTCTATGTAGATCAGGGGTCAGCAACCTTTTTCAGCTGTGGGCCAGTCTACCGTCCCTCAGACCATTTGGTGGGCTGCATTAAATTTTTTTTGGGGGGGGGTGAATGATTTCCCCTGCCCCACAAATAACCCAGAGATGCATTTTAAATAAAAGGACACATTCTACTCATGTAAAAACACACTGATTCCCGGACCATCCGCATCCGGCCCACGGGCCTTAGGTTGCCTACCCCTGATGTAGATGAAGAAACAAACGTAGGCATTTCATTTCCATCCACACACTTTAGCCCAAGCGTCCAGATTACTTCTCCCAAGAGCTTCGTTTATGGACACAGGGGACCAAATGGGATTCTGAGCACCCCACAGACCAAAGACCATAGAATGGGACATAAGTCCTTCAGCATTCCTCAACACAAGTCATTCACCAATGTGGCCAAGGCCAGTTCTGTCCCCCAGCCACATCAGATATCAGACAGGAATTCTTCCAAGAAAAAAAGCAGTATAATCACCCAAACACCACCTTTTCCAGTACCTTACTCAAGGGTGGAACATGAAATACTGGCCAATAGTAGTCCATAATGAGAGGATCCACATTTGTTTTCTGTTTTCTTAATGAGAGTCTCACGGCAGACTCTCATTTCCATCGCCCAAATTGCTTGAAATCCCCGCATTTTGCTGACTGTCAGTGGGATGAAAATGTGAGGAAGCAAATTGGCTCAGCCTCATGAGAGAAAGACTCTTAGAAACAGTTCACCAGGGCAGTAGTCTAGTTCTATGAATGGGTCACTGCCCCAACAGCCTGAATCTGTCCCCAGACAGCTGCCACCTGCCTGGTTTCTAACAACCAACCCAGGAGTGGTACTGCCCTTAGTCTCCACGTGACTCTTGCCATATTCAGCTGGGAGCACCTCTCATTGATTCAAGCTCTGCCTAGTGTGAGTCTCCATGCCTTCTGTGCTTCCAGTCCCAATGGACACCAGCCAGCACTGTGCTGGGGGAAGAACATGTTTTATTTATCCTGGTCAATGAATCAGAAAGAACTTTTCAAAAACTACCCTTACCAGAGTTCATAGGAATAGGAGCATCTTAGAATGCAGAAGCAGGTGAAAAGCACCCTTCAACATTGACCTTGAATGCTGTTTTAACTCCTACCAACCTTAGCAGCTAGAGAAGGAAAGGATGGGGCATTGGTGGAAATCATGGCTGCCTGGAATCTTTCTGAGCTGAAAGGGTTTATATGCTACTCATAATAAATTAGGGATTTTTGAAATGAGGGAGGTACTTTCTCAAGAGGACACACATTCCCTAAATAACCTGTATCCCTAATAACCAGCAGCCTTTTTTTTTACACAAAACTTTTATTAGCATGTTGTCTTAATAGGCAAACTTCCTGGATTAATGGTCATCCAGGAACTAGGGTTATTTAAAAAATGTTAAACTAGCAAGCAGAATAATATAGAGAAACTATATCAGACTGGCAAACTTCCTAAGCAGTCACAATGAATCTCTTCTGTTAGAAAGGATCCTTGCCACATCTGTTTTGTAAATAAGTGGATGAGAGTTCTGGATATTTAATCCTCCCTCCCAACCAGTTTCCTTACCCTTCTTTTAACAGCTTATCTGAAAGCGAAGATTTGCAAGAAAGCCAAGGCAAAGCAGCAGGTAAGGCAACACTTGGACTTTATTTGACAATAATGTGATACAGGAAGGGTGCCTAAAGTAGGTCATTAGAAATCCTTCATGAAACATTGCACCATTTATTTAATCATGATTCAGAGCAAACATTTGCTTAATCAGACTAAACACTGACTCTTTAGAAATACATGCGGAAAGAGCAGAGGCCAAAGCCATGGGGCAAATCTGAGTAAATAAAGATCCAGCACATTACATCAATGACTTGCTAACTAGTTTTCTGTCCCATTTCTAACCGAGCTCACAATGTTTTCAAACTATTTCTCTCACATTCCATGTTCCATTTTCTGCTTATTAATCCATTTCTGCATTTGCTTTTTGAACTTTGGATCCTGCCTTACATTGTACCACTTTTAAACTGCAAATTGATAACCACAGGTACAATTAACTTCACATCAGTGAAAAAGTGTTCAGTAATTCAAGTTGCTAGTCACGTTGTGTTTTCTTACAGTAACATTGTCACCATATTCATATACTGAACTGTTTTATAGAGTTATTACTTGAAATCCAATGTATCACCTGAAGTGCTTAAGCAGCCAGATGTAGTCACACTCAGCTTCTGTAATTCTGTCCGAAAATCAACTTAAGGAGCTTCAGGGATTCCAGCTGTAAAGCTGCATGGTCTAGAATACATTTACAACGCTCCACATGTCATCCCATTGTGCAAGAAGTTTAAGTGCGTGTGGTCTGGAATTTGGTTTTGTAAAACTGAAATAAGTGTTTCAACTAGTTACGGGTAGGTAGCCGTGTTGGTCTGGTGCAGTCGAAACAAAATTAAAAAAATTCCTTCCAGTAGCACCTTAGAGACCAACTAAGTTTGTCATTGGTATGAGCTTTCGTGTGCATGCACACTTCTTCAGATATCTGAAGAAGTGTGCATCGGAAGTGTATCTGAAGAAGTGTGCATGCACGTGAAAGCTCATGCCAATGACAAACTTAGTTAGTCTCTAAGGTGCTACTAGAAGGATTTTTTTTTTCCCAACTAGGCTAGATTTAATCTGGAAGGTTGCAAGTGCCAATGCAGCATGGAATCTTGGTGGACTGATGGCTGGTGCTATTCCCCCAAAATATATCAGTCATCTGCACACCTAGCAGAATGTGTTTCAATGGCCAGACTTGCTTTTTTTAAATGTCCAACCCCTTATATGATTGGCTGATCCTACCATTAGGCAGAGTGAAGCAGCCGCCTTGAGCAACCTGCTTTTAGGTGCCATGAAAGGCCAGCCCTTTGTTATTTAAATTATTATGCTTGCATTTTCACTGCCATGGAGGGGAAGAGGTGTCTGTGGGATTTTCTGCCTCTGACACCAAAATAATTTAGCTGGCCATGGGTACTATTCACTTGACTTGGAGGTCTGAGCATCTTTTGCGCCTGTGCTTCCAGAAGCAAAATGTATTGGGCTGGCCCTATCCCAAAGAATTATGGGAACTGTAGTTTGTTAAGAATGCTAAGTATTGTTGTGTGAGAGGGAAACTACAGTTCGCAGGATTCTTTGGGGGAAGCCATGTGCTTTGAATGTGCTTTGAATGTATGTGCTTTGAATGTACTATGGACCTTCCCAAAAATATTGGATAAAAAAAGTCTTCTTAGAATCATAGCATCATTGTATTGTATAACTCGAAGGGACCCTGAGGACCATCCTAGACCAGTGATGGCCAAACTTGGCCCTCCAGCTGTTTTGGGACAACTCCCATCATCCCTAGCTAACAGGACCAGTGGTCAGGGATGATGGGCATTGTAATCCTAAAACAGCTGGAGGGCCAAGTTTGGCCAACACTGTCCTAGACCAACCCCCTGCAATGCAGGAATCTCAACTAGATCACACATGACAGATGGCCATCCAATCTCTGCTTTAAAACCTCCAAGGAAGGAGAGTCCACTCCACAACCTCCAGAGGAAAACTGTTCCACTGTCAAACAGCTTTTACTGTCTTCCTGATGTTTAGCTGCAAACTCCTTTCTTGTAACTTGACTCCATTGATTCGAATCCTGCGCTCCAGTGCAGGAGAAAACAAGCTTGCTCCATCTTCCATGTGACGGCTCTTAAGATATTTGAAGATGGCTATCATATCTTCTCTCAGTTCCCTCTTTTCCAGGTTGAACATACCCAGCTCCCTCAGTCGTTCCTCATAAGGCTTGGTTGCCATCCCCTGATATGTTCCCACTTGTCAATACTGTATCCATCTTAAATTGTGGTGCCCAGAACTGGACACAGTACTCCAGGTGGGGTCTGACCAACGCAGAACAGTACTATTCCTTCCATTGACTTGGACACTATGCATCAGTTGATGCAGCCTAGAATAGCATTAGCTATTCTTCATATTACAATACGCTTGTAATTTTGTGACAATACATATTACCAATACACAGATATATTTACAGCAGAAAAAGACACTTCCTGTATCTCAGTTTCTTTGTTTCTATGGATAAATAACTTTTGTCATCCCTTTACCTCCTTTGCAAAAAAAATATACCTGGTCATGCAGTGAAGTTCAAATCTTGATTTTAAAAATCCTGCCTGTTGGACTTGTGGGAAAAAAAATATCAATGAATTCTATTTCTTTGCAGCTCTTTCACCTCCCTCAGGAATGGCCCAAATGACTGTGCAAAATTACATGCGGTAAGTTCATATATGGTGTTTGGAAGCATGTTGTGAGCTATTCACTTCTGCACTTCAAAATTCAGTGAAGGCATTGCAATTAATTGTGTAGGGAAGCTTTCGATGTCTGAACTGTAGGGTGGCAGGAAGAATATTTGTTAGCTTAATGATGACATCTAGCTTTTCCTAGTATTAAGCTAAATGTGATATTTATAATTAGCCAGAATTGTATGTGGGTGTAAATGCAAAATATTCATGGTAAAATATGGAGTAATCTTTCATGCTAACACAAGCAAGTAACAAGGAGGGGAAGAGGCTTCTGCGCTCTGATGCGTAGATCTCTCCAACGGGATGTGAGTAAAAACAGGGTTGAGGCGCACAGTCAGATGTTCCTACATGTAAGCAACCCATTGTGCAACAGTCGCAGGAGGGAACAGTCGGACGGACCTAGCTGTACATGTGACAGCTGGCAGCCCTTCTCTAATTCCGGCTGGCGGTTTCTTTCCAGCTGGTGAAATCACAGCAGAACTGTATCCTGCACACAATTGCACGGGGGAAAGCACCATCACAAGTAGCCTATTCCCCCCCCCATGTGAACTCAAAAACATATGCTCAGACATAAATGTTCCCTCTGCTGCACACTCCCGAGCAAACAAATTCAGCAACATACACAGTTAGCTTACTCCACCCCACCCATACAGAGAACCCAGAGACACTCCTCTCATGTTATGCATTTTCTAAGCATTGAGTCTATTCACTTGCAGACAGCAGCAGCCAGGCGGGCAATATTTCTGATCCGGCTTCCCAGTGGCGCATGGCACTAGTGGTTAGTGAAAGGGACAAGGGCAAGGTAATGGGGAGATCTGCTTGGGGTGGGCTTTGCTAAACTTTTGTAATATGGTGTCAGGCTTCAGGGAATCTGACCCCCCCCCCACACACACACAGCAGGCTGCCAGTAATAGATAGAAAAGAAGCTCTTACCATGTCTTTTATTCAACGTTCACAGAGAGAGGCATAGAAATGTTACTCTTGGGATAATGGCGTTGCTCCAAGTAATCTCCTCTATTCCCCCCTTCCCTCTCTGTCACCAACAGTACCACCCTCTTTATGGTGGCTGCTTAGGGCCATTTGCCTTTTAGCTTTCTGCTTGACCACTTTCACTGCTTGCCGGGTTCTGGGAGACGGGGGCTCCGGCTCTGCTGTTCCTCCCTCTTCTTCTCCCGTTATCTCCTAGCTTTGCCCTTCTTCTGTCCCAGAACCATGACCTTCTGCAAACCACTGTTGTAAATCTATACTCTCTTCCTCTTCTGTGGGAGGTGCAGGGGGGGGGTGTCTCCACCATTCCTCCTCAGTCCAGTCCTTGACATATGGGGCCCAAGGCAAGCCCAAAATTTGGCATCCCCAAATGGATCATCACAACTATGGATCTTCTCCATTAGGTGACCCCCTCGGCTCAGCATCCTGCATTGCCATATGGGATAGCTCAGTAGGTACAGCATGAGGCTCTTAATCTCAGGGCCGTGGGTTCGAGCCCCACATTGGGCAAAAAGATTCCTGTATTGCAGGGGTGGAGCTAGATGACACTTGTAGTCCCTTCTAACTGTAAAGGTAAAGGTACCCCTGACCATTAGGTCCAGTCGCGGACGACTCTGGGGTTGCACGCTCATCTTGCTCTATAGGCCGAGGGAGCCGGCATACAGCTTCCGGGTCATGTGGCCAGCATAACTAAGCCGCTTCTGGCAAAACCAGAGCAGCGCACATAAACGCTGTTTACCTTCCCGCCGGAGCGGTACCTATTTATCTACTTGCACTTGACATGCTTTTGAACTGCTAGGTGGGCAGGAGCTGGGACTGAACAATGGGAGCTCACCCTGTCGTGGGGATTCGAACCGCTGACCTTCCGATCGGCAAGCCCTAGGCTCTGTGGTTTAGACCACAGCGCCACCCACGTCCCATCTTCTAACTGTAACATTCTATAATTCTGTGGAATCCAGCAGTGCTCTGCCCACTGTGCCAAGCTCCCAGCTACCTTGTCCCCTCCCCTTGGTAACTGACAGTGACGTGTTCCTTTGGGAAGCTGGGTCACCGACACACCCGGTCTGTGCCACCCTGCTACTGCTTCCAGGGACTTCTCTGTGGCAGCCCCCAAATTGTGGAATTCCTTCCTTACAGAGGTGCGCCTGGCCCCATCATTATTCAGCTTCTACCAAATGCTTAAGACACACCTCTTTTCCCTTTGACAGTCAAGGTATTTTTGTGGGACCCACCTGTGCCACTTTGTTTAACCTATACTGTACTAGTTTTGCTTGGATTTTTTTTCCTTTTTATAATGGTGCAAACCGTTTTACCTGTTTTTAATTGTATGGCTGTATGGTAAAGGGCCACTTTAAAAGAGTCTGTAAACAGACAAAACAAAACAAAGCAGGGAAATGCAGTTCTTATTAATTCCTTTATCTTTTTTATGAATTACCTTTTACTTATGTTTCCAGGTGATCTAGAAAAACGGACCTCTGGGGTGGAGGGCATTTGAGGGTGGGCGGGTTGAGGAGAGTGCAGTTCACCCTTTCGTAATCCAGACAGCAAACTAGTTAACAAGTCGCAGCTAGAAATCTTGACAAAATAAAAAGAGGGTGTTCCTTCTGGTATTGCTCGTTGCATGTTACAGAGATAGAGCTTTATTAAAAGCAGTTATATCTTTCTAGAAAGTAGGTGGTTAGAGAACGTGTGCTCCCCAAAGACTTCCATAGATACGCCATCTGTCAAAAGCGAAGAAGCTCTGCCACCTTTATAATTAGCATTTACCGGTACCTAACACCTACCTTCTAACACCTCCTGTAACATACTGTTCCTGAGAACAAATGTGTTTGCCACAGTATCATATATGCTCTTCTCCTGAAGAGCTCCAGCAAAGTAACATTTTGAACTAAAAGAAAGATGCAAATGTTTACTCCAGAAAGAAATTATAATGACATCCCAGAGGACCTTGAGTGTAAACAAATTTCATTGTTGCTTTCTCCCACTCCTATAGATCCCTGCATCAGTTTTCAGAAATGCCTGTCCTTTCACGATGGAACAGTGCTGGCTCATCCCATTCTCTTCCCGGTGCCCCCAAAAGGTCAGCATCAACCAGATTTCATTGTTTGTTTCAAGGTTTGTGGTTTTCACGGTGCAAGGCACATGCCTCAAATTCGGCTATGTGGGGCGGAAAGTTTTTTCTGGTGCTTTGTTTTTCTGCGGAAAATTTTCTGTTTCACAAGTTCATTAGTAGCAACGAGCGGCTGCCAATTGCAAATAAATATTGGGCAAACTTGGCAGTTTTGAAGTGTTTGGCTTTGTTTACTCAATCCAAGTAAAATAAACATGCTAAATTACATCACTCTCAAGGGCATCAGAAAATGTTCTGATGCAAAACTGGGGAAAAAAATCTGATGC
Organism: Zootoca vivipara; assembly: GCF_963506605.1. Taxonomy (NCBI): domain Eukaryota; kingdom Metazoa; phylum Chordata; class Lepidosauria; order Squamata; family Lacertidae; genus Zootoca; species Zootoca vivipara. The sequence goes on along the minus strand of NC_083287.1, from coordinate 8,304,407 downwards.
AAATTGCCCTAATTTCCAACTCAGAATTTTCCCGGAAGCCCACATCGGTGCTCAAAGAAAATATTTATTTATTTATTTGTTTATTTAATATAATATAATTTTCACGCTGCTTGATTGTAAAAACAAAGGCCCCCCCTCCAAAAAAAGGAAAGTGGTTGGACCTAAATTGATATGCATGTTTGTTAGATGATGCAGAAGCCACCCCCATGACCCATTGCAGATGTGTGTGCATGTGTGCAATTCAATTGTTTCATCTTCCAGCATCAGTGTAGTCTGCCCTGGTATCTGACAGTGGTCAAAGCTAGTGAGGATGTGTGCCTGAGCATTTTCCTTTTAAGTGGCTTCACAGCACATGCCAGATTCTCATGGCTCAGTTGTTCCCCTTTTCCTCCAAGCTTCAGACCCTGGTTTAGTTAGGATTAGCAATGTTCAGAATGTTCTCTGGTTCTCTTCAGGAACAATTTTTTGAAACTTGTAATGCTCACCTTAAATAGGTAAAAAAGGTTATGGTAAAGCACCCCTGGACGGTTAAGTCCAGTCAAAGCTGACTATGGGGTTGCGGTGCTCATCTTGCTTTCAGGCTGAGGGAGCCGGCGTTTGTCTGCACACAGCTTTCTGGGTCATGTGGCCAGTATGACTAAACCGCTTCTGGCGTGGTGACGGACACCAGAGCACACGGAAACGGCATTTAGCGTCCCACCCCAGCGGTACCTATTTATCTACTTGCATTGGTGTGCTTTCGAACTGCTAGGTTGGCAGGAGCTGGGACAGAGCCACGGGAGCTCACCCCATTGCGGGGATTCGAACTGCTGACCTTCTGATCAGCAAGCCCAAGAGGCACAGTGGTTTAGACCACAGCGGCACCCATGTCCCTCACCTTAAATACAAGGGGAGTGGACCACCACAGACCTGGAAGTTCTCCTGGATAGACCCAATTTGAGCTAGAGAAGAATTAAAGTCTTCTTTCCCTGCCACCCAGCTCCAAACCCTACCCTCGTCTGAGCCACTTTCCTTTCCTCCTGCTTCAGCAGAAGGGAGAAAGGAGTGGTTTCCTCTCCTCCACTCCTGTTGGCACTTAACGCCCTGCCGAGGCTACATGCAAGATGCCAGAAAGTGTCATTTCCCCAAGTGTTACAGCTGCACTGAAACTATATATCCCAGCAGTCCTAGTGCCTGTTCACAGCTGTAGTAGCATGCTGGGTGCCAGAGAAGGACGTGACAGTGACAGAGACCTCCCTCCCTTTCTCTGTTCTACTGCTGTTGTTGCTACAGCAGGAAGCCACTAAGCAAATTGGGGGAAGGGATGGAATTAGGCAAGAGGGAGGCAAGTACCATAGAAGGGTGAGAGGAAAGGATCTGAACTCTCATCAGGCAACGTTGAGAGAGAGATCCCAATCACATAACCAGGGATGCAACAGGGCCTGATGTGGTTTGAGCAATTCCAGCTGAAGATGAAGTTGAGTTGATCAGAAATCCAGAAAATTGGATTGAGTTGCATGAAAGAGAAAGAGCCAGAGGGCCCTTGGGATGCCTTCCCTCTTAACAGGAGAAGCCTCTCCCACTCTGAAATCATTTGGGGTCTTCTCTCTGTTCACTTCCATTAGGATGTATTGGCCCATGTGTGGTTAGAATAGGGTGGTTAGAATCTGTGTGGTTAGAATAGGGTTGCCATCGACTCAATAGTGGACAGGAGCTCTGTGCCTTTAATTGCCCTACTCTCTTTTGAGTCTGGAAACCTTAAAGAGAAACCAGCAGACCCTTTGCTTGGAAATTAAACAAAGGGTCTGCTGGTTTCTCTTTAAGGTTTCCAGACTCAAAAGAGAGCAGGGCAATTAAAGGCACAGAAGTCCTGTCCACTGTTGAGTCTGGCAACCCTAGGTTAGAAGCCAAATTCTGTGAAGGGTTTGGCTCATGCACTGGCCATGAGGCAAAGCCTTCCTGGAGTTGCAATTCCAGTGTCCTTGAGTGTGACCAGTATTAAACTGAAGGAGCTGCGCAGCGCACTGACCATTGTCTACATTACACCCATTGATTAACTGTGTTTCCAGTTTGATTAATTTCAGGGATGAAAACTTAATACATAATGAAACTAAAACTTTCCTAGAAATCTTCATGACCTGAAAGAGAGTTGTACTTAAGTGAGCGTTGGATGGGTGACAAGCAAAATTATCACCAGAAACTCTTGACATGAGTAATGATTATTGAAATGGACATGTGCATTGTTATGTGGCTTAAGTTATTGGGATGAGATGAGCTATAAACCCAAACAAACAAACAAACAAACAAACAAACATAAATTACTCTTGTAAAGCATAGTTTATTTATCTGAGAACAAATTTAAAGTTTACAATGTCAATTTATATTTGTTGGGTGGTAGCTTCTCATAGACCATTTTGTACTTGTCTAGCTCAGAGATATGGGGACCCAGGTGGCGCTGTGGTTAAACCACTGAGCCTAGGGCTTGCTGATCAGAAGGTCAGCGGTTCGAATCCCTGTGACAGGGTGAGCTCCTGTTGCTTGGTCCCAGCTCCTGCCAACCTAGCAGTTCGAAAGCACGTCAAAATGCAAGTAGATAAATAGGAACCGCTACAGCGGGAAGGTAAACGGCGTTTCCATGTGCTGCTCTGGTTTGCCAGAAGCGGCTTTGTCATGCTGGCCACATGACCTGGAAGCTATACGCCGGCTCCCTCGGCCAATAATGCGAGATGAGCGCGCAACCCCAGAGTCGGTCACGACTGGACCTAATGGTCAGGGGTCCCTTTACCTTTACCTTTAGCTCAGAGATAGCCAATGTCATTACATCCAGATTTTGTTGGGCTCCAACTCCCATCAGGCCAAACCAGCATGTCGAGTAGTCAGGGATGCTGGGAGATGTAGTACAGCAACATCTGAAGGGTACCACATTCGTCCCTGCTCATTTAGCTCCACAATACAGACATGAGACAGGAAGAGGAAGAGTGATAATCCAGTTAAATTGTGCTCAGAGTAGGTCCATTGAAATCAGCCGAGTTACGTACATTGATTTCACTGAGTATGATTCATTCTGGATATATTTTAGCTTAGTGAAATGAAATAACATATCAAGCAAGCAGCATAATTTATGTGCTTGTTTTCTCTATAGTGTCACTGAATGGTTAGATTTCTCGGAAAAGGATCCAGTTGAGATTCTGCTGGATTTGGGGTTTGGTACAGATGAGCCGGACATCTGCACTAAAATCCCTTCCCGGTTCATCAGTTGTGCTTCCATAGCTAAAGGAATCAACATCCGGGTCTTCATTGAAGCTCAAAGAAAACGAATGGATGTAGAAAGCCCCAATTTATGTGGTAAGTAAATAATAATAATAATAATAATAATAATAATAATAATAATAATAATAATAAATTATTTATACCCTGTCCATCTGGCTGAGTTTCCCCAGCCATTCTGGGTGGCTCCCAATCGGGTGTTAAAAACAATATAGCATTAAATATTAAAAACTTCCCTAAACAGGGCTGCCTTCAGATGTCTTTTAAAAATAGGATAGCTGCTTATTTCCACAGGGCGGGTGCTACTGCCGAGAAGGCCCTCTGTCTCGTTCCCTGTAACCTCACTTCTTGCAATGAGGGAACCGCCAGAAGGCCCTCGGCGCTGGATCTCAGTGCCTGGGCTGAACGATGGGGGTGGAGACGCTCCTTCAGGTATACCGGGCCAAGGCTGTTTAGGGCTTTAAAGGTCAGCACCAACACTTGGAATTGTGCTCAGAGCTGCAACGTGCAGGTTTAATGTAAATGTGATAAGTGTTAAAGTAAACCTGAAGTGTGTGCTTCGGGCTTTTATTGCTGGGTGAAGCATGGTTAATGAAAAGTCCAACTCTCTGATTCACCTCTGCAGATATCCAGATTAGACTCAATTAATAGTTCCCTCCAAGATATCTTTATCATGGCAAAGGTTCTCTCCTGGGGCATTTCCCTCGTTGCAATCCATAAATGGCTGGACCATGGGAGTCCTTTTAATAACAGCATGTTTCCCTCTGTCAGGGTTGCTGGTGCATGTGTTCTAAGGTTACACATGATTAGGAATGAATAAATCTGCCAATTCTGGATTCTCACAGTTTCTTACAGTTGTTCCTTTTTCCATTTTTAAGTTTAGTTCACTCCATTTCTGCACCAGTCTACATTTTTAAGAATTCTGCACACAAAAAAATCATATGCATTTTATTCACAGTTTTCCTAATACGTGCAATTTCATAAGCCATTTATCCCAATCGAATGTATTCATTAATATTTAATACATCATCATCAATTTATTTATTTCATATGCATTTTGGGACACATTTTCCCCAAACACACATAGTTTTCGTACACATTTTTGGGGTTGAGAACTGCACCACAAAATTCAAAGAAGGACAAATTTCGGAGGAATTTCAGTTCTGATTCATAAAATAGAGCTGCCAGTCCACTGTACAAATGTTTATCCTACATATAATAGTCATATAACGATGTACAACATGTGAGATGGCCACAAAGCCCTGTGGCAGCAACCACATTGCAGTGTTAACAATACGATCTGAGTTTAGAGATTTAGAGTTGTCTGTCTTCAGCTTGTTGTATGCTTGTGGAAACTTTATAGGTTTGGTCTGCAACTAAACAAATAAATGCATAAGTTTTGTTTTCATCTATCTCAAACGTAAGGACGTTTTCGGCAATTGGAAGTCCTGGATCATGTGACTAGCGCCTTTTCTTCTTTGCTGAATGACATCAACACCATGCATCATAAGTCGGAAGAGAGAACCGGAGAGGAGAATTGTGCAGCGGGCTCTCCTAAGAGGAAACTTGTGGTCACGCAGGCAAAGCGGAGGAGAATAGGTCAGCTCCTGAGAAAAGTGTCCAGGCAGACAACAATGCATGGCCCTCAAGTGTACAGAAATGTTGGCACATGCCAGGCCAAAGAAGGCAATTCTTCTGTTGATGTGGACCTGCACATGGCAATGAGGACTGGCTTGTCTGAAAATCCTGCCTTGGTCCCTCTGAAAGAAGAACCGTTTCCAAGTGAGAAGGAGGCAAAGACTCCACAATCCATAGCAAGTAAACCTTGGATGTTGCACCACCTCCCAGTGAAACTGCCTCAGCTTCCTTCCACCTCTGAGATGCTCATTAAAGACAGACCGCGCAAAGAACCCAACATGCTCTTGACCCATACGCTCAGGAGAGTGTCTAGCTTAAACTGCAAGCTTTCAGATTCCTTTGAAATGGAGGAGGTAAGACAGATTGCTGTGTGTTGTGCATAGATGGGTGATGGAGGCACAGAGGAAAGTTGGTTTCAGTGTACTCCTTATTTTAAAATAGTTTTATGCCACTTTCCAGGCAATGCTTGCCCAAAGTGGCTTATAGCGGTAAAAAATTTGTTAAGTAAATCATAAAAGAGATCATTGTTACGAAATCTACAAAAGAATAAAGCTCATCTAATTAATTAGAAATCCATAGGCCATGAAACATAACTCTAGACCAGGCATCCCCAAACTTCGGCCCTCCAGATGTTTTGGACTACAATTCCCATCTTCCCCGACCACTGGTCCTGTTAGCTAGGGATCATGGGAGTTGTAGGCCAAAACAGCTGGAGGGCCGCAGTTTGGGGATGCCTGCTCTAGACTCATCCCATCCAGTGTCAATTTCATTTTGCCAGTCTTCAGTTCATCACATTTCTGTATCAGTTTGTGATTTTGTCAGGAAGTCCTGAAACAATCCTCCTTTTTGTAAGTAATTTCTCCTAATATGATGAATGCTTATGCTGTTTTCACCAATATATGCACACTTAGGCACATTCATCACACACACACCCAATATACCAATTTTTGTACAATTTTTTTTGTTTGTTGAAGTGTGTACATTTCAAATAATAGGTGAGTTTTGGTTCACCACGTTATTTTGGGAAGGGCAAGTTAGGAAGAAAGGAAACCATATCTCTCCCTTCTGTAGTGGAGAGTGGTGATTGGAAGATTGGAGGTCAGTTACAAGTCTTGCCAGCTTGTTCACCAAGAAGTTTAGAAATAGCATGTCATTTGGGGATTGATGTGATTCTAGCAACATCCTTGTTTTTAGATGCTAGCCTATGAGTGGTATAGTAGGACATGATCATTGAACGATTATTTCCTATCATTAGCTATACATGCTAATTTTGTGTCGTTATGGGTTCGGGTGTATATGAGAGATGGGTTTATGATATAAAATGTGAAGAGGGCAATATTTTCAAGCAGTTTGAGGGGAAGACACACCCCCCCCAAAGAACCCTCAATATACCATCCCAATACTTCGCTCACGTTAATGTGCGAAGTATTGGGATAAGGTGCTTGCAGAAATATATTTAAGATTCTTCTTTTACACAGAGCTTTGAGGCTGAACCAAGAGAAGAGCTGCCAGTTGCTATACAAGCCCTTGGTTCTCTGGCCAGTGACTGGGGCCATGCTGATTTCCCTCCTCCTCTCTGTAGCCAGCTCCTGCAGAGCTGCAAGATATGGAATACAAGTGTGCATAAAGACTTGGATGCAGCAGGCTGAGAAAGGACATCTCTGCATCAAACTAAGTTGTGTCACTTGCTTGTGGGACATGAAAGTGACAGAGATGACCAGGACATAATTTGATACGGAGATGTCCCCCTCAACTGTAGCAATTGCCTTCTCTGCAGTGCATTGTTCATAGTCTCCACTCTGCTTAATGCCCAAATGGTTCTTAGGGGCAGAATGAAAGTCATAAAGACCTGACCATTCATATTCACAATATGAACCATGATTAATTTTTCTCAGCCCTCATTGGGCTGTTTTGGGGAAGGAGGGGGTTGCCCTTAGGGGTTTTTTTTAATGCACTTGTGCTCATCCCTCCCTCTTGTTTCTCAGTGTTTTGTATTCTGCCAGCACTTACCCATGGAGGCCAATCCATTTGGGTGAATAAGGCCCTGCCTCCCCCAACTCAAATTACCCTCAGCCAATTGCCACGTGCATTCTTACTTACAACTAGTCCAGAGAGTGGCCCTGGCTGTCAGCTTCCTCCTTCTTAGTTCCAGTGTTGTAAATGTAGAACTCAACAGAGAAGAGGATGGGGACAAATCTAGAATTAGTTGGCTCCACATATCCTTGGCTCTGGCATCCATTGGCCGCAGGTCTCCCACCTTGCCAGTCTCAATGGGCACCAGTCTACCATTGGCATTCAACACTTGATTTTTCTATTTGAGAGAGATTTCCACTAGGCAAAATTGTGCTTTGACCTGGCAATAGTATCACGTGGAACAGATCTGTGTTATAAACTCTTAACTTACAGCCCCAAACCCAAGTTCTATTTTCAAAGACACATCAACAACAGTAGACCATTCTGCGTTGCTTTGTTCAGTGTTGTTTTAGTTTGAAATCCTAATGTCAAAGTGAAGAAATATACTTTTAATAATAAACAAAAATGAGCTGCTTTAAGGAGTGTTTTTTCCCCTCTCCTGTTGCAGATCCAGAGCTTTGAGGATGAATCTTCCTGGGGAAATCCTCTTGGAAGCACTTCAGGTGGGTATTAGCAACCATAATTGCTTTATAAAATTTTGCAAATTTGCCGTATGTGAGAGCCTTGGAAATAGAATTGCCAGAGATATGGACTGAATGGTCAACCAAAAACATTCCCTCACAACCTGGTGTCTTTATTCAATATATAAACCCTCCCTGTTTTGAAGGAGAGTTTCATATGGATGGATGGGATTCTTGTAAGAGTCAAGTTGTCAATGGGTAGGAGAGTGGGGTGGAAGTAAACAAAAGAGATTGCAGGAAGTATCTTGTTTTCAGTAGACTTTGATTGTTGGCTTTTCTAAGATGTGTTTTCTGAGTAATTCTTATTTGCTGGAAGGTAGGAAGTAGAGCCTGAGGAGATTTCATGGTTGAGTTACACCAGAGATATGTGGTCAAAACAAAAAATAAAAAAAATTCCTTCCAGTAGCACCTTAGAGACCAACTAAGTTTGTCATAGGTATGAGCTTTCGTGTGCATGCACACTTCTTCAGATACACTGAAAAAGAAGTCACCAGACCCTTATATATAGTGAGAGGGTGGGGAGGGGTATTACTTAGAAGGGTGGTGGGAATAGGTGATTGGTTGATAGGAGTGGTAAACCTGTTGACGACTGTTAATGACTGTTAACGACTGCAATTGGTCTTGCAGGAAAAAGCAAGGGGTGAGATGGCTGAAGAAAGCTTTATCATGTATAATGAGATAAGAATCCAATGTCCTTATTCAGACCAGGTCTCTCCATGGTTTTAAGCTTGGTAATGAGTTGCAATTCAGCAACTTCTCTTTCCAGTCTGTTTCTGAAATTTTTCTGTAATAAGACAGCTACTTTGAGATCTTGTATAGAATGTCCTGGAGATTGAAGTGTTCTCCTACTGGTTTCTCTGTCTTGTGATTCCTGATGTCACAAAGGATAAATGGACGTAAATCATTGTTCTATATACACAATGTCGTCATCATATTGGTCAACCATTTAGATCTGCTCTTAGTTGTGTGCTGTGCAAGGTTCCAACTGCATCCAAAGTCTCATGAAAATCTATGTGTGAATTGTGGTAGAATTGGGACCTGCATTTAGGTACCTTGTGGAGGTGTCAAATGCAAATGCCTAGACCAGCCTTCAGTTGGCATCATAAAATACCACCAGGTAATAATGTATGGATTTCATATGTGTTAGTTACAGCAATTGGGGCCTGCCTGCCTGCCTGCCTGCCTGCCCATGAGGTGGGGTGAAACTGCCACCTTGGGGGGGGGGCAGAATTCGAATAGGTGGTTACCTGTACAGGAACCCTGCCCAGTTTGCTACTTCTGCTGGTTACTGAGAAATGGCACTGGTTTTTAGCCAGATCTCATGAGATCTTGCAGAAATCTTGTGAGATCTGGGCACCATTGTTGCAGGTAGGGGGAAGGAAGGGAGACTTCGGCAGCCCAGCAGCATGGTGGTATAGTGGCAGGTGGCTGTTTCATCTCAGGTGGTGAAACGGGACACACTGTCCCTAACAGCAATGATCAGATAGAGAAATGTTGTGATCCAGGGAAGGAGGTGCAGGTGACATTGCTTGGTCTTCCTATATGGACAGGCAGCTTGGGCTGAAAGTAAGGGTAAGAACATGGTCCGTGCAAGTGGTGGTGGCTCCATCAGTTCCGTTTGTGTTGTGCGAATGAATATGCCATAACCAAAGGAGATGTTACGACTCACGATGAACATTGACTAGAACCCACAGTTTGGGAGACATACTTCAACATGTATAATATTTGCATGGCCGCAGCGTGGTGTGTTTGTTCATTATTACTAATTCTAGAGAGCCCCAGCATGCAACTTCATGGGTTGGCTTATTTAAAAGACAAGATAAGATGAGCATTGGGTGAAACATATCTGCTGGATGGCAGAAATTCAAAAGGTAGCATTTCCCATATTAGGCAGGTGGTTTGAACATAGCTAGTAACTGAGCTCAGAAGCAGTCGGTCAAGCAGATAAGTCAAGCAGGATGAGAGAAGGTGAGCCTGTGTTGGAATGACCAGTTGCTCAAACTTAAACGTCATGTGACCCTAACTGAATGGATAACTGCAGGACCAAACTCTTGCCATCTGGTGGTACTGCCAGAATTCCTTGCTGTTTGAAACTCCCTGGGTTGTGTAGCATGGCAAACCCAGCCCTGTGGGAATTCCTGCATGCTGAGGTTCAGCAGGAATATCTCTGTCTTCTTTTAGACATCTCCTAAAAACTTATTCAGGTGTGGCTTTGCAGTATCTTTTTTTTTGTACTAACCGGTATTTATTGCTGTTTTACATTATTTATTATTATTATTATTATTATTATTATTATTATTATTATTTATTTCAGCATTTTTTAAATTAATGACGTTTTTATTTATTTGATTGCAATGTTGTATCCTATATACCATCTTGCTATATTTTTATGAAAATGCCATCTATATTTATTTCAATAAATATAAATAATAAACTATGAATGGGATGACAGGGTATACCCAGTGCTTTTTTTCTGGGGGGGGGACACGGGGCGATGCATACCCCTAAACATTTTGTGAATCTTAGTTTGACCTCATTGAGGGGCAGTATTTCAATATGAGTAGGAAAATGAGAGTACCCCTAAACATTTTTTTTAGGAAAAAAAAGCACTGGGTATACCTCTAAGGAAAACATAGTATTGAAATGTAATTTATACTCTATTTTGTTCCTTACCTTTAAAAAAAATGTCATTATTTAAAAAATGTCTCATTTCAAAACAGAGCTTTGAAATGAGATTTTTCTTGTCCCGAGACTTCAGGTATGGGATGAGTTAATTATTCCAAACAGGCAAGTACTCCCCGCTCTAATTCATGTACTTTAAATCTGGCCATATTTGTAAGAGTTGGTTAGGAGCATAGACTACACTGTATGGTAGATCTAACTGAGCATGAAAGAGAAAGATACAGACCGAGTATTTTGGTTACATAGACATGATGAAAATACTTTCCAATGCACCTAGGTCCCATAGCTCTTGGACCAGGCCTCTGTCCTCATCCAATTGCTCACAATTTTGCACAACACACACACACACACACACACACCCTTCATGCAGTGAAACACCATTGCTTGGCTGCTGTGTGCCATTTCTCTTAGCTGTTCCCTGTGCCAAGCATCTTGATGCTCCTTTCGTCTTTCCTTCCCCTTGAGCCGAATGCGGAGACTTAATTCTAAAAGACACTCAAACCCCAAGCATCTCTAGATAACTTCCAAGGAATACCGGAGTGTTTTCGAGCAACGTGTGTGTGTGTGTGTGTGTGTGTGTGTGTGTGTGTTCTACACAAAATATTACAATTTTTATTAGGCAATTTTATCATTGTTATAAATAAGTAATTGTACTGGGGAGAAGGGATAATCCTTATTTAATTAAATTCATCTATACTCCCAGGTTGGCAGCAACCAGACATATGTGAGACTAATACCCACAGCCTGCCTTGTATGCATGTGCAATTAAAAATTCACTCTACAGTAGCACTGGCAGTTTAGTGTTGCTTTTGGCATTTACAAATTCTTTTATTTTGTGACTTTTTCCCCACCATACACATATGCTGGAGCAGATGTTGCTTATTTGTTGTTTATTCAAATCTGTAAGCTCTGGCAGCAAACGCCATTGTTCTGTAATGAAGCTTTGCTCACTGTCCTGTATTAGGAAGGCCCAGCAAATGTCTGACGGGCACTTAGCTCCCAGCAGGAGGATGTACGTATTTCATCAGCAATTTATACATCCATTTGAGGATCCTGGCTGCAGGGCAGTGCAAAGGAATGGAAAGGCACAGAGCATAGGCAAGATCAGGGCAGCCTGGTCGTAGTAGCCTTATCTTTTATTTTCACCCGAACTTACCTGGTGTGCCGATTCACGGTTCAGCACCTGGGAACAGAGTTGTTATTGCACACCAGTGCTTCCCCCCTTTCAGCTGGTTTTGGGGGAGGATGTGAAGGTGACTAAGATTTTCATGTGGCTGAAAATTCAGCAGCAGCCGCTATCCTTAATTGTAACAGGTATGGCATTTGTGCCTGTTGGTGTCCATCCCTTCCTTTGGGCTTGCCCCCCCCTGCCTCTTCCCCCACCCCCACCCCAGACAGCTTTTTCCAAGGGGGCACTGACCAAAGAAGGAATGGCTGATCCCCAAACCGGCTCTGCTAATGCAACAGCATCCATTGGCTGAAAAGCCCCCTTTGCAGCCCAAGAGGCAATCAATCAGAGAAAGTAACCACCTCCATCTGGCACATGGTAGCCTGGATACTCACTTCCGCAGCCTTTTGTGATTCATCTTGTCCCAACAAGTGGTGCCAGGGACCAAACTGCACTCGAGTCTTTCCAGCAGCTGGGTATATTTACCTCCCCAGCCCGCTGAGCTGACATATTAGCTCCCCTGACTTATTGAGTGGCAATTCTTTTAATTATCACACCTTCCCTTCCTCCTCCTCCTCCTCCTTGCGATCTCTTTCACGTACAGTTTGGCACCATGGGAATATCTGCAGAAGGCAATCGGCATTTTTCTTAATTGACTGTGTTCCAATAGTGTGAATCCTGTTTATTATCCTCCTGTAAAGTACATATGGGAACGATTGCTTGATGGCGAGAAAGAGTGCCACAATGATTTTCCCGTTTCTGATGGCGACGGGCAAGTTCTGTTGGTTTTCACAGATGGTAGTTGCTTGCCAAATGCTAATGACGGGAGCGAAAGGTATTATGTGTGCACTTATTATTTAAAATCTCTCTTCCCCTCCCCCCCCAGTCACATTTCTTCAAATCACATCTCTTAAATTTCCTATGAAATCCTATGGTTCGTATAGTTTATCTGCAAATATCTGCATGTTGACAAATAATGGGCAGAAATAAATAGAATGATGTTTAATGCATGGTCCTTATCATTTGATAGGATTGGCTATTGATTTTTCTTTTTAAAAATCTGGTATAAGAGAGAGCACCACAACATTTCATAGTTCCCTGTCCTTCTCTCTTTCCAAGTTGTTACGTCTTGTCCACTTACACCCTTGCCTAATATTTTTGAGCTGTAACATAATCTCATAGAATTATGGGATATAACTGCATTGGCAGATGTGATTGCAATAGGCTGGTGCTAAACATCTGAGAGGTTGAGTATCCCAGGTCAATCCTCAAACATCTGGAAATAGTAGAGGGATGCTGATTTCCAGTGATTTCCCCATAAGCCTGCCTCCCACCTAGAGCCAGGGCTCCAGATTTGTATTTGCCACATCTCTGGGAAGGCTGAAATGATAAGTTCCGCCCACTATTGTGTGGGCTGGGCGATCCCTCCCTTACCTGGCCAACTCTCTCCTGGCAACGCCCCCCCCCAGCTGGGATTGGGTGACTGGCAGAGGTAGGCGGCTACCTCCAGGTGTCCAGCCGGGGTGGTGGTGAATCCAGACTGTACTGCCGGGAACTGCATTGGATCGGGGGGGGGGGCTGCGTGCAACCACACAAAAGGCGCCCCCTTTTGATGTGGGGAGTGGTTATTTACATTACAGCCTTCAGGACCTTTCCACTCTGTTCACCAAATGCTCTTCATGTTACAGTCTTCAAAATGATCATCAGGTGATGGCATTAGAAGGAAACAAACGTGTATGCCGTCTCTCTGTGGTCAGAAAAAGTCTACCGACTAATCTAGGCAGAGAGGTTAACTGCATCACTGAGCATCGTAACAAAGATTTAGATGTTACAATGCACTGGGAATTTACCAGCCTTAAGTCTGATGTGGAAAAGGTCTGCATCCTGTCCAAATGAATTCATGTGTGACTTTCCTAATGTCACCGGCAGCCTGCCATGGGTCCCAGGGTCCCTCTGCCACATTACCATGCTGCTTTGCTTGCTAGTAAAAATGAGCATGTCACATTGCCACTCATTGATACTGAGCTCCCAACTCTGCCCTCCCCTCTCCTCGCCTGCAAATGATCCCTGGCCGTCTCGCTACGATCCCAGTTGCCTCTTGCTACGTTCATGTTGGGAATGTGAGGGGAAAGATGTGGCCGTGGACGCTCACAAAATCCTAAAGAGTTGAAATGCTTTGGGGAAAGTGTCGAGCTAATCTCAGACGTCGCTTTTTCTCTGCGGCAGGAGATTGACATATCGGCCTCTTTGCAGAGCTCAGTCGAGGTCTGGCTTAGATGAAGTCAAGATAAAAGGAACCACCGTGTCAAATAAAAATCGCCTTCCTTGCCTAAGAACATAAGAAGAGGCCCACTAGATCAGACAAGCATAGCTGCCAAGTACCCCGTTTTCCCCGGGAAACCCTCGTTTTTACTTACCTTTTCCCGGTGGTCCCCCGTATCACTTAGTCTCCCGTTTTTCTCCGTTATTTTCTCCTGCCAGCGGCCATTTTTTTCCTTTCCGATTTGCCTTTCTATGGGCACCAAAAATGGTCGCCACCGGCTTCAAAAGTCGCATCTACGCATGTCCGGAAGTGCATAGACGTGACTTCCGGTCTCGGCGGTGGCCATTTTTGGTGCCCATAGATGGGCGGAGCGACACCGGAGGTTGCGTCGACGCACTTCCTGACATGCATACAAGTGACTTTCGAAGCCGGCGGCAGCCATTTTTGGTTCCCATAGAAGGGCAAAGCGACACCGGAAGTTACGTCAACGCAACTTCCGGTGTCACACGGCTGCCGGTCCTGGATTCTGCAGTCCAGGACTTGGAAGGTAAGGACAAGCAGTCTGTCTGATCCAACATCCAGTTTCCATAGTGGCCACATGGCCAGACTAGAAGGCAGTAGGTCTCTGGTCTTCAGTCTCTGGTCTTCAGTGGCATGTGGCCCCTGAATCCTGAAGGGAGCATATGGCCATCCTGGTTGATAGCCAATGACAGCCTTATTCTATGCATCAGGAGTGGGGAATCTGCGGCCCACTAAATGTGCCTGGGCTGCATTTCCCATCAGCCCCATCCCAGCAGGAGCAGTAGGGGTGGTGTGTGGTAGTCACAGCTTAGCCACCCATCATCATCATCATCATTAATTAAATTTATATACTGGCCTTCACAGACCTGCGGATCTCAGGGCAGTTCACCACACAAAATTCCAATATAGAAGCACAAAATGCCTGATAAAAACAAGAACAAGAACTGAACAAACCAATCACTGCCCACCATCCCTTCCCAAGAGCGCATTTAAAAGGGCATTGGATGTCAACCAGCCGAAGGCCTGGTTGAAGAGGAACGTTTTTGCCTGGTGTCTAAAGGTGTATAGTGAAGGCGCCGGATGAACCTCCCTGGTGAGAGCATCCCACAAATGGGGAGCCACTACAGAAAAGGCCCGTTCTCGTGTTGTCACCCTCTGGACCTCATGTGGAGGAGGCACATGAAGAAGGGCCTCTGCTGAAAGGTGGTCCTTGCGGTATTGTGGTTCTAAGCCATTTAAGGCCTTATAGGTCTAAAACAGCATTTTGAATTGGGCCCGGAAACTAATAGGGAGCCTGCACAGTCAGGCCAGGATCATACCAAATCCAACCATTGGTCTAGTTAGCTGAATCCTCTGTGCACTGACTGGTAGGAATTCTTCGGGGTTTCAGGCAAGAGTCTTTACCTGCCCTGCTTGGAAATCCCATGGATAGAAGCTGGGACAAGGCATATACCCTGTCCCTGAGCTGTGTCTCTGGCACAGCAGTTTACTTGTGTGTAAAAAGTGAACGCGGGTGGTAGGGACGCGAGTGGCGCTGTGGGTTAAACCACTGAGCCTAGGGCTTGCCGATCAGAAGGTCGGAGATTCAAATCCCTGCCACAGGGTGAGCTCCCATTGCTCAGTCCCTGCTCCTTCCAACCTAGCAGTTCGAAAGCACGTCAAAGTGCAAGTAGATAAATAGGTACCACTCCAAGCAGGAAGGTAAACGATGTGTTCCTTGCGCTGCTCTGGTTCGCCAGAAGCAGCTTTGTCATGCTGGCCACATGACCCGGAAGCTGTACGCCGGCTCCCTCAGCCAATAAAGCGAGATGAGCGCCGCAACCCCAGAGTCGGTCACGACTGGACCTAATGGTCAGGGGTCCCTTTACCTTTACCTTTAAAAAGTGAAAGCGACACATGAGCCGGCTCTTATGTTTCTCTGGAACACAATGAAATTACACCAGATTGCATTGCACCTCCATGACAAAAGCCAACCATCCCTGCTTGAGAGTCTTGAATTGTGCAATGCTGTAGCACCCGTGGACTACTGTGGCCACACCAAACTTTCTCATGTTCATTCTCACATGCACATTGGACGTATAGAAGCAGATGCATGGACTCGGATACCTCCTCAGCTATCTCCTCTGTCTCTTCACTCATTGAATGATTAGCCTGATGACGGGGAGTGGCAATTTGCATTGCCTAACCCAGTACCGTGTCTACTTTACTATCTATCTATCTATCTATCTATCTATCTATCTATCTATCTATCATCTATCTATCTATCTAGTTTATCTGCTGCTGCTGCTGCTGCTGCTGCTGCTGCTGCTGCTGCTGCCAAAATGGGAAGGGTGAGAGAAATTTGCTGGTGGGGAAAAATTAGACTCCCCCCCCAAAAAAAACCTGGGGTTAGCCACCTGGGCTGTAACATAATGTTGCTCCCCCCCCCGTCTTATCTACAGTTGACAGTGAATAGTCTCTTCCTTCCTTAAAGACTTTTCAGTTGTGGAATCCCCAACAACACCAGTTCTCCCAGAACCACTTTTATCCCACTTACATCTCTTGGAAGCCGCGGGGTTGGGGTGAAGGTTTGCCACAGCTGCAATGGCATCTCTGTACTTTCAAACACTCACAGCTTTGTGTCTCATTTCATTAGGACTCGACACAGATGTCAGTCGGCTTTTTCTGCTGTTTGGCAAGGATTAGGAACTGGACTGGAGCCAGTTAGTGAGATGAAGATAATATGAACAACTGGGAAGGCAGGACACTGTGAGAACCTGACAAAGATGAATTACGTACAGGAAATGGTCCAAAGCCATCTTTTAAGGTGGTTTTGGGAACTTGGGGTTCTGTGGATAACCTCCCCATCATATTGGAACCAGTGGCAAAAATATGTTAAGATGCTTTAAATCCTTCTAAAATGGGCTTTAATATTATGCTTTTGCCTCTGAAATACAGAATCCAAAGTGGCCAACATCACTGCAGGTGCTTTTTGAAAGACCCTCAATTCCCCCCACCCTGAACTATACTTATCCCAGCCCTGGACCAGCACCGTAGCATCCTATCACATCTGCACAAGAGGGTGGGTGGGGGGAGAGACAGCACTGCAGGGGGTGGGTCAAAGTTACCGTATTATTTTTGCTGCTGTTGTTGCTATTTATTGTTGTTGTTGTTTAGTCGTTTAGTCGTGTCCGACTCTTCGTGACCCCATGGACCATAGCATACCAGGCACTCCTGTCTTCCACTGCCTCCCGCAGTTTGGTCAAACTCATGTTGGTAGCTTCGAGAACACTGTCCAACCCTCTCGTCCTCTGTCGTCCCCTTCTTCTAGTGCCCTCAATCTTTCCCAACATCAGGGTCTTTTCCAGGGAGTCTTCTCTTCTCATGAGGTGGCCAAAGTATTGGAGCCTCAGCTTCAGGATCTGTCCTTCCAGTGAGCACTCAGGGCTGATTTCCTTAAGAATGGATAGGTTTGATCTTCTTGCAGTCCATGGGACTCTCAAGAGTCTCCTCCAGCACCATAATTCAAAAGCATCAATTCTTCGGTGATCAATGGATCAATGCCTTGTCGTGGCGAAGGGGCTTGAATAACTCAGAGAAGCTATGAGCTATGCCATGCAGGGCCACCCAAGATGGACAGGTCATAGTGGAGAGTTTTGACTAAACGTGATCCACCTGGAGAAGGAACTGGCAAGCCACTCCAGTATCCCTGCCAAGAAAACTCCATGGACAAAGACAACATGCTATTTATTACCCACCCTTTACTCTAAGGTCGCAGCCTTAGATGTTAAGACACAGCATTATTAATATAATAATATTATTTTATATAATAATAATAATAATAATAATAATAATAATAATAATAATAATAATGTTATTTTACAAACACAAGTCCTGCATCCTGTCAGCTATTCTCTGATCTGTACTCTAGGCAGCAGTTGCAGCAACAGTGGGGACGCATCCCTCCACTAGTTTATGTACTGCCCGGCTGCACACATGCAGCCAGAGACTTCACTTGCATGGAGGCTGCCTCTGCTCTTCCCTCTTCAGCCCTCTCCTGTTACCAGGAGACAGTGGTGCAGGCAAGGATGGGGAAGCACCCAACCTTTCACTTGCCTGACCTGCCTCTTGCTCCTCTTCCTGGTGTGCTCCAACCTCCTGCTTTGACGCTTCCCCTGTCTCTGACTCTTGCCTCCTGGATGACACAGATCCCCACAAAATACTGCCCCCCTCTCTCAAGTCAGACTCCACCCCCCCTTCCCACACTCATCAGCATCCTGCCAGTCCATGACATCAGACATAGGCTGTTTGGTCACTTTCCTCTCCCAGCTTTCAGTTTTTCTTTCCATCTGACTACTGGAGTTTTTGTGATAGAGATTCCCCCATGAACTCATAATATATGGTATGTATCTGCCCCTCTGCAAATTTTGGGCTTTGCTTAAGCATTCTGATACCTCTCTCTTGTTTCTCAGTTGGCTCTGTTCAGACTCCATTTCTATCAGCCCTCACACACCTGAGTTTGCCATTAGGTGGAGTGATATTTGACAACTGCCACCATTTGTCAATACTTGGCTGCAGATATACAACAGCAATTATGTTTGACATCCATCTTGTGATGCAATTGTATTAACAACTCATTCCTTTGGCCAGTTTAATGTCTAATTTCTATTCCAGAATCCCAGTGCTGAATTTTTAGACTGGATCTCGACAACAAATACCAAATTTTGACATTTGGAAGTTCCACATATTTCAGAGCTTTGCAAAATGTCATTTTGGCATTATTACAAAGAATAGTAGTGAAGAAACAAAACTGGAGCAGTTGGATATAAAATCCCCTGGGCTACATTAATTTGATGTTAGTTGGTCTAAGCCACTTTAATGCCTAGGTTGAATCATATGCTCTGTAGTTCATTGTTCCAGGCATGTTCTTCACTGAACTTTTCCTCCATGTTAGGGATAGAGGGGAAGTTCTATTTTGTTCGCATTTTAATGCAAAGCTACCTAATCCACACTTCCAAACTAGAACTTCAAAGCTCACAAATCGCTGAATTTTGCGATGCAATCCTCCAAGAAAACGATTTGTACAAACATGCATAGGTTAGGGAAATAGTTGCATTAAAATTCATATATTAGAAAACGGTATTCAAAAATGCATTCTGTTAGGGGAAATTGCTCACAAAGATTGTCAGCCACACCTGCATTCAAAACTGTGTTGGCAAGGAGAAATTTGCACTAGAACGTTGACAAATTTTCAAGAGGAAATTTGCAAATCATTGTGAACTGAATTGAAGATTGGGAAAAGGAGAAAATGAGAGAAGCCAAATACACCGCACTATCTACTGTGGTGTGTCAGTTCCTTCACCAGTCCATGATAACACACACGGAGTACATTGTCTTCCACCTTAATATGTTTTGCAATTTAGTGGTATATAAATATAAATATACTTTTATAAATAAAGAAATAAAATGTGTGTTTTTTCAGAAGTGAATCTAGCCAAGCTCAATGAGTTTTGCTCTTAAATATGCATGGATCTGATTGCAGCCTTAGTCTTTAATTTTTTTGTTCCATTGCTATTCCTACAGTCAATAGGGACACAGGCGTCGTAAAAGAGTTTATCTGAGTGTTCACGTATTTCAAGTTTTACACTGGAGGTTTGTCTGCTGCTGCCACCTACTGGTCATTTTAAGGTTTGAAGTTAAGGTTTTTAAATCGCTCCGTACCATTGATTTCCTTGGTCTGTTGAATTTGGTAGACTAGTATGGCCTAAATAGTTTTGTATCTCCTATATGTCAGAGAAATTCTGCTGATCTTTTTGGGAATATGATTTTGCTGAGGAAAAGCCAACTCTGTAAGGCTTTAAATCTCAAGCATCTCGTCAGAAGCAAGGTGCTTACTATATTTGAAAAATAGGTTTATATCTGAATATAACCAGGTAGGGCAACTTTCTACCAGGATTACTGATTTCCCAATGAGATTGTGAGAAGCAGAGGTGAACCGTTCTCCCTGAAATGTGTGGCACAACTGCATGTGCACCCACTCAGAAGTAAGTCCCTCAGAATTCAGTGAGGCTACTCTCATGTAAATATGCATAGGATTGCAGCCCAAAAGTTCCTTGATGAAAAAATGTCTGTTGTTTGAAACACCTTGGGCCCTATTTTTACAGTAAATTTTGTTTTTAGAATAAAGGTGTGTGTCCTCCTTTGAGCTTTGCCATAGCTTTGCAATTTAGTGGTATATAACAGCAGCAGCAGTTAAAATTAGCAGGCAATTTACTAGTGTCACTATCGTAATCTTTGCTTTTACAGCCTTCCTTATGCCCTATAACAAAAAAGTTACATAACTGTATTTACCTTTGCTGCTGTGGCCTTTGGACATCTGGAATTAATAATAAACCTGAAGCAGAGCCACAGAACACAACAGCAGAATGAATTCTTAGCAAGATCAATGTGTGATTTTTTGAAAAATGGAAAGCTTCAAATGGAACGTCACAATTGAAGAAGAGTCGGTGGTGGTGAATAGCATGTGTGGTCCCCTGCACTTCCACCTCCAGGCTCCAGATGGTCCAGGGTTGCCCAGCTTTAGTCTAGTGATGGCACCTATTGTTTAAAAGCTGCAGGGCACCGTGTGTTTGTGCAGCCTATTCTGGTCGGGCAGAAGTGTCCTTTATGAATACAGCAGCAGTGAGGGTACCACTCTTCTATGGGGTCACTCCTTTAACATTTAAAACATTGCTGCACGAATTGTGCTCTTCATGTTGTGCGCCACCCTGGGGTCTTTGGCTAAATGGTGGTGTACAAATGGGACCCAGGTGGCGCTATGGGTTAAACCACAGAGTCTAGGGCTTGCTGATCAGAAGTCGGCGGTTCGAATCCCTGCAATGGGGTGAACTCCCGTTGCTCGGTCCCAGCTCCTGCCCACCTAGCAGTTCGAAAGCACATCAAAGTGCAAGTAGATAAATAGGGACCGCTCCGGCGGGAAGGTAAACGGCGTTTCTGTGCACTGCTCTGGTTCGCCAGAAGCAGCTTTGTCATGCTGGCCACATGACCCGGAAGCTGTCTGCGGACAAACGCCGGCTCCCTCGGCCTATAGAGCAAGATGAGCGCCACAACCCCAGAGTCGGACACGACTGGACTTGATGGTCAGGGGCCCCTTTACCTTTACCTTTACAAATTGAATAAATAAAAACAATGTTTTAAAAAATAAAGGCCCAGCACCTACTGGGATGAGGCCAATCTGACTAGGCAATGACACTGGATCAACAACTGCAAGGTAAGGAGGTGCTATGAATAACAGGTCTCACCCGTATGATGTTGGACTTTTAACCATTGTAGCAGCATTGTGGGATGAATTGCAGAAATGTGGCCCCTCTGGCCCCTCTGGAAGAATACATGAGCACACGACCTGCCTTCCTCCTACATGCATAGCCATTGGAGAGTCTGGAGCATTACAAACTGCATATTCATAAGCACCCTTTGGGCCGTATCCCTGATTGCTTGAACGGAGCCTAGGCACGATCAGTTTGTACTTAGGTATAGGCTTTTTCTCAAGCTATGCATTGAGGGAGAGTCGTGAGCAGGCAGAGTCCTCCTTCCTTTATTATCTCCCTCTTTCTTCAGGCTGGTCCTCCTCTGTTCCTATCTGGTGCGAGGGACAAACAATGGAACACCCTCTAGTGATTGCCCATGGACATCCCCAAGATAATATGCTCCAACTTTAGAACTAAAATAAATAACAGAGAACTTCTCACTCTCTCGCTCGCTCACTTGGCTGTCAAGAGCAGCAGATGCTGAAACCACCTGAAATAAAGGCTGAAATAAAACTCTCCAGTCGTCATTTCAACTACTTTCCTTCTCACCTTTATTTTTCTAATTATAGATGTGATAGTGACAAGAACAAACAGTTGCCAGTCTGACAGCAGTGGATTTCTGGAAGATCCTTCAGAGCCTTTACCTCTCCAGGTGAGTGGGGACCGAGAAGCCTAAACCTAAAAAAAAAGAGATCACATTGTAATTTGGAACAAGGGTGTTCTGCTGATCGTGATGTGGGCTTCCTTGTTGACATGCTAAATCCAGTTTTGGATGTCCATGCGAAATATTTGTTGTTGTTGTTGTTGTTGTTTAGTCGTTTAGTCGTGTCCGACTCTTCGTGACCCCATGGACCATAGCACGCCAGGCACTCCTGTCTTGCACTGCCTCCCGCAGTTTGGTCAAACTCATGTTCGTAGCTTCGAGAACACTGTCCAACCATCTCGTCCTCTGTCGTCCCCTTCTCCTAGTGCCCTCCATCTTTCCCAACATCAGGGTCTTTTCCAAGGATTCTTCTCTTCTCATGAGGTGGCCAAAGTATTGGAGCCTCAGCTTCACGATCTGTCCTTCCAGGGAGCACTCAGGGCTGATTTCCTTAAGAATGGATAGGTTTGATCTTCTAGCAGTCCATGGGACTCTCAAGAGTCTCCTCCAGCACCATAATTCAAAAGCATCAATTCTTCGACGATCAGCCTTCTTTATGGTCCAGCTCTCACTTCCATACATCACTACTGGGAAAACCATAGCTTTAACTATACGGACCTTTGTCGGCAAGGTGATGTCTCTGCTTTTTAAGATGCTGTCTAGGTTTGTCATTGCTTTTCTCCCAAGAAGCAGGCGTCTTTTAATTTCGTGACTGCTGTCACCATCTGCAATGATCAAGGAGCCCAAGAAAGTAAAATCTCTCACTGCCTCCATTTCTTCCCCTTCTATTTGCCAGGAGGTGATGGGACCAGTGGCCATGATCTTGGTTTTTTTGATGTTGAGCTTCAGACCATATTTTGCGCTCTCCTCTTTCACCCTCATTAAAAGGTTCTTTAATTCCTCCTCGCTTTCTGCCATCAAGGTTGTGTCATCTGCATATCTGAGGTTGTTGATATTTCTTCCGGCAATCTTAATTCCGGCTTGGGATTCATCTAGTCCAGCCTTTCGCATGATGAATTCTGCATATAAGTTAAATAAGCAGGGAGACAATATACAACCTTGTCGTACTCCTTTCCCAATTTTGAACCAATCAGTTGTTCCATATCCAGTTCTAACTGTAGCTTCTTGTCCCACATAGAGATTTCTCAGGAGACAGATGAGGTGATCAGGCACTCCCATTTCTTTAAGAACTTGCCATAGTTTGCTGTGGTCGACACAGTCGAAGGCTTTTGCATAGTCAATGAAGCAGAAGTAGACGTTTTTCTGGAACTCTCTAGCTTTCTCCATAATCCAGCGCATGTTTGCTATTTGGTCTCTGGTTCCTCTGCCCTTTCGAAATCCAGCTTGCACTTCTGGGAGTTCTCGGTCCACATACTGCCTAAGCCTGCCTTGTAGAATTTTAAGCATAACCTTGCTAGCGTGTGAAATGAGCGCAATTGTGCGGTAGTTGGAGCATTCTTTGGCACTGCCCTTCTTTGGAATTGGGATGTAGACTGATCTTCTCCAATCCTCTGGCCATTGCTGAGTTTTCCAAACTTGCTGGCATATTGGGTGTAGCACCTTAACAGCATCATCTTTTAAAATTTTAAATAGTTCAGCTGGAATATCATCACTTCCACTGGCCTTGTTATTAGCAGTGCTTTCTAAGGCCCATTTGACTTCACTCTCCAAGATGTCTGGCCCTTCATGGATCAATGCCTTGTCGTGGCGAAGGGGCTTGAATAACTCGGAGAAGCTATGAGCTATGCCATGCAGGGCCACCCAAGATGGACAGGTCATAGTGGAGAGTTTTGACTAAACGTGATCCACCTGGAGAAGGAACTGGCAAGCCACTCCAGTATCCCTGCCAAGAAAACTCCATGGACAAAGACAACAGCCATGCGAAATATATCACTTCTCAATTGCAGGAATTATCAGTGGCTATTTTCTGACTGATAAAAGTGCCTGTCTGGACGTTTTTCCTTGTACGGTATACTGAGAAGTTCTAAGCCATGGGTAGGCAAACTAAGGCCCAAGGGCTGGATCCGGCCCAATCGCCTTCTAAATCCAGCCCACAGACGGTCCAGGAATCAGCGTGTTATTACACGAGTAGAATGTGTCCTTTTATTTAAAATGCATCTCTGGGGTATTTGTGGGGCATAGGAATTCGTTCATTATTATTTTTTTCAAAATATAGTCTGCCCCCCCCAAAGTCTGAGGGGTAGTGGACTGGCCCCCTGCTGAAAAAGTTTGCTGACCCCTGTAAGCCTAAATTTCAGATATGTTAGCAGTGCCCATGCTAATCTTCCTAGCAAGATTCTTCTTCGCAGCTGAAGGCATGTGCCAACTGCAACACACACAGCACAATCCTAAACATGTTTACTCAGCAGTCAGCCCATAAGCTCAATGGGACTCACTGCATTCCTGCATTTCAGGGGGTTGGACTAGATTACCCTCAGGATCCCTCCAGCTTCATGAATCTATGATTCTACATGGACTCAGAAATAAGTCTAACTTATTCCAGTGGAGCTTACTTCCAGGCTGGAGTCCTAAACACCCTAGGAGGTACGCCCCATTAAACACTTCTGAATAAGCAGGTACGGGGCTGTGTGATTAGAAGAATAGGCTAAAGCCTTCCAGTTCCACTGGCCTTCTACTGTTTGTGAGAGGCTGGGAGTAGGGATACATGAATCTGTCAATTTGTTTACCATTTCCCCAATTTTAAGTTCAATGTACCAGCATTCTCACATCTGGTTGTGAATTTTTTAAAAAAATAAAAATAAAAATCAACAGAATTTTAGTACATATGTCTCTTGACAGACTGTGTGCAATTTTGCCTACTATATACAGTTTCCGCCAAACAATTTCCCCATACATTTTGCCATTTTGTATGCTGTTTTCATATATGCATTTTTGTGCATACTCCTCTCATACAGACAATTTTGTACACTTTCGTACACTTAAAAAAAAGAACTTGCAAAAAGCTAAAGTAAGCAATTGTGCTGAAAACAATGGGTTGGATTCAGACTAAACAGCAGAATCCTATATATGTCTCCTCAGAAGAACACTGAGTTGAGGTGCGGATTACTCCCAAGTAAGTGGATATAGAATTGCAACCTAATTGAACTTAGCTCTTAGTGGTTCCTCTTCATCTGGCCTTACACCAGATTCACTCCATAGTAATGTTAAAGTGATATTATTTTTCTTCCAGGGCTTGTCTCTGCCTGGTAATTTGAGACTTAGCTGCAGTTCCAATGACTGTCAAGCATTCCTGCGACAGAGGAAAGATTCAGCTCTGACTAGCCAGGATCTTCTGCCCGGTGCTAGCATATCGAGAGCAGATGGTAGCAATGCTGCATTCTTGCCCAGCCTCAGCAGAGAACACACTTTTCAGGGAGAGGAGATATTTTATTCCATAAATGAAGAAGATGATATGTGTGAGACTTGCAGTGGTCCGTTTGAAAGCGCAGCTGAAGAAACCCTACAGGATATGGAGGGGAAGGAGTTGCAAGTACAACAGAAGAGAGGAGATAGTTGTGTACAGGGCTGCACTTCGCAACCTTGTCATACTGACAATACAAATCCGGGTGATGATAGCCCTTTAGATAGGAACGGCCTCTCCTCTTCTAGTGAAAGGCACCAAAGTTCTGCTCTCCCAGAGGGAAGCTGTGTGACTGCCATTGACCTCAGTGGCCACCAAATCAGTGAAGATACAAGAGGAAATGAAGAATGTTTGACTGAAAGGGAGGAAACGAGAGACGGATGTGAAGAAGGTCTTCCCGAAAGTATTGCAGAATGTGTGGAAGGAAAGTACTCTGTGAAGGGTTGTAGAAAGTCGGACTCCCTTGTTGTGGAGGATGTCGCAAGCGGGTGTCGGGAGACTGATATAAATGGGGCGGTTAGATCTTTGGATATATCTGGAGCGCCCAAAAGTGAGCATGACATGGTGGCTGCACAACCAGAGATCAATGCCATCTTGAGAAGCCCTCTTCATGATTCTAGCCTTTCCCCTCACTGCTTCAAAGAGGGAGACATTAGCGCCTCGGACACATTGCCAACAGGTACGGAACTGGGCGAAGGAGGAACTGGTGCTAAAACAAATACTAGCCTTTTAAAATCTGTCACTGTTCAGATGCCTTCAAGACTTATGTCAACGCTGCGGAGCTTCTCACTGGGTGAAGCTGCTGTAAAAGGTCAATATCTGGATTTCGCATCCAAGGATGAGCCTCAAATTGCATCAGTACCAGGTATGCCAAAAGAGGACGAGAAGCAAGTGAGAGAAGCTTCTATTCAGACTGACAGGAGCCACAGAAAGATAGCAGCTCTCCCTCTGTCTCAGACTCTCCCTTTGTTTCATGGGCATGGACATCTTGTGAAGTCTGCATCTCTGGATACAGGACTTTATGGGAAATACAGATCTTACTGCCCGGAGCCTTTCAATGCCTGGTGTGCCCAGCATAGAGGTCCCTGCTACCCTTTGTGCTCCCATCACTGCTGTTTGTTGTGGCCTTTTCCCTTAGCTCCTTCATGCAGACGTCCAGTGGCCTGCTGCTCATCTCATGCCACCATCGAACTGCAGCTTCTGAAAACTCTCAAGCTATTGCAGGACACAGCAATGAGAAATATTTCCTCGGTGAGTATATAACTCAGTGGGCTGCGATTAGGGTTGCCTATCCAGCAAGTGTTCTGCTGGTTCAAGTAAAATCTGCTATATATTTTGGAAAGTTGTTCATCTGCTTGCCATGCATTTGGACACCAGGATCATAACCAAATTTTGCAAGATGGTTCTTAAGACCAAGCAGCAGGTTTTCATCTATGTTTGTGTATAATTGGGTGCCATTTTGAATCAAGATGGTAGACTGAACCTTTCAAAACTGCATTGATTTTAGCCACTGGTTTCAAAACAGCACTGATATTTTGCTTCCATAAAACTCCTAAGCTATGTTGGGTATGAGGTTGCTATTAATCAATACAGGGGTTTTAAACAGTAGATTAGGAAGCTGTCTTACACAAGGACAGACAATATGCCTAGCTAGTCCAAGAATGTAAGCTCTGACTGTCTCCAGGGGAAAAACACTGACTTTTCACATCACTTCCTACCTGACATTTTAACTTGAGATTCTTACCTGGCTTCACTTGCCCATCCTTGCCCTTCTGATACTTCTAATGAGGGGAATGAATGTGTCTGAGTGGCATGTCTAATCACAGTGTCTGTGGGCCTATTCAGACATGGATTTCATATATACAAAACGTGTGGAGACAGAACCATGATCTCACCCCACTTGGCCAAACCTCTGAACACCTCGGTTCTTTTCAGAGATTTGGCTGAACACTCAGAGGCTGCCAGTGGGAGCACCATGTGTGATCCTGTTCCCCTTTCTGTACATGCAATAAACACAGAATAGCCATCTGCACAGGGCCAGGGCCTCCGGGAAAAGGTATGCATAAAAGGCATGCATTCCTACATAAAGGAAGGAGACCCGTTTACATGACATTTTGCCAGTGCTGCCTGTTCCATGTTTTACATCATGCTTCAAGGAGGGTCTAAATCATTGATTTCTTTGTATTTGAAACACAAGGTTGTAGCTAATGAGGCTGTGACGGAAAGCAGATCCAGACCAGAGTCTGATGATGCAGTCCCTCTGAAATTCCACCAGAGTGCTGGAGCCTCTCGCTGATGGGCTATGGAGTCAGCTAGCCACAGAAGGGGAATGAACAGCCTTGGGGGGGGGGCATAGTCTAAGAGGTGCCAGTGGTTTGACCGAGGATGCCTCCATGAAGTTTTAACTTTATTTTTCTGTTGAAAGAGTGTGTTGGTAATAACAAGGGTGTGTGCTGCACATATCGTCAAAAGTAAGATTCCGTTCTGGTTGCTGTTGCCATCTCCTTTCCCAATAGTATCAGGCCACAGATCGAAATCTCACCCAACTCTTGCATTAAAATCACCCAGGAGGATAATTTTATCTTCCTTAGGTGTCTCTGATAGGACGGTATCCAGCCGAGAGTAAAAAAATTCTTTAATGTCTTCATCGGCATCCAGTGTTGGTGCATTAAGCGCTTATAATAGTAGCCTGTTGGTTTTTGGAGAGCTTTATTTGAAGGGTTGAGAGTCGCTCATTAATGCCGGTAGGGACTTCTGACAGGAGCTTCACAAGGTCGTTTTTGATAGCGAAGCCTACCCCATGTATTCAATGTTCTTATACAGATAGACCTTTCCAGAAGAATGTGTAGCCTCCTTTTTCTTCCTTCAGTTGTCCCTCGCCTGCTTTTCGAGTCTCTTGAAGTGCTGCAATATCGATGTTAAAACATGCAATGATGGCAGTTCTGCCTTCAGGACGTATATTCCATGTTCCAAAGTTCAATTGTCTTTTACGACCACTAGGTGGTGACCCCAACAAAAGTGGTCAACAAAAGAGGTTTAAAGACTGTCTCAAGGCAAATCTTAAAAAATGTAGTATAAACACTGACAACTGGGAAACACTGGCCTGTGAGCGCTCCAGTTGGAGAACAGCCCTTACCAAAGGTGTCATGGGCTTTGAAGAAACTCTCAGGACGCAAGGGAGAAATGTGCTAAGAGGAAGGCATGCTTGGCAAATCCACACCATGATCAACTCCCATGTGGAAACCAATGTCTCCACTGTGGAAGGACGTGTGGATCCAGAGTTGGCCTCCACAGTCAATTACGGACCCATTGTTAAAACTGTGTTTATGGAAGACAGTCTTACTCGGCTACGAGTGATTGCCAAAAAAGAAGAAAGGGGGGGGGACAAAAGGAGCAGTTTCCCAGGGAGAGAGCCAGATGGGGCCGAATTTAAGATGAGAGATAGGATTTGGTTGTGAGATACGGCTAAGGTTCAGGTTAAGAGAGAGGGTTTGATTGGAGTTGGGAGTTAGGGAGTGAGATAAGGAGAACTGGTTCTGAGTACCCCACACTGGGACTGAGCCTTGCAGCTTGGATAGGGAGACCAGGTTGAGGGTCTGGAGAAAGTATGCAGACAGGAGGGTCCTGGGAGGGCTGAGTTTGAGCCAGGAGAGGTAGGTCCTGTGGGAATTCAGGCTCCCTGGGTCTCAGTCTAGCCAGGAGGGGAGAGTTCTTCTAGGTAATGAAGACTCCCAACCCAGTCACAAGGGGTGAGGGGACCCCCTGGGTCTGTTATACCATTTGGAATACCTTAGTTGTGGGATGGTTAAGAGAGTGGGTCACTGCAGAGATGTGCCCCTCGCTCATGAACCAAAGTATTACCGTATTTTTTGCTCCATAAAATGCACCTGACCAAAAGACGCACAGAATTTTTAGAGGAGGAAAGGGGGAAAGCCCTGTTTTTTGGGGATCGGCTCACTGTTGTGCAGCTTCTTTTGCAAAGGGGGAAAGCCCCATTTTTGGGGGGAGATCAGCTCACAGTTCTGCAGCTTCTTTAGGAAAGGAAAGGGAGCCATTTCTACAGTTTCCAGACAGATAATCTAATCAGCCAGTCACATGTCAGCTGGGGAAACACAACAATGGAGGCCTGGGCAAGGGGACGGGGCCAGGAAGGGCGCTAGGTCTCTTATCTCCCTCCGTGATCTCTTGCAATCAGCTGCTGAGAGGGTTCGTTTAAACATCCTCCTTTCCTCTTGTAAGCCTTTAGCACTTTCTTTTAAAAGGCATGATCTGCTTTTCGCCCCTGGGCAATTTGGCTCCAGGGACCATGCATTTGCTCCATAAGACGCACAGACATCTCCTCTTACTTTCTAGGAGGAAAAAAGTGCATCTCATGGAGCGAAAAATACGGTAAGCTGCGAAAGGAAGTGGTATGGTGTTGAAAATATTTAACTGTAATATCTAAGTGACAGAAACTGAGTTGAGCATTTTACCATAAATTCTGGACACCTGAACACCTACCACCTGAAGCGTGACACCTAATTTTTAGTAACTGAAATTTAAGAGGAACTGTACCTATAGTGGTGTGTTCAAGCCTGAAACATCTTAGAGTTAATTAAAGTAAACAAGTTAACTTCTACCTGAAAGAACGCATTTCCTCACCCACTTTGTTTCATAAACCGTTTTTGTTTAATAAAACTTCTCTTGTTTGTTTGATTATTTTGTGCCTGAGACTCTAATCATCAAGTTTTCCCTCATACAAGTCCCCCCACTGGATAAGCTGTGGTAAATTGCAGAAACTTGTGTAATTGGTGTACCGTGAGGTGGGTGCACTATAATTAATTGGGGGCAGTTAGTGGGAGTGGAGCCACCACATTATTAATCGGTGGTATTAATTGGGTGGATTTGCTACAGGGGCCTTAATCCCTAGTGGTTTGAATGTGAACAATAACTATCAGTAAGGAGGAAATGGGGTTCACAACATTGAGATGCTTTTTGTAACATCTTCGCCACCCCCACCCCACCCTGGCCATGTTACAATTTTTTTGGAATGTTCCAACACTTGCAAATGCCCACTAGATGGCAATGTTCATTAACTCGCTCAAAAGTGACTAAGCCCTTTCGAACTGCATGGACAGTATTCTTTCTTGTGATGACTGATAGAAAAGGTTTTCCCCTGAGGAAACCTAAATGATAATGCAATGGCCTGACAAGGCAGCACTGTACCAAGATCTACTCTTGGAGGAAAAGAGAAGAATCGATCAGATTAAATAGCTCTGTTGGTAGAGCATGAGATTCTTAATTCCAGGGTCATGGGTTTGATCCCATTGGGTAAAGCAATTCTGCATTGAAGGGGGTTGGGCTAGATGACCCTCATGGTCCCATCCAACTCAATGCTTCTATGATTCTACTCCTGTTTCACTCTTCATTCTATTAAATCATTATCTTATATGGCTTAAAAACAAAACCAGAAAGAGATTCCTCTGCCCATATGTTCCTAGCTTTGAGATGTGAGCATGCGACCTCAGGATCTTACGTTCCCTTGACCAGGGCCGGATTTAGGTTTGATGAGGCCCTAAGCTACTGAAGGTAATGGAACCCTTTATATGTGATATTTTAGGGAGCAGGCTGGCAGGCGGGGCCCATTACTTACATCATAGGAGCCTACACAACACAAAACACTGTTGCTGTATGTAGGTTTTATTTTATTTGCTTTTATCCTATATTTTGGAAATGTACATCCAGGGGTTTTTTTCCTTTTTTGGGGGGGGGGCCAAGAGAGTGGGGCCCTAAGCTATAGCTTGTTTAGTTTATACAGTATGTAAATCCGGCACTGCCCTTGACACATGTACCAGAGAAGTAGTGTGGGAAAAGGTGGCCTTTGGTAAAACTGGTGAATGTCTGTGAAGAGACACAGATACAGTGGTACCTCGACTTACGAAGACGATCTGTTCCGCAGCGCTCTTCATAAGTCGAGGTCTTCGGTTGTCGAAGCACCCATTCTGTGCATGCGTGAAGCGCGATTTTGCGCTTCTGCACATGCACGGACTGTGTGTGCCGCTTCTGCTCAGGCCCAGAACGCGCGTACGGTGACAAGACTTCGGAAGTCGAAACCTTCGGAAGTCGAGTCATTCGTGTGTCGAGGTACCACTGTATCTGTTTAGGTTTATATAAGGTTACATGTGTATGTGTAGAAATCTGAATGTGTGCATGCATTCATAACCATAGACGTTCCATTTAGTACTTGAGCTTCTCAGGATGCTCCTTCCTACCGGTAAGGTGTGTGTAGTTTCTTGAGCGGTTGAAACTGCCAAACAGGTTGGCCTGTCTACCTATAACAGGTGTGGCTATATGTTGAATTGTTGCCTCTTCTTGATCTTACGTTTAGTGCACAGTCCATGAAATTGAAGTCATGAGGAATTTGTGCCAGAAGTTTCGAGAACGGCTGGATGAGATTGAGCAGCACATGATGGAGCAGGAGGCTCTCTTTTCCAGTGCAATGTCAGCTGAGGAACGGTAATGTGGCTGCATTTTACACCATCACGTGCACCACAAAAGCACACAAACACACACAATGCATCTTATTATACACAGAAGGGCTTCGCTTAAAAATGGTGCAGTACATGCCATTTAAACTTCAGAGTGCTCTCCAAACAAAACAACCATGACAATGGCATAAATTGCATGCAGGGCAATTTTCTCCCACCGGAAAGACCTGCCGTCGCATTTCCTACAGCTGTGCAACATCTGCAGTGAGGGAAATCTAATAATTACCCTTGCTGCCATGGCAAATAGGCTGTGGTTAAATAATAAGCATGATCTGTAAATGAATTAATGCACCAGCTTGATCTTAAAAGACTAGCAGAGGGAGAGAGAGAGAGATAGCTGCCAAGTCTCCAGTTTTTTTTGCAGGAAACCCCCGTATTTTAAACCATTTCCCGCTGGCAGCCTGGATTGGAAAAAAATCCCGTAAATCCCCCGGATTTCCTACCTGCCAGGGAGGCTCCAGCAGCGGCGCGGCACCGGAAGTCGCTTCTATGCATGTCTGGACATGCGTAGAAGTGACTTCCGGTGCCGCACTACCCATGTATGGGCACCGGAAATCGGGCGGCGCCGGCACCGGAAGTTGCCCCGCTGCTGCTGATCCCGCATTTTTAGCAGGAGACTTGGCAGCTATGGAGAGAGAGAGAGAGAGAGAGAGAGAGAGAGAGAGAGAGAGAGAGAGAGAACTGAATCCCATGGTTAACATTAGCTATGAATTTAATTTACTCAATTATCGTGTTCCAGCTTTAATTCAGTCCTATGAACAAGAGTATTGACCCACTGTGTTGCCAAGTATAGGAAATGAATTGTGTCCAGGTGTGAATGTAATTAAACTTGGACGTGATTGTCTTTGTAATATGTTTTGATGATATGAAGGGAAGCGGAGGCCTCGCTGAGGGTTGCCTTTCTGTCTTTTGCCTTGTCCCCCTGCCGTCTACCACAGAGAGGAAAGAAGACAGTTGCAGGTCTTGCGGCAAGCTGTTCGCCGAGAGGTCGCTGAACTGGAAGGGCAGCTGCAGGATCGAGCTCGCCAGGTTAGGGAGGGAATTCTAATGGTACGTAACCAGAGCTCTTCAGCATCTGCACTGGCCTCCTGGAGTCTTCTGGACACAAATCACAGGCCTCTTTTCCTAAAGGATTTAAGGCCACGTAACTCAAGCGGCCAAAGCGTTTTGGTCAGACAAGGGACTAGCAACCAGCTAGGCCTCATGAACTCTGCTGTGTGAGGGAAATTAGGATTTGCCTCGTATAGGAGCACCACATATAAACATGGTAGAAAGCAGGGCTTTTTTCAGCTGGAACTCACCAGAACTCAGTTCCGGCACCTCTCAAGTGGGCACCATTGCCATTGTAAGAGAAGGTAAAAGTAAAAAGGTAAAGAACCAGTCAAAGGCGACTGGAGTTGTGGCGCTCATCTCGCTTTCAGGCCGAGGGAGCCAGCGTTTGTCCACAGGCAGCTTTCCAGGTCATGGGGCCAGCAGGACTAAACCAATGTAACATCGTGACATGGAACAGAGCACACTGAAACACCATTTACCTTCCCGCCACAGTGGTGCCTATTTATCTACTTGCACTGGCGTGTTTCGAACTGCTAGGTTGACAGGAGCTGGGACAGAGGAATGGGAGAAAATCAGCAAAAATAACCCCATTTACAACATGGGTTGCCTTACATACAGGCTTTCCTGGACATTTAAAGTGGACATTAAACATTCTGCCAGGACGCCATTTTGGGGATCAAAATCCTGGCGAAGGCCAGGATTTTCTAGACATATGGCAGCCCTAGTTTAATGTTATATCTGAGCATCATCGTTATTGTTTACTACTGAGTGGTCCACCTCTCCCTCTCTCTTAAATCAATACATCGTATTTTTCCATCTGTAAGACGCCCCCATGTATAAGACCCCCCTATCTTTGAAGACTCAATTTTAAGAAAATGAGGGGAGATGGCCCAAAGTTGTTGAGCTTCTCCCCCCCCCCCCACGCAGCTGCAGGCAGGAAACACTCCCTAGATTGTTTCCCGCTCGCTGCGGCATTGGAGGAAGTTGTGGTCCCACCAACTGGTGGGCGGGCGGGCGGGTGAGCTGCCAGGCACGTAGCAAGGGAGGGGTGAAGGGCGCCCCTAGCTCCACTTTGGCGGGGGGCAAAAGGAGGGGTGAAGGCCGCCCCTAGCTCCACTTTGGTGGCCTTCACCCTGCCCCTCGCCTCCTCCTCCCGAGCAGGAAGAAGCAGAGCGTGCTATGGAGCGGATTGTGCCGGGCAGTGGTGGCACCAGCAAACAGTGAGCAAACCTCTCTGTGGCTTGCTTGTGGTTTGCCACCGCCGCCCGGCAGCAACCCACTCTGTAGCGCGCTCTGCTTAAGAGCGTGCCGGCTGAGCAGAGCAGCAGCGCCAACCCGGACGGACATGTGCGGACATGCGCAGTCCATCTGGGCTTGTCCTGGCACGTGCGTCGTGACGTCACGACACATGCGCGCTGCAGAGAGATGACCCGCCCACAGGGGGTGCCGCCCAGGGCAGCCAAATGGCACCGTTCGCCACTGCGAGCCGCTTCTCTCCCCCCCCCCCCAATGCCACTATCCATGTATTGGATGACCCCAGTTTTTTGACACAATTTTTGAGTCAAAAAACCTCGTCTAATACACAGAAAAATATGGTATCTCTGTGTCACATACATCTCTGTTTTCTTTGCAGCAGCTGAATCAGCTGTTAGGCGAACAGTCCAATCTGTGCTCAGAACTTGGAATTCCCGATCGGACGGAAGAAAGAGAGCCTAAAAACGGGCACGCTCACAGTACTCTTCCAGATGCTGCTGACGATTTCTTTTCCAGAGCTGGGTATTCCAATAATATCCACCACAGGCCTCCGAGTAGGAGTGCAACAGTCCCATCAAGCCCCTCCAGCTCTTTAGTCAGAGAAACGGAACTGAAGGCATCAGCTGCTCTCGCAACCGGCAAGACCAATTCTGCGTCAGACCCCAAGGAACTTCACACCAGTAAAAAAGAAGTCAAAAGTCAAAAGATAGACTTCAAGGCCTTCATACAGAATGTAAGAATCAAGTTGCATTCTGGTTCCTACCAGGGGTGGAACCTCTCTTCTCCAGGGCCTTTGAGGGTGGGCAGAGGAAGCACTCAAGTTCCTTGTCAAGTAGGGACCATCTTGCATGGTGTTGCACAGCTTTCAGTGTACAGGCTACATTTTTGTGATTGGTTCGCCCTTAACTCTTCTTATTTCTCTGTTTTCTCTGTCAGCTGAAGAAATCTTTCCGAAATTCTTTCAGTAACGACGCAGCAGAAGGAAAAGACTGAGGCGGGGCAATTCTCCCCTTCTTCGCCACCCCGGGATGTTCTCCTACAAGAGGATCTTTCGAAGCACCTCACAGGATTGGAGAGGATTCCCCACAAATGTTCAAAATGCTTTTTGCGAGAGAGCATATCGAATAGAGATGTATACTGGGGAAAGCCCTGGAGGACAGTTTTGGATTTCAGAGCTATTGCAGATAAGAGGCGAGGGGCGAGTGCCGAAGAAGTCACTGTAAGAGATTTATGGAAGGCAGTATCTAGATTGCTGTTTTGTTATTGAAGATTTTGTGGTCTTTAATACGGGCCTTGCTGGATCAGACCAAGGGCCTGCCCTAGTCCAGCGTCTTGTTCCCACAGTGCCCAGCCAAGTGCTTATGGGAATCCTTAACTCACTTTTATATAGGACTAGTTCCAGGAACAACGGGAACCTGGATAGTTAACCATTTTGTGGTTTCCTCCAATAGGGAAGGCTGTCTTTGTACATTTGATTTCCAGCTATGAGGCACCACCTCTTGGTAGGTATTCAAAATAACAGAGAGAAGAGAACTCTTCTCACAGCTGTGACACCAGAAATTTGCTTCTTAATGAGGGCTGTTATTTCTACAGTATATGCTTGGAATATTAACTTTTGTTTTACTTCAGAAATGTGTTTTGTGGGTTCTTCAGGAGGGAAAAAAATGTCTAGATTTGGCCCTTTTTTTTAGTTTAACATTTTGAAATTATCCTGGCCTAATAATCAAACCCAGTAAAAAGAAAAGAAAAAGAGATGCATGACCTTGCCTAAATCTCTGTGTGCTTTAATTTGGAACAAATACATATTCTGCTTTCTCAAAATATTTTCCCCCAGGCATCTTTATTGAAAGTTAAAAAGTACATAATTATATGTGCACTAAACATGGCGAGATTGTATAAATCTTTCGCCTTTTACTTTCTCAAAATCTTGAGACCCCCCTTCTGCTTCCTCTCATTTAGAAAAGTTTGAAATCAAATGTGTTGGCCTTTCTTTGCAGTTTCCCAATATCTTATACAGTGGAATCTCGGTTTTTGAACATAATCCGTTCCGGAAGACCGTTTGACTTCTGAAATGTTTGAAAACCGAAAACTCAATACGGAAGCCTCAAAATGGAAAAAATTAATACAGAAAACTCAATGCAGAAGCTGCCTCGGAAGTTTGACTTCTGAGGCACATTCGAAAGTGGAAGCATTTTACTTCTGGGTTTCCGGCGTTCAACTTCTGAAATGTTTGTCAACAGAGACGTTTGGAAACCAAGGTTCCACTATGTTGAACTACATGGCTAGGGATGAACACAAGAACAAAATCTGCCTTTGGCAGGTTTCTCACAGGATATCCTGCCTGACAAATCCAGATACAGTGGTACCTCGGTTTATGAACACAATTGGTTCCGGAAGTCTGTTCATAAACTGAAGCGTTCATAAACTGAAGCGAACTTTCCCATTGAAAGTAATGGAAAGTGGATTAATCTGTTTCAGATGGTCCGCAGGGTACTTAAACTGAAGCGTTCATAAACTGAAGCGAACTTTCCCATTGAAAGTAATGGAAAGTGGATTAATCCGTTCCAGATGGGTCCGCGGAGTACTTAAACTGAAGCGTTCATAAACTGAAGCATGGGTGTAATTGGTTCCGGAAGTCTGTTCATAAACTGAAGCGTTCATAAAGTGAAGCGAACTTTCCCATTGAAAGTAATGGAAAATGAATTAATCCATTCCAGATGGGTCCGCGGCGTTCGTAGACCGAAAATTCATAAACCGAGGTGTTCATAAACCAAGGTTCCACTGTATGTCTTTGAAAAGCTGTACATATTTTTTGACATAAATTTTAAGAAGAAAAATTGAGGGGGGGGACACTTGCAAGATGGTCTGAGTGCTTCTGAGGCAGCTTGGGGGCTCCCTGTCTGCCTTCTGTTGCTGTTTTTAAAAAGTCATTTTGTCTGCCTAAGAGTGACTAGCTAGTGGGCAGGGCGCTTTCTGCCAAATGTTGAAATCAATGTAGCAATTCCCCCTGGGAACGACGAGTCTTTGATATGCTGCTGCCCTCACAGGGAATTTTTGCGGATACTGTGTTCAATTTTATGTATTTTTATGTTCAAGGGGACTGAATACAACATAAATGTACATAAAACCTGTAAAATGTAGCAAGCTAGCCACTCTTCTTGTTGTTGTTTAGTCGTTTAGTCGTGTCCGACACTTTGTGACCCCATGGACCAGAGCACGCCAGGCACTCCTGTCTTCCACTGCCTCCCGCAGTTTGGTCAAACTCATGTTGGTAGCTTCGAGACACTGTCCAACCATCTCGTCCTCTGTCGTCCCCTTCTCCTTGTGCCCTCCATCTTTCCCAACATCAGGGTCTTTTCCTGGGAGTCTTCTCTTCTCATGAGGTGGCCAAAATATTGGAGCCTCAGCTTCAGGATCTGTCCTTCCAGTGAGCACTCAGGGCTGATTTCCTTCAGAATGGATAAGTTTGATCTTCTTGCAGTCCATGGGACTCTCAAGAGCAGGCATCCCCAAACTGCGGCCCTCCAGATGTTTTGGCCTACAACTCCCATGATCCCTCGCTAACAGGACCAGTGGTCGGGGAAGATGGAAATTGTAGTCCAAAACATCTGGAGGGCCGATGAAGCAGAAGTAGATGTTTTTTTGGAACTCTCTAGCTTTCTCCATAATCCAGTGCATGTTTGCAGTTTGGTCTCTGGTTCCTCTGTCCCTTCGAAATCCAGCTTGCACTTCTGGGAGTTCTCGGTCCACATACTGCCTAAGCCTGCCTTGTAGAATTTTAAGCATAACCTTGCTAGCGTGTGAAATGAGCGCAATTGTGCGGTAGTTGGAGCATTCTTTGGCACTGCCCTTCTTTGGGATTGGGAGGTAGACTCCAATCCTCTGGCCACTGCTGAGTTTTCCAAACTTGCTGGCATATTGAGTGTAGCATAGGGTTACCAGATGTCCCTGGTTCCCGGGGACAGTCCCGGATTTGCAAATCTGTCCCCGGACAAATTCTGTTCCCAGAATTGCCCCAGATTTGAAAATCTGTCCCCAGGAAACGTGGCAGCGGCCCAGAGCCAGCCTGGTAGCGCAGTTGGCTCTGGCTGGCTCCAGGCTGCTGACTGCCACTGCCGCTGCCACTGCTGAAGGGAAACCGGGGACGTCCGGCGGTACAGATTCCCTTCCCCCTTCCCCCTTTGTTTTGACTGATGGGGCAGGCTCAGGAGTTGCAGGAGGGTGGCTGTTGTCCAGGAGGGGTGCAAGGCGCACGGTTTCTCTGCCGGTCAAGGTGCAAAGCCCTTCCTTTGCACCCTGAAACATCAATATGCAGCGTTTTTTAGATTTCGATTTTGCCTTACTGCCCAGTGTTTTTTTTCCTACTTTCTTCAGTTTACGCTGGAATTTTTGCTATAAGAAGCTGATGATCTGAGCCACAGTCAGCTCCAGGTCTTGTTTTTGCTGACTGTATAGAGCTTCTTTGGCTGCAGAGATGGGCTGATTTCGATGCTGCCCATCTGGTGATGTCCATGTGTAGAGTTGTCTCTTGTGTTGTTGGAAAAGAGTGTTTGTGATGACCAGCTTGTTCTCTAGACAGAACTCTATTAGCCTTTGCCCTGCT
The DNA here is from genome assembly GCF_963506605.1 of Zootoca vivipara. Lineage (NCBI taxonomy): Eukaryota > Metazoa > Chordata > Lepidosauria > Squamata > Lacertidae > Zootoca > Zootoca vivipara. The sequence continues at coordinate 8,266,008 of NC_083287.1, read as the reverse complement.
TTGTTTTGAACTCCAAGGCCAAACTTGCCAGTTGTTCCTTTTATCTCTTGACTCCCTACTTTAGCATTCCAATCCCCTATAATGAGAAGAACATCCTTCTTTGGTGTCATTTCTAGAAGTTGTTGTAA